>NW_022589731.1:9570892-9996226 GCF_004348235.1 Phoca vitulina | reverse complement strand
GCTCTCCTCGGTCCGCACGACGCGACGACACAGCGCTCTCCTCGGTCCGCACGACGCGACGACACAGAGCTCTCCTCGGTCTACACGACGCTGCTGCAGAGGGCTGGCCTGGGCCTTGACAGCTATTCACCCACAGGTGAATCTGTGCAGCCTGCCGACTGGGAGCGAAGCACTTCTCCTGGATCTTTCTCCCTTGCAGGTGCCCTAGGTGTTGGCAATTTGAGTTCTTACCTTGTATTTCTTCCCCACATTCTCTAAAACATCTCCTTCAAAACGCTCATTCACTTGGCTTTCAAATATCACCCCCACTTCTATGCTTAACCTGTCTCTTGACCTATTCCAGGTTTTACCCCCTATTTCCTAGCACATGCTGGATACTTCACCCTGGTTGTCTCACCAGCTCCTTACATCAACAGGCATAAAACAAAAATCCCATCTTCTCGCTCTGTGCCTCTCACCCTCAGTTAAGGGCAGGCAAATCCAGGTGGTCTCCCTGGACCGAAACATTTCTGTTCATTTGGACTTTTCCTTTATTTTCTTTCCCACGTGGAGCTAGGCACCAGATCTTTCCAAATCTTCCTTGGATGTGTCTCTCATATTTGTTTTTTCTTCTTCGTCACTGCCGTTCTAACCTCTCACCCAGACTTGCACCTCCTTCCTGACTTGTCCTCATTGTCTCCAATCAGCAATACCTCTTGATTGCTTAATCTCCCTAAAGCATCAGCCTCCTCCTGTTCAGAATGCTTTAAATGCTTACCAAGCAAAACCCAAGGCCTAAGCTGGCATTCAGAACGGTTCAGAATAGAGGCCTAAATACTTTCAGACTTCTCTCCCAATTCTCTCTGGCATAGAGTTGAGGCTCTAGTCCAGGGTTTTCAACCCTGGCACCTGTTGATGTTTAGGGCTGGATAATTCTTCACTCGATCTTAGTCAAAAGGCAGAGAAGCGATGGGCTGGATAATTGTTTGCTGGAGGGGAGGGTCTGTCCCACGCACTTCAGGACGTTCGGCAGCATTCCTGGTCTCTACTGAGCAGGTGCTGGCAGCAGCCCCTCTCCCCCAGTTGTGAGGACCAAAAATGCCTCTGGACATTGCCAAATGTCCCCTGAGGGGGAGGGGGATGACAAAATCAGCATTGGTTGAGAACCACTGCTTTAGTCAGGCTGAACATGGGCACCTTTGAGCCTTTACCCATGCAGTTCCCTGTCTGACATGCCTCTAACCATCTCTATTCCTTACAGTCCTGCTCATTGTTCTCGTTCAGCAAAGATACTGTATCTGACATGAGTTCTTGCACATGCATCATTGTCAAAAGAGATCTCTTTCCCCTCAAGCTCCTAAGCACTTGGTCTCACCTCAGTAGACGTCATCCTCTCTACTAGGGTGAAAGCTGCCTGAAAGCAGGATCTGGGTCATCTTTTATTCCCCAAAATGATCAGCCCAGTTCCTGGCTCGTATTACGAATGAAGGTATCTCTAGCTTCAGCTTTCTAAGCCTTGCAGTCATAAGAATACGGCGAGGCAGTAACAACTCTGGCAAATGTTCTGAAGAGAGTCCCAGCATTAGCTTCTCTGAGGCTTCTTTGAGACAGGCAAAGGGCAAGGAAGACACAGAGCAATTCTTGACCACTCCATATAGGGTCCACCCTTGAGAGAAACAAGCAGGCAGATTGTGAGGGAGGCCAGGGGCATGGTAAGTAAGTAGCTGACAAACTTAATGAAAAGCAGACAAACCAGGGTAAGAATGCTAAAATGCCCTTTAGAACGTGGCAGGTATATAAAAAAGTCATAAGCAAGTTTACCATAAAGAAAAGAAGGTACAAGATTAAGAGTTAAAAAAGCTAATTACATGGAAGGTTTTTAAACAGCCTAATGGAAAAGTTGAGTGAGGGAGACAAATAGCTGGGCAAGCTACCTGGTCAGAGGGACATAAATCTGAAAAAGCAGCAGATTCTCCAGATAGGTCAGACAGATCACATTTTGTTTTTAAAAGGGAGAGAACATGAAATTTGTGCACAGTTTGTGTGTGTGTGTGTGTGTGTGTGTGTGTGTGTGTGTAGTTACTGGGAGGGAATGGTATGATAAACTTTGGAGAAAGAAACCATCTGTACTGTGAAGTGACTTAAAACTTGAGACACAATCCAAAGTAAGAATTAAGTAGCTCAGCGTAGTGCAGCCAACACCATGTAAGAAGGAGCCTCCAGGGCGCCACACGCCTCCAGGGCTGCTAGAAACACCAAGCCCAAATGGACAATCAGGATCTCGAAAGAGAGCAGGCATCCGGAGGGTCTCTGTAGGACCAGCCCAGTTCCTTAGCCTTGAACCAATGTGGTCTCGCCACAGGCAAGGAAAACGTTGCACTCCTGCACAAAGTCAATTCCAAATGCATAAGCCTCCGGAGATATTTCTTATGCAATGAAGACTGAGAAGAAAATAAAGACTGAGTAATAAAAGCAAGAGTGCAACACTAATTTTAAAGTAGTCAGTCTTGCAAAAATACTTTCAAGTAAAAAGGAAGAAATCCCCATGACTCTGGAAAAAGGTGTCTAGATATACCACTAAAAAAGGAAGCCTGAGAGAGACTTTATTTGCAAATTTTGTTTGACTGTGGTCTTTTTTTTCCCCTCTTTTGCTAACTGGTGGTATACTCTAGGGTGGATCCTGACATTTTGGCTTTTATTTTGGCCTAGAATCATGTTGATAGTGTTACTCAAATAAATTAGTTGACTGAACTGCTAGTTGCACACTTTTATGCCCATGAAATTGCAGAAAAATTGGGAGGCACAGGCACAGGGATAAAATGGGAAAGGCATACACTAGAGTTTGGCTTAAGAGTTATCTTAAGTTCTGGAACGACATAAAGGTGGTGGTTGCCCAACATCGTGAACGCAATCAGTGACACATTCACAATGCCAACGTTCCCCGAATGCGGGAATATTATTTTCTGGGGCAAGGTCCTTTTCCTCATGACTATTTCCCTCCAATCTCTTCTCTGACTTCCTTTTTGGCTGCCCAAGTACCCCGTGGTGTTGTCCCCACCCTTGTGCTTTGCCTGCTGTCTCCTTACAGTGTTTGGAGATCGAGTGTCCTTTCTTGGCAGGTAGTGCGGGGTCCTATTTCACAGTCACACGCTGACATGCAGTGAACAGAAATGAAGGGAACTACAACTTTTCCAATATGCTTGAAAGAGGACAGCGGCCCTCACTGTAACATGGAGAATTCAGAGGTTGCCTCATAGGCTTCTGGTCAGACAGAAGCAGAGAATTTACTTACAGGGCTTGCCTCAGTGCCTGGCACATGGGGAGCACTCAATAAATGTTAGCTAATATTCTTTGTACTATTATTATGTAAGTCCCTATAACTCTCCATGACCTACTGTATGCTCTGGATGCTGCTGAAGACCTAGAAAAGCAGCTTTCATTCCCATCAAACATCCTTTTTATAACAGATATTTTTTTCAATGCCCCTTGATTCTCTTGAGATGAAATTCGGAGCTAATATAATCTATGGACACATGTAATTTAAAAAATAATCAATATAATGCCCTACCCACAAAATAAGGAAACTATACGGGAAAGCAGTAAGGAGTATCTCTGTATGTAAATGTGCAGGCGCTGCTATCCTAGCAGACAAGAGCATATGCTTGGATTCATATGTAAAGTTAACATACATGTGACAGGTGCACATACAAACCACTACACGTGCCACCCAGCGATGACTCAAATACTACAAGTGCCATTGCCATGAACACTGTATTGCCAAGCTTCCCTTCTGCTCCTCGTTGCCTAGCCCTCTGTGCTTGGATGGACTGTATGTTAGTTCTGGCCATTGGGCTGTAGGTGTGCCTCATCTGGAGGCAGAAGCATTGAGGAGCTGGTGTGCAAGCCCTTTCTACCTCTGCCTGAGATGGCTGGGGACAACCCCCATGGGGGAATCAGTCTTGGGCCCCTGGTTAACCGTGAGCAAACAAAAAATAAATTTTATTGTGTTAAGGCACCAGGATTTCTAGGCTAATTTGTTTCTGCAGCATAGCTCTGTGTATCCCTCAATTGTGAGCAACTCTTTTAAAATATACCCTGGTTTTACACAATTGTTGTATGCCTGGAAAATTAGTGGATGCTAAAACCATGCAAAAAATACTTTGTTTTTAATATTGGAAACTAGGTTCAGATCATTATAAACAGTGTTTTCACCTACTTCAGTGATCAGCAGGAGGTTTGAGAGTTTGTGTAGACCAGGGGCTGTGTGTGTTGAGAAAGAACGTTCAATGCACCGCAGAACATTTCTTATCCTTGTTTCTCATCATTGGGATAACCAAAATGAACCTGCACAGTTCAAAACTTCCCCTGGAGGAAGAGTACCTCTAGGCCAGTAACCTAGAGACAACATCAACATGGACTCGACTAGCAAAGCTGTGCATAGTGGGGTTTCAACAGTGAGTCGTTCATAGATTACAGCATCTTAGAATATTGAACAATATTCCATAAGATGTAAAAAAAATAGCAAAATAAAGGGGTTCTCTAGTCACAGCTTGGGAACCTACAGGATACAGGAACTCTTCAGGGCTAAAGAGTACAGAGTGAGTTTCAGAGTCTTTAGGGCATGGAGCACTGCAAATCTCCACAAGGGAGATACAGCGTGCACTGTTCCCCACACTTCTTTGAGCAGTCAGGCCTTTTGTTCCAGAGCTTCCTACAGAACTCAGGTTTGATAGGATATGCAATCTCTACTTTACACATGAGCACACCAAGACCCATGGAGAGTGAGAGGCTTGTGTCAAGTTTTCAGTGAGTTAGTAGGAGGGCTAGACCTGGAACCTCACTTAAAAATCAATATTCTTGACCTTAAAAAGGAATTAAGTGAGATATACGCTCCCATATGGAAGAACCTCAAAAACATTACACGAAGTGGAAGAGACCAGACACAAATGGTCACATATTATAGGATTCCATTTATATGAAGAAATAGATCCATAGAGGCCAGAGAATGTTGCCTGCCAGGGTCTGATTGAGTATGGAAAGGGGAATGAGGGCATAGGGGACATGGGGTTTCCTTGTGGGGTGATGAAAATATTCTGGAACTAGATAAAGGTGGTGGTTGCCCAACATCATGAATGGACTAAATGCCATGGATCTGTACACTTTAAAATGGTTAATTTTATGTTATGTGACTTTTATTAAAAATGAATAAATAAACAAGGTTAAAAAACAATATTCTTTTCTCTATACTATGGTCTTATCAATTTGAGTTCTCCAATATACTAGAAAGTAGTATAGCAGTATGATCTTTTCTATATGCTTCCTCATATTGTTGTTACAAATATTATTTTATTACTTTTCATTTTCTGGTTATTGTGTAAGGAAGTGGATGCCATAAACCTACAGTGAATAGAATTTTATGGGGATTGATTATAGGCTGAGAAAGATAATTCATCTACTTTGAATGCGGTAGAGTGGTTTTCTATCCATTAGCTACTACAAGCTAGAGTCTGTGTTCTGCAGGATAGAAGTATCAGGGCACTGGCGTCAGATGAACAGAGGTTCAAATCCTGACTCCATTACTTCATGGCTATACAGTTACAGCCAGTTATTCAAATTCAAATTCAATTTCCTCATGTGATATGGAGCAGTAATACCTATAACACAGAGTCATTGGGTGAATTAACTGCAATGATGTACGTAAAATGTCTAGAACAGAACCTGAATCCATACTATGAAATCAACCCAAGTTCCAGTACCTCCAAGTGTGCTTTTTTCCTAGAGATCGTACCAGTGGTGTCTAAAATTTCCTTCAGAGGGCCAGAGAGGTGCCCCAATCCATGCTAGGGCTTTTCTTTCTGAAGCTGAAGACATATTCAGCTCCAGGAAAGAATTTCAGAGTGAAGATTTTCTTTGTTCTCTGACTCCATGGGATGCTCTGTTGTACTATGCAGATCAGAAAGTGGGGAGTACTGGGCGGAATATATTATGCATATGCATGTGTTTATAAAATAACAAGTATCTCTAGAAGGGAACCCCTACACATAATCAACTCTGTCAGAAGAAAGACTCTCTGGAACCTTCATCTTTTGATCAACTGGGAATTAAGTGGGCATTTTAAGAAAAACAAACACCTTTAGGCAAAATTAATATGTTTCTTTAATACACTATGGTTCCTTTCATCTTTACTCAGTTTTAATAATATAAAATGGTGTTTTAGAAAAAAGATTGAAAAGGTTATCTTCATTTTAAGATAATCCAGTAGTCACACATTGTACACCATACTACACAGAAGCACTTATGAATTGCAGATGGCAGGTTAAGGAGATTTGGTTCATAGGAGGACGTAGCATACTGAAGCCCAGTAGATATATCTGCATCCAAACCACCAAACTGTTTGGTGCCATTTTCCAGTTTTAAAAAAAAATAAGTGAAGTTACTAACTCTAGTCACTGGAACTCAGCAAGCTTAATTCAACATTGCTTAAGCCATTCTGGGAAACTGAGGCATAAATGAAAACATTTTCATTACTAAACTGCTGCTAGAGAACCTCATTTGCAAATAACAATTCCTACGTTTAATAACCATTCACTCCCCAGTTACAGAGTGGGTTACACTGGCCACTGGCCCATCGTGGGCTATGTAGGAGCCCGAAGACAAGAAGCCGTCTCCTCAGGGAAGCCTAACTGTTGAGACGGTGAGTTAGCTCCTATTTTTCCAAGATTCTGTTTCTTCTTAATTCCAAGATGAGGGAAAACACAAATAAGCCTCCAGTTAAAAGCCAGCTCTTCTCCCAGGAGTTAAGTGTGGTGAATCAGAATGAGAAGAATGAAGGGCACGGATAAATCATGTGGGAGGAAATCCTTTAAAAAAAACAAACAAACAAAACAATAAAGCAAGGGCCTAGAAATGAGAAGGAGGGGCATAAGAGAACTTTCTGGTACCCTGTCCCCCAAAACGGAAGGTGAATCATGGGTTCAAATGTTCCCCAGATGTAGACTGACCCAAAACCAAGATGTCAGCCCCCGGGCAAGTGTCCAGGGGTTCTGAGTGTTGCAGTGACGTCACCTAGCACTCCAGAAGCCATTCACATGATGCAATAGATGCAAGGTGCATCTATTCCATTGATAACACACAGAAAGTCTACTGGGTTATTCTTAATAAAGTGAGTAACTAGCAACACAAATGTGGGACATTAATGAATCTGTTCTCATGTGCATTAAAGAGGGTCGCTGGAATTGGGTAACCCAAAATGAAAACCCAGACCTAAAAAAAATAAAAGCAAAAACATGTGCATCGAAAGAGATTAAAAACAGCAACAACAACAAAAACCTGGCAAGACAGTCACCAAAATATTAACAATGATTATTTCTGGGTGATACAGTTTTATTTGAATTTTATAATTATGGAAAAATTTTAATAAGAAAATTTTACATTTAAAAGAAAAAATATAGTTTGGATCAAATACTTTGGGACCAAAGAACAACATAAAGGTAGCAGCACTGAAGAAGAAATGGATGATCCAATATTAAGAAAACAGACATAAAAATAAACCAACCCAAACGGACCCCAATCCAGTAAATGAGAATCAGTCCTAGGCAGTAGTAGGTTGAATAACCTAAAAAATGGAAAAATGGTAAAAATATGGTCTTTTATGATAAAGACATGATTTAGAATTCTTTGATGGCCCAATTTAAAATTAAAAATGATTAAGTGGTGCTTACCTCTTCATGTAAAATGAGTATTATACACTTTTGGGCCCCAAGGTCTGGCTCCTATATTCCCGAACAGTAATTCTGTATTTGACTGATATGATCTAAATACTTAAAATAATCTCACTTTGCAAGAGAACTAGAATATTAATCCTGTAATAACCTAAATATCAAGATTATGATCCATAAAATTTCATGCAGTATTGTTTCTAAGGGTATAATGAAAAAAATTGTCCAATCATATGTGAAGAGTTTAAGTTCTGGCACAGACATAGTATGGAATACTAAGCAATCCCTAAAGGGCAATTCAGATCCATATATATAGACACTGGAAATATGTACACAAATCATCATCGAATGGAAAAAGCAAGGCACAGGACAGTATGCATGATACAATTTTATGTTTTTAAAAGAAGGAAGTGTGATTTTGCACATGTAATCTAGGAAGAACTTGGCCTCCTCTTCTCCAATATATGCACAGGGGTTGCTTTCTCCCTTCCTTCTGGATTCTGCCTGAAAGTCATCTCAGAGAAGCTTGCCCTGATCACCAAATCGGAAGCAGAACCCCCTGGAATGCTCTACCTTTTATCCTACTGGATTTGTCTTTATAGCATGCATCACTACCACATTTTATATTACATTTTTATTGAGTTATTGACTATCTCCCTATTAGAATACAGGTTTCATAAGAAGGGACACCTCATCTGTTTGTCACTGTTGTTTACTCAGTAACTGTTCCTGGTACACAGTAGGTACTCAAATATTTGTTGAGTGAATGAGTAAATAAATGTAATATATAAATATATATATACACATACAAGTATATAGACAGATATGTACATACATATATTTAAACACATATATACAGATGAAATGCATAAATACATAGAAAAATCTCAAAGCATATACATCAACTGTTAATATTTGTTACTCTTGGGAGTGGGAGTAGGACAGAGGGATAGGGAGGGAGGAAGGCCCGTATACTTTTTACATTATATGCTTCTGCCTTGTTTGAAAAATTTGTAATAAGGATGAATTATGTTATGATAAAAAATACAAAGAAAATTTTCACATAAGGACCAGGGTTTGTAGAACCTGTGTAATTGCTTTAAAATATGTCCAGTGATTACACTTAGGTATCCAATTTTTCAGCTGGACTGCTCAACTGAAGATATTTTAATCAGTTACGATTTCGATCTTTTTACTTTAGGCAGTGGTTCTCAAACTTTAGTGTGCATAGAATCATCTGCCCAGTTTGTTAAAAATATAGAGTCTCAAGGCCTATCCCCAGAGATTCTGAACAGCAGGAATTTCTGTTTAAAAAGGTATCACCCAAGGTGACTGACTCAAAGCTCACCATTTGAGAAACTGGCTCAAGATAGAGTTAAGATAGGGAAGATGGAATCAACATATATTTAATGAGGACCGATTATCTGCCAGGCAATTGTGGTTAATTAACATCAGATAAGTTTAATTAATTGGTTGTTAGTGGATGAGTATTTCAGCTGGCTGCATTTGCAACTAATTGGTAAGTGGTTAAACACTCTAACAGTCTGAATAGAACAAAAAACGGTGCAAGTGAAACGTTATGATGCTGGTTTTGTGGTTCCATTTGTGTGAATTTTTAAGTAATCTTAGAGTTAATAAAATGATGACATTATGCCATCATCTATATATGGGGGATGACACGGTATCTGAAACCAAAGGCCAGAGTATATCCCCACCACACAATCGCAGTAGTGGACTACCAGTTGGAAAACCTTTGTCCTAGCTCCTTTTGACCACCACATATATCCCTTCACTAGGGACTCAGGTTTCTTATTAAAAGCTGCTAGAGTTGAGCCAGATGGCTATAAGATCTCTTGTGGCTCTATCAGTTTTTCCAATACAAACACATACCAGCTTTTCCTTTGTGTTACATGTGATACTTCTGTGAAAGGTGCTTCCGTGTGTGATGACTGCAGATGCGTTCCCAGTCTTTTACACTCATGCACATGTGTGCACACAAATAGAGCATATCCATAAAGGCTTCCAATACACCCAACTCAAACACGCATTTAGCCCTTATTCTATTATGAGATACCCATCACAGGAAACAATTTCAAGAGTGTAAGTGAAAAATAACTTTGGGGTGACGTGGTGAAAAAGGTATCAGAAACTGCTGACTTAGAGACCTAAAACATAACAGCAGTGGGAGCAAACTGGTGTTACAAGGCCGTGATGCTCTGAGTCCAATTTTAAGTACCCTAAGATTGTGTCTGGAATTCTCACCTTTTCTGCTCTCATACTTATACTTCACTTACAAGGATTTATCCCAGTAAGACTATTTCATGAGAAAACATAAAAACGAGAAGGTATATTAAAGAAGCAGACAAACATACACCCTCCCCAGGAATCCTGGGGATCTCTAGGTACAATGAATCACCAGCAAATACCTCAGCCCCCATGAAGATATCAGAATAACATCTTGAGAACCAGGAGACGCAAGGGCTCAGTTCATTCATTTTCCCCTTCACATTTCATTCTAGACTAATCGGGGGGCTCAAACTGCCTTGCTGCCAGAATAATCCATATTCCGTTTGGCATTGCTGCTGGTGGGGAGGAAGGAAATGAAAGAAAGGGGATGCCTCAAGAGGACGACAAAGAACCAGATCACAAGGACGCTGACTGCTAATTAGCAACATATTATAAATACGGGTAAATGCACTAGACTTTCAACTCTTGCGAGCCCCCAAGTTCATATCTTGGCTGGAAGTGAAAATGTGTTTGTCAGTACCATGCTGTTCTCTTTTCTCGGAAGATGACGGACAACATGGAGCTGGGCGGAGGGCCCGCTGCACAGAGATGCGTTGTGACAGTAGCTGCCTCTGTGCAGCAGAGGTCGCATCTGCCCAGTGCCGTCCTCTGCTCCCCAAGCAACGTAGTTATCAGCAGTTCTTACAGTCAGAAAACAGTGTGTTCCTTCAGCAGGGGCCATTTTTCCCCTTTCCCTGAATAGTGCCTAGACCGTTCATCAGCAACCGAGAACCCTCACGAGTCGTGGCTTTGAGCCCCTCCTCAAGCACTGAAGATTTTGTCTGAGTCAGAGGAATCCTGCAGGAATGGATTATAAAGCACCTCCAGGCTTGGGTACTAAGTTCCAGTGCCTTTTGGGAAGCAAAATTCAATTTATAGCCCCAATCTCTTGCTCTAAGACCTGTTGGGGAGAACATCCCCTTGGCCACACAGGCACCAGCCCTGTAGCTGTTTAAGATGATGGGATCCAAAGAGAGTTCTTGGCCAGGAGGCTGAGGATAATGGCTGAGGCATCAAGTGGTCCAAAGGAAGGAAAAGATTCAGAGAGTTCTGTTTTTTGTTTTTTTTTTTAAAGAGTTATTTTAATACTGTTTAGAAGAAAGAAAAATATATCTACACACACACACACACACACATACGCACACTTTGGCTTTTTTGGACTGCTCTAATAAAATGGGAACATGGTGTTTTTAGCTTTCTCTTAAAAGCCTCTAGCCTGTCTCTTTCCTGCTGGATTTACAATGCTAAAAAGCAAAATCCCAGAAACCTATTTCTGTTTACTTAAGGAGGATAAAGTGTTACCCCAAAACAGAGGGGCCTTTTACAGAGATTGGAAAACAAATGGTTTAAGGGCATTAAGATCTACATATCTCTCATGCCAGCACATTTAAGGTCATCAATCAAACATAATCCTGAACATACGAGGTGCAAAAGTGCTAAAAAGGCCCCATTAAAATCCAAGCCTTTTCAGGTGTACCACCCAATCCTGAGAGTTATACACAAGGCAGAAACAGTTCTAGTTTATACACACAATACCATTAGGGACAATTTATCATGTCTTTAAAAGTGATCTATGGTACATTGTGAAATTGCTTATTAACTCCAGAAATAACAAACCCAGCTTGTGTTAATGCACTCGAATACCCAGAATCGGAATTTTGAAAACTTAAGCTAGAATCTATTCAAATTTACAGCTTAAACTTTCTATTAATCTACCCCCTAACTTGTAGTTCAGATTTCTAAATTCATATTTTTCAATTAGCGTTAGATACTAGAGCTATTTTGACAAAAAGTTTTAAGATGTTTGAAATAGGTTTGCTTTACCAAATGCCTAAAAGAGCAAAGATTACACAAACAAGTGCATTCTGGGTAAAAATCCAAATTACAGGACTTTTCTAATTTTATCTTTCGAATCTTATTTTCTTTTAAAACATTGAGAGTCTGCACTTATTTCCCAATTTTTCTTTAATCCATTATAAAGAAATGTGTATGTGACTGCCCATAGTTCTGGCTTGTCCATCTGACTTCATTACACGTTTTTTTTTAAAAGGTACTTTTTGTTCTATAAATACAAGATTTCATACATAAAAATAGCACTCTTGGTCTGCATTAAAGTCTACCAAAGCTAAAAATTGTAGAAGTAAGTAAAAGGCAAAGGAAGCTCGAAACCAAGGACAGACCTTGCTGTACCTGGCTGTGCCTCATGCCCATTAATGTTAAACTTTATGATGTTCCTGGACTTACGATGGGGTTGTGTTTTAATAAATCCATTGTAAGTTGAAAATATTTTACAAATTCTTTTTTTTTTTTTAAGATTTTATTTATTTATTTGACAGAGAGGGACAGCAAGAGAGAGAACACAAGCAGGGTAAGCGGGAGAGGGAGAAGCAGGCTCCCTGCTGAGCAGGGAGCCCGATGCAGGGCTCGATCCCAGGACCCTGGGATCATGACCTGAGCTGGAGGCAGACGCTTAACGACTGAGCCACCCAGGCGCCCAGGTTGAAAATATTTTAAGTTGAAAATGCATTTAATACACCAGATATACCAAACCTCATAGCTTACCCTAGCCTACCTTAAACGTGCTTAGAACACTTACATTAGCCTACAGTTGGGCTAACACAAAGCCCATTTGATGATAAAGTGTTGAATATCGCATATGGTTTATTGAACACTGTACTGAAAGTGAAAAGCAGAATGGTTGTAGGTATATTGACCGTGGCTGAGGGAGCTGTGGCCGTAATTGCCTAGCATCCCGCGAGAGGATTATACGGCATATTGCTGGCCAGGGAAAAGATCCAAGTTCAAAATTCCAAGTACGGTTTCTACTGAATGCGTATCGCTTTCCCACCATCATGAAGTCAAAAAATTGTAAGTCAAACCATCTCCAGTCAGGGACCATCCGTATATTCTGAGGCCCCTTTGGTCAGCACAGATCCTGGTTTCCGGGCTGGCTTTTAGGTATTATAGGCTCACTACATGGTGTGGTACAATTCCGTGCTCACATCCCGATAGGACAACTGTATATTTCTGTATCAGATGGCTGACTACCCACATACAGAAAATATCACCTTTTGTCTTTCTTAGCAAGCTGACCCTGTAGCATGATGAGAACCAGAGCTAAGTGAATAGCTAGTTCTCTTTGTCTTGACTCCCACACCTGAGAAATGCTCTTCTTCAAGTGCTCATTCAGCAAACAAGCACTGGTACTATGGGTCAAGAACTGGGCTAGATGCTCCACCTACTAAACGTACACCATTTTTAAGGAGTATAGAGCGAGAAAATGTAGGCAAGTGTGCAAAAAAAGTATAATGTTTCCAGGGACTCTGGAGTGGTCAGTTCCATGTGGAAGAGTGTGGGTCAGGAAAGGTGTTGCCCTGTGGACATTTAAGAACTTAGGGCTACAGGTCATCACTGGAACAGCCAAGGTAGAAGCATATATTTTAAAATGACCCATAAAGACAGAGGTCAGAACCAGTTAGGTTCAGTGAAATTATACACATGAATCTAGGTGGTAGCACAATGTGGTGGGATGGTTCACACGTTAGGAGAACTTGGATTCACATTTGGCTCTTTTCTTGGTCTATGAACTTGGGAAAAGTATCTAACCTTCAGTTTTCATCTGAAAAATGGGCACAACGATGTCTATTTCATAAGAATGTTGCGACTAGGATAAATATATATAAAAATACTTAGGAAGTGTACCTTAATCCAGTATTTCTTCAATCTTGTTTCGTGAGATGTTTGCTTCTCAGACCATTAATATGCTAATGTACAATGTGACTCCTCAAGAGAGGGGTACCGCATGCAGCCGTGCACACAGACACTTGACCATGAAGCCCTCATTTGGTGGAATACCTACTTCCACAGGGAGAAACACTTGGGAAACAGTGCCATATGTCTTTAAATATATATCTGCTTAGAGTTTATAAGTGACCATTAGAACACTTATTTGAAACTACCAAAACAAGAGGATGAAAGAGAATAGGTCCTTTTCTACAAATTTCAGCTATAGCCAGCAAATAGCAACGAACTGGGTGTCTGAATTCTCTGTTCATAGAATGGGGCAAACCACAGTGCCCTATATAGAATTAAGCCCTGACCTACAATCAAAGGCTTCTGACATTGGCCCTGGCCCATTACACGCGGCACTGCCCATCTGTACCCCTAGCTTCACTTCTAAGGTCCTCATGCTCCAGGATCCCAACTTTCCCTAAGCATCTCTTCTTTCTCCTATTTCTTGGCCATGGCTCAAAACTCCATTCACAAAGCATCCCCTCACTCTCTCCAGTCTATCCAAGTCCAACTGTTCCTTGAAAGCCAGGTTTAAAACGGACCCCAACCAGAAATCTTCTGAGTTTTCTCCAATGGAATCCATTTCTTCCTTTCCTCTAAACCAAGTGTAAGTGGTCTGCACCGCTGTTGTAGCCGTCAGCCTAGCAAGCCAGCTTTCCCCAGAGCAGGGCTGTGTCCTTCTCCTTCCTATCTCAGTGCCTGGTACAATGTATTACACATAAATGAACAAAAAAATGCTTGTTGGATCAAATAGCTTCAGTACTCTGATCAATAATAGTCAAGAGCTCAAAGAGTAAGAGACTATATCCCAATAATGAAATACAAATTCTATTAAAGTCCAATAATAATCAGGAACAACATGCACTGTTAATGTTACATGTAGTTGCTTACCAGGCCTAAAAACACAGTGTGCTTTTACCTATCCCAGAGGTTTCCACACTGTTGCCAGAATTACTTTAGTGGAGAGTTTTAAAAGTCCTGGGAACACTTCCAGGTTGTTGCTGAACAGTTCTAAAATGAAAATACAGTCCAGGGGGTCAAGCTCCCCCCCCGCCCCCATTTGGATGTCCACATTTCCGATGCAGGATGTCCTTTCAATGATGGCCTCCCCCAGCTGGTGTCTCCTTCGCCTTCACTTCTAACTTCCATCCTCCCCACCTGATCCCTCCACTCATGAGCTGGAAAACAAATGGCTTCCATTGTCAGGAAAAAGGTAAGAAAGACCCCTGCACTTTTTATCCCAAGCCTTACTAACAAGGAAGGAAGTTAATTAAAGTCTCATCTAGCAGACATTCTTCCCCCAGCTGCGTCTAGTCATGAGCAGAATGATGATTATGTGCATCTGGGCAAAACATTAAAGAGGAATGCTCTGTCAAAATTAGGTATGGTTTGGAAATAAGAAACAAACATAGTCGGTATATTCTGTAGAAGCAACATTAAAACAGCACCAGGCCGGCTCTGTGGCTTGGGTGCCTCCAAGGTGGAGGCAGGGAGTGGTTCAGAGAAGAGCTATGGGGGTGTCAGGCCAGCTCCTGAAATGAGACTGTAAGGTCCCTGAGCACAGGGCCCACACCGGCTCCAGGCCTGGGAAGCTCCCCCGCCCCCAAGCCCTTGCCCTTGCACAGGTACTTGGGTCAGAGCAACTATCCTCATTAGCATATCTGCCCCATTTCCACATATTTTGTTCCAATAAGCCCCCTTCTACTGCTTCTCCCAAAAGAACAACTTCATTCCAGATGTAATGCATTGGCTCAAACCATGCATACACTTATCCCTTCAATCATGGGAGCCAGTTGGAAAAAACAAACAAAAAACAAAACGAGTTTAGTTTTGACGTGATACATACAATCCTTACGACCATTTTCCAGACCCACTGCATGGTATATATTAGTTCTTTGAAAAACAGAGAACAACAAAAAACCCTTTTTAGTAATGTGTCAGGCATTAATTCCAGAGGATCTGTTTACCTTTCCTTAGAGAGTCTCCTAGACATTTACTTGTGATCAGACAGCTAATTACTATGTGGCTCAGTGTCCTAGTGGGTTGTGCTAAGAAAGCTCACTTCCATCATTTCAGTGTACTTCACTAACCTAGCCTTCCAACCTCAGCTCCTCTCAGCCAGCCATGCTGGACTGCCCTAATCAGCCATCATGCTCTCCCAGCTTCCTGCTATTCACCTTGGATGCCCTAATAATATTCAGTCAAGGTAGACTCAAAAGTGCATGGTAGACTCAGCATGCCCTTGGCCCCAGTGCCCCACCCATGTTTTGCACATTCTAGCTATCAATACTGTAAGGCTCAACTCAAAAATCATATTATTTCCTAAATCTAAGTTATGAATATAAATCTTATCATACTTGTTTAGATTTGCATTTAGGTTTAATAATGTCTTTGTTCACCTTCTTTCTTGTGTCTTAGATCTTCCTTCTGAAGTCATTTTTCTTCTTCCTGAAGTACTTCTTTTAAAAAGTTCCTTTAGTGAAAATCCACAGAAGGATTTTCTCTCTTAGTCTCTGTTTATCTAAAAATGTTGTTTTGCTCTTAATATGGAAAGATACTTTACTGGAATAACAATTCTAGGCTGGCAGTTATTTTTCTCTTACAACTTGGAAGACATTATTCTACTGTCTTATGGCTTTGATTCTTGAGATGCCTACTTTCAATCTAACTTGTCTTTTGTTCATAGGTAATGTGTCTTTTTACCTCTGGCTGCTTTTACTTCTTGCTGGTTTTGGTGTTCTGCCATTTTGCTACAATGTGTCTAGATGTGAAATTCTTTGTATTTATTTTGGTTGGTATATATTGTGTATTTGTGGATTTAAGTCTTTTGCCAGATGTGAAAATTCTCAGGTATTATCTTTTCAAATATTGCTCCTCTAACTTCTCCTTCTGGAACTCTGATTTGATGTTTTCTAGATCTTCTCATTAGATCTTCTAGGACTCAACAGCTCCCTCATGTTCTCCAACTCATTTTCTCTCTGTGCTCAGTTCTGCATAATTTCCTTGAATATATTTTCCACTTCACTAGTTGTCTCTTCAGCTTTGTTTAATCTCCTTTAAACTCATTCATCCAGATTTTAATTTCAAAAAGTTGTATCTGGTTCTTTACGATCATCTTAAGTTTCATATTCCTTGATCATTTAAAAATTCCATTTTTATTTTCTGTAAATATTATATATACACTCCTATTTATATTCTATGTTGATAACCAATATTTGAGTACCATGGGAAGTCAAAATGTGTTGTTTGCTGTTTGACTCCTACTTACGGTGATTTTTTTTCTTTGTGTGTTTGGTAAATTTTTATTATAAGCTCATATTTTGTTAAACGTAACCTGTAGGAATCCAGACAGCCTAATTTAGGGATGCTTTTTTCCAGAAAAAAAATTTACTTACTTTTGCTGGAAGCCAGCAGGTGTGATCTACCCAGGACTATTCTAACCCTTTCAATTGTCCTGGTTACACAGAAGAGTTCCAAGGTTAGCTATCCCACTTTGTGTGTCTGTGTGTGTGCACACATGTGCATTTTGCAAGTGTGTGTGCACTCCGCCATCTTAGGTTCCCAAGTGCAATGTCGGTGGTTGCATTTAGTCCTTAGGCATCTTAGGTTTTCTGCTTCACTTATACCTCACTTCTCTTTATTCTGGTTTTCGCTTGCTATTTCCCCCTCCGTCCTTGGAGACCTCTATCATTTTCTTGAAAATACTTCAGTGCATCAAATAATGTTTTAATTCATCTCATGTCCAGTTATATCATAGATTTAGATACCTCATCTGTCTCAACCAAATCACTACCATTAGTTTCATTGTTTTCTAAGTATGCATTTTACTTTTTATTTACAGAATAATAGACAGAGTGGCAAGGCATCCAAGTGATTATTTAACACAGCCTTCCTGTGGGAGGCACTGTTGGTATTTTGGTCAGGATGATCCTTTGTCCACTGTGATTGTCCCAAATACTTTAAGGCATTTAACATGCCTGGCCTCTACCTGCCCAAGACAGGTAATTGAAATGATTAAAAATATCACTCATTTCCAATAGCCTCCTAGGTTGAGAACTTTGATGGTTAATCCTTCCATTTTACAGATGGAAAATGTCCGCTTTTAAGACAGAGGATAAAACCCAGAGATGACCCATGAGGAGACTAAATGTGATCTAGCTCTCATCCCTGTCTCTGGGCTCATTCCACTACATTGTCTTTCAGTTCCTTGGTGTGCCGTACTCCTTCCTGATGCAGGACCTTTGCATTTGGCCCTTTCTTCTGCCTGACAGCCTATTCCCATCTCCCACCCTTCCCCACTCACTTGGCCTACTAATTCCTACTCATCTTCCCGATCACACATCAAATGTTGCTTATTTACGAAAATTTCACTAACCTCCCGACTAGGATCAAGATGTCCTTTTCCATGCTTTAGTAGCCCCCTGAACTCCTGTCAAGCCACTTAATATGGTTTAAAATTTATATATGGTAGCGACTGTAAGGTCCATGGGAGTAGAAATATCTCTTTTGTTTACCACTGATTCATCTGTATCTAACAAGTAACTGCTACATAACAGGTGCTCAAAAATATTTGTTAAATACATGAAAAACCTAAAAAGTCACTGATGTGTGACCCATCCAAACAAGAAGGGATGTGATCTCTAGGAAAAGTTAAAGACTCCATTGACAGTATCCATTAGGGCCTGAGGTGCAAAAGAAATATTTCTAAATATTAATTTAAATTGCCTTTTTACTGCCATCTGTTCTCCAAATGGAAATCTCTCAATCTAGAGTATCTCAGAAAAAAACTTTTCCTTGCTAAACTACTGTGACAGTTGATTCTTGCAAACAGTGTTTCGCTCAAGATGTTCAATAACTTCACATTTAATGCATATATATTTCCTCCAGAAAGCCAATATCATGGACTGCCACACTGTCTTATTGGAAATCCTTAACCTATTGCAAATAAGAACTTTGGATAATTATGGATTTTTAAGTTTTTCAGTTAATAATTTCAACAATGATCCATTTGCCATATATTATGGAAATGTGAATCCCATTATCTATCTACTCCATCCATTTTCTTGGACTGATCCATCAATACGATTCTATTTAAAGGCTACTTATCCATGCTGGTCATGTACTTTTGAAAAAAAAATATCCACATACTTTTTTGTCTACATTCTTATCTGTGAAACTGACCTTGCTTTCCACTCACTGTAAACCCCATCAGATGCCACTGACCTCATGGGATTTACACTGTCGTGATCCTTTCATACCACACCTGTGACCAACATCTGACAACAGTCTCTTCAGCTAATTTGACTTTACAAACTGGCCAAGCCTATAAAACCTCCATAAATCCTCAAGATACCCAACTATCTCAATGTCTCCTCGTCTTTTCAACACACAGGAGCTCTTTTGGGTTCTCTATAGTTATCCAGAGGAAAGGAAAGAAAATTCCTCTCAATCACTCTTATTTTTTGAGGATGCCCTCCAAAAGATAATTTCTCAAGAGACTAATTTGGTCAACTATCCACCCAGTATGATGAAGCCATGGGTGGTCTTTTTGTTTTTCCCATAAACTTATGGTAAACCACAAAATAGTGAACCAAATATAAACTATTGCTGTCTACATTTTTTTTTTCCCCTTCAAGTGTAGTAAGGTTTCATTCTACTCTTAAAAAAAACAAACCACCACCCCCTTAGATGACAAGGGCATGAGTAAGCAAAATAGGTTGTGGAGAAAGAAGAGAAATACTTCATCATTTGATAAAGCTGGATGCTAGTGCCCCCGCACTCGTAAAATGTCCTGAAGAAACCTTGCTTCATTAAGACTCAAGACCAAGCTTGGCACAGGTACAAAAGTTAGGAAGCGTTGCCTATAATTCCCTCCCTTAAATAACAAACTCAGGTGTTAGCTGAGCATATTTCCATGAGTTAAATCCTCTTTTGGAAGCTGACATAGAGGGGTTATTTCCTCTAAAAAATATTTCTCTTTGTATAAAGCTAAAAAACCATGAACATATTTTCACCAAATGAAACATGGACTTCTAGAGAGAGTTGAATGGAAAAAAAAATGGAAGGAAAAAATGGAACAACAAAAAGAGATGGTTAACAGGAGGCTGTTGCATTTCCCAAGCAAGCAATATGAGTTTAATTGAGGCTGACGCATGACAGACTCGCATGTACAGTATTGCCCAGGCCCCGACTGAAGCTGCTGACAGAGGGTAAATGGTGCATGGCGGCGGGGCCTGCCCTGGCCTGGCATGGCGACGGAAGTGCACTGAGCCTGTCAGGAGATAGCACGAGGGCTAATGAAGGGCAGCCCTTGTTTTTAAAATTCTTCTCACTTAGTTTTGGATCAGACTCTACACCATAAAGCCTTCTCAACCTTTTAGTGCTCGGTTAAGGATATGTGACACTTATTTAAAAATTAATGCATTCTAATCAATTTCAAGTTAGAAAGCAAAGAGTCTGCAAAAAAGGGGAGACAAAAAGAGAAAAAGGCAGAAGGAAAAGAGGAAAAAAAGCGAGAGAATGAGCTCTATAAATATGGAAGGAGGTAGAAAGCATGAGAAATATGGCATAAGAAGTACCTAAGTGTTTGTGGACATCTTTGTAGAAAGAATTTTGTAGAGAAAGACACGCCAACATAAGAAAGCAGGTGGGGGCGGGGGGGATAAAACATCCTTTGTATATTCTCCTTATGGTATAAAAAGTCCAGGAACCAAAGAGTGAAAAGACAAATGCAAAAGGTCATTTTAACATTTGTAAAAAATCCATAAATGTAACCTTAAAAAAAAAAAAACTATTTTCCCCAACCACCATGAGATTACTGTATACCCTATTATTAAAACATCTTCTTCATTGCCCCATGGTGGAGAGCCTTCCGAAATGACTGAATATGTGTATCAAATATGTGCCTTAATAGAAATAGTAATATTTGTATACCCAATTGAATAAATATTAAAGAAAAATTATCACTCACTTTAAATAAATAACCAGGCATGCAAGCATTAAGTCTATATTACCTGTTTTACTTACCCTATTGCCAATATAGGAAAGTGCTTAGTTGCAATATTGTTATTTACATGTTATAGATACTTGAAAATCACACATATGTAATCCACATTTTAGAGGTTATTACTTACAAAAGACTTCTTTAAAAAGGTGTTGGCCATTTTAGTATAAGTAGTGGAAGGTAGAAAGAAATTGCTCTGGGTTATAAGTATAAAAGATCAAATTTATTTAATGAAGATCACAGTTTAACTTGAACTGAAAACTGCATTGCCTCATTTTCTACTAATCCTAACTAAAACCAAATTTACCTTTCTAGACCTTTCTAGAGATAAATCTCTGCCTAAGTAGATCAGGTCTCGATAACAGAATATGAAAATACACTCATTTATAGTGACATGAAAATCCTGATACCTGTTTTCAAGCTCACGATAAAACTGCCTTTTTTAAAAAAGGAATTTGTGAATCTACAGGTTTGTACCCAAAGAAAAATAACTCTTTAATAATAATTATCTTTCTCTACAAATAAGCTTTACCCCAAATGACCCTTTTGTCAGATTTTAAAATAAGCATAACTCAAAAAAAAAATAAGCATAACTTTTTTTTTCCTTCTAGATTTGGTTTTTATATTCCAGAGATATCAATTTAGGGTATTGTTGTTAAAATTAAATTATTTTTCCAATGACCTCATCTTGATTACCTCTGAGTAACTCAAAAAGCTTTCTATAGAATCTCATACTCACCTTTACAACGTGCACTGAGAAAGGTCATACAAATGTAGAATGTATACAAATGACAAAAACAGCTTGCTAAATTACCAGGGAGCTTTTAGGGAACTTATATACAGGAAACATGGGCAACCAATCAGAACTTCTAATCTTTTCACAAGTTATTTGCTCAATAGCATGATAATGAAAACAATGAAGAGGAATGGCAACAGAGTATAGCAAATAAAGCTCAGCAGATACACATTTCATTCTGTTTTACTTACGTCTGACAAGAGATCTTATTTGTAATTCATTCCTAGATCACTGAGCTTCAGCCAAAGCAAGTAACATTACTCCATTACCGTTCCTTATTGAAGAGTAGTCTTTGTCAGTGTCACCGTGCGGGGACAGCTTTCATTATAAATGACTGGGATTAAAAGCAGTTCTAGGTTTCTTTACAGTTAGCATAAAGGAATCTACAGTTAGCATAAAGGAATCTTTAGGAGGAGGTTACAGTTGGCCATATTGAGAAAGTAGCAAAAATCAATCTGACAACAACTGACATTTTCATTTCATTTGTTTACTGGACAGTCTAGATCGTCTAGATGCATCCTATAATTTAGAGAGAAAAAATTCTTGAATAGGTGTTTCGTCTAAAGTGCTAGGTTGCAATGAGCTATCAAAGCAAAGTAAAAGAAATGTCAACATAAATGTAATGTTTCCTTTTGGTTAAAATTATTTTATTAGTTAGGCTGTAATATCAGAGTCAATTATCTAAGAAATTTGGGTAGGAAATAAAAATTGGACTGGATGATTTCAAAGATCCCTTCCAAAGCAAGGATTCTTTGACTTTATGCCACAGTCTGTTTAGTGTTTTTGGACTGGGAGATGCCCCTGAAGGGCGAATAAGAAAACGAGGCTCAGGAGATTATTGATTTGGGGCGTTTACCTAGAGCATCAACTGTAATCACTGGATCTTTTGATGCTCTTAGGGACTCTACTGGGGCTGCCTGTGTTTTCCAGAGGCTTAGCCACAGAGCAGACCTATGCGGACAGTCTTGAAAAAACTTGAAAACAAAATGACTAGAAAAGGATACATTTTCTGATTCCCCAGCACACTGAAGAGGATTTTAACCAGAACAAGACCAGTTAAATGTGATGCTACATGTTGTATGCCTGCAACTAATGTAAAATGGTGTGGCAACTATACTCAAGTTAAATGAATGAATGAATGAATGAATGAATGATGTATACACACACATAAAATGAAATAGAATCCACTGATGCTACATGTATGTAATAAGCATTTATTTGGTTTAGCACCTCCCAAGCCTACATAATTTTATAAATTCAGGATCCATGTGAAGGGATCAAGTTTGTTTTTCTTTTCCTGTGTGTTTTGCAAATATTTTATATAAAAGCTGGGGTACGGGTTTTTAAAACGCCTGGGAATAAACTGTCATTATTTCATGATAATATGGCTAACTTTCTCCATCCTTTCACAAGTGAGAGTCACAGTCCCATGCAGGACAGAGTGACCTGCCCAAGGACTGCTGGGACCTTCACCAGCCAACCCCCTCTGTGTGGACCTGGGACCACTGCTCAGTGGGGCACCAATGAATCTGCCAAACAAAACCCATTTGACTCACCAACACGATTTCATTTTTTTTTTCATGGAGGGGGGATGATGTGGCAGGGAGGGCTGAATATTAAATAAATGCTTAAGATAATTGTATGATGAGAGAATACTCAGAAGACTTTAAGAATTAAGATGTCTCATTCTTTTTTTTTTTTTTAAGATTTTATTTATTTATTTGACAGAGAGAGACACAGTGAGAGAGGGGACACAAGCAGAGGGAGTGGGAGAGGGAGAAGCAGGCCTCCCTCTGAGCAGGGAGCCTGATGAGGGGCTCGATTCCAGGACCCTGGGATCATGACCTGAGCCGAAGGCAGACGTTTAACGACTGAGCCACCCAGGCGCCCCAAGACGTCTCCTTCTTAAAATGAGAAACATGGCTTCTATGCAGAGTCATGTAACTAAATTAGTAAAATCTACCACATTATCATCTATCTTTTTAAGGTTTATTGTTGGTCTACTATACTCCAGGTATTAGATTCAGGAGGGTATTTTATTTATTTATTTATTTTTAAGTGTATTTATTTAAATAATCTCTACACCCAATGTGGGGCTTGAACTCGCACCCCAGATTCAGGAAGGGCATTTTAAAAACTAGTAAGATATGATCCCTGTCCTCACAGAGTTTATACTCAAATTATTTTGGAGTTATTTTCAAAATAACTATAACTGGAATTATTTTTAAAGCTATTTTTAGCCACCCCAAAAGACAGTTTTTGTATATTTCTAGTGATCTTCTTCTAAAGCTGAGGCCACCTTCATTAGTTTAACCATTTAAAATGCTTGTTCAATATTACTTGCTTCCTTCACTTAGTATAAGCTTTTATTTTAATAAATTCTCTTTTAAAGAGCAAAAATATACTTCATCACTTAATCCCTCCCCAAAGCATATACCAAGTTTTTCAGGAGCATTAAGCAGCATAGCAAAAGAGGAACTTCTTAAAATGTACTGATCTATAAATAAATTAAATCCACTAAATCTTTATCATAACCATATATCTCACCCCCCCGAAAAAAAAAATTTTCCGATGAGAATTCCTTCTATAGATTTTTACTTCCAAGCCCAATTTTACTAGTTAACCCAGTTAAAATGGTTTCTAAAGTACAAATATTTGACCAAAGGCGTAGTGACTGCAAAAGCCGCTAATCTCCTGATGGCTACACCAACCGGACAAACGCTAATTAAAATGCAAAAGGAGTGAAAACGCATCCTGGTCACTTAACATCAGTTTCCAAGCAATGTGTAAAGAGTAGAGTAAGAAACCAGAGGTGTTAAAGATTTTATTTTTCTGACCAAGAAAGGTCAGACATAGTGCATCAGAATGCTGCATCTTAAGAAAATCATTATTTTAATGCTGGATCCCAGTGAATAGAATAGCTTTCAAATATTAAAATCTCTGTGGTAGGCTTCTGACCTCAGAATAACAAGAAAATGACAGGCGCTCATTTTTCCACATATAAAAATGACACTTATTGTAAGGTCATTATATAAAAGGCCTATTTCCCCTTCATGAAATAAATAATTATACCACTGATTCAATATGCTTGCCAGCATGTCTACATGTGGTTTGAGTGGTTATTTCAATTACCTAAATATAGAAAAGAATTAATACCTACAAACTTAAAAACTATGGTCCAAGTGGCCCATAGCCCTTGTGTATCATTTTTTCCCTGGCAAATCACTTTCACTGCTTCTTCAAGAACCCCATAAGTGTTCTATTTAGACACACGGTGCTTTACTGATCACATCCAGAGGACCGGGTGTACTTTGTTTTAAAAAGTAAACAGTTGGTTAAATAGATATGTGACTGTATTGTCAATGATACGGGAGTATTGTCTAATCCTGCTGGAAGGATGCCTTCTTTAAGAAATCCTAAAAGAGGTTAAAGTAAAAGTGTTGAAAGGAGGGAGGGATGAGGTGACTATTTGTAGTACAGAAATGGTTCCCAGTAGAGTGCTGTGAAAGCCAGCCTTCAACATGGCCCTCAAGGATTCCCACTGCCTGGTATATACTCCCTCTACAGTTCCCTCCCACACTGTATCAGGGTTGGTCTATGTGATCAAGAGAATACTGCAGAAGTGACAATATGTCAATTCCAAGATTGGGTTATAAAAGACATTAAGGCTTCTGTCTTGGCTGTTCTCACCTTCACTCTTTCTTGGATCACTTGATTTGGTAGGAACCAGCTGCCATTTTGTGAGTACACTCACCTAGAGAGGCCCCAAGGGTGGAATAAAACCCTGAGGTCTCTAGATAGCAGCCATGAGTGAACTTGGACGCAGATTTTCCAGCCAAGCTTTCTGATCATTGTAGCTCTATGGGGTGGGGTAGGCAGGAAGACTTGGTGAAGAAGGGGAGACTCAAGCTGGTAGGTAAGATTTATATCAGAGTATCACACAATGACCCAAAGAGTATATGTGGCTCACAGATGAGTTTTGTTTGGGCCACATAGTGTTCTAAAAATTGGCAATTCCCATGAGAATACCTGAATTTCTAGCTTTGCTTGAGAGGTAGGACCATCTAATAAATTCAGATTCTCCCTCATCACAGCTACCCCTTCTAGGGACACGATACATGCTTATCTCCACCATGCCCTGTTGTCCTGTACCGAGTCTACATGACTCATTTCCTTGACCTGTCAGCTCCTTCTAAGTAAGCATTATTGATGAGGTAAGAATTATGTGGGACTGCAAACACAGGCTGGACATGACTAGGTAAATATTAAGTCTTGGCTCTATTGTTTATACCCTGTCTCACACACGTGTATTTCCTTAGTGGCCCCAGATATTTGGGTTACAGACTCCTGATGTGGATAGATGGAGAGCATCTACTGGATATAGAACTGTCTTTGGAGGCAAACAGATCCATGCAAGTAAGAACAGCATGCTTAGGTTGCCTGGGTGGCTCAGTCAGTTGAGCGTCTGACTCTTGATTTTGGCTCAGGTCATGATCTCAGGGTTGTGAGATCGAGCCCCGCATCAGGCTCCTCACTCAGTGGGAAGTCTGCTGGAGATTCTCTCTCTCCTTCTCCCTCTGCTCTTCCCCTCGATCTCTCTCTCTGTCTAAAATAAATAAATAAATCTTAAAAAAAAAAAAGCAGCATGCTTGGCTATTGGCTAAGAAGTAGGTGAGGTTGTAGTGGAAAAAAAAAAAAAAAAAAGCTATGATCCTGTCCTTTTTCTCCTGCCTGTTAAAGTGGAAGAAACCAATTTTCCTTTCTTCCTGTGGCTCCTAGATTACTTGTTTACCCTCCTGTATATTCTTTTCCCTTTCAACACTGTTCCTAGTGTACACTATGGCCCAGCCTCCTCTGGGTAAATATGTTGGGGTGGAAGGAGGAGAAGGAGACACTACACAGACTGTTCCATCTGTCACCCCCAAGAGCCAGGCCTGGGTTTGTCACACTCCTGGGTGTGAGGGAGACTGGAAGGGGTAAAACAAGAAGCTGTGGAGGGCGGAGTCTGAGTGTGGTGGAAGATCAGGTTGGAAAGGCACTGGGCAACTGTGTTGGGGCCGGGAACACAACCAGAACCCAAAATAACCTAGCTCCAGTGGAGGGGAAGGTTATAAGGTACTCTAAAAGGAATTTCTGTTGATTTGGGGATTTTTTCCTCCGCACAAATTTTCAGAAGAGGCTCCTCACAAGAGAGGTATAACGTCTAGACAAATAGATGGACACAGTTATATATTTAACTAGTCACTTAATTGAAAATTGACAACTTCTATGAACTTCTGTGTACTTGAGAACAGTGTCCATTTTGACACATTTTAACCTTATTCTAAGTGAGAAGCCTATCTCATTTACCTAGATAGGTAAAATGTACTTAGTGGTCACTAAGAAGTGTGCCATTAATTAGACAAGGTCATCAATCATAAATTAAACATGAAGAATCAGAAATTTGATGTCTTATATCTCTTTGGCTTTTAACTTTGACACAGTATTTTTTTTTTCTCAAATTCATTCCTTTGTTCTCTAGAAATAGCCTGATATACAGTAATATGCCCAAATAGCTCCATAAGAAAGAGGTGATATGTAGAATCAGACTGAAATCTAGAAGCAACATAATCAGTAGTTTCTGTGTATACAGGAATATCAAATTATCTGAAAGCCTCAAAGGCATATCCATGGACTATGAGGAGGCAAACATATACATACACTATGAAGCCCTTTCAACTAGAATGCCAGATTTTCTCTTTTCTTGAAACTTCCAGTTTACCATGTTAATATTCATAGGCAATTCCCACTTGTAGAAATACTGCATCTGGTGGAACGCCAGTTTAGCAAGATGCTCTGTAAAGAAAGAGCTTGTGATCAAATCAGTCTGGGAGCATTGCCCTAGTCCCATATTTGTTTGAACTTGAGAAATGATAGAAAGGAAAATGTGAAGACATTGTCCATCATAACCCATGGCATTCCTGTTGTGAGAGCCCCTGAAAAGAATGGCGCATAAAACTTGGGGTTAAGGACAGCTGTGCTTTTCCAAACCAACTGGTATGTTTTATCTTTTAGTTACTTTGACTCTTATAACTGGTCAGACTTTCACCTTTGGCCAATAGAAAGTTCAGAGGCAAATTTATAACCCACTTCTAATTAACCAATAGAGCCTTACAGAGTGCATTTCTGACCAACTTCACTTTGTCGTTATTTTCTCTTTGCCCTGAGAGAATCTTTAATCTCTAGGAAGAATCTAGATTCTTTAATCCTAGCGCACCTTACATTCTTTCTAGAAACAAGAGAAAGCAAGAGTGGAAAGAGAGGAAGATGGTGGGGGGTGGAGAGAGGGAGAAAATGGGATACAAAACCAGACAATCACAATTTACTGGGATCCTACTTTGTGTTAGGTGTTGTTCTAACTCTTTACATGTATGAGTTTTAACTTTTTTTTTTTTAAGATTTATCTATTTACTTGAGAGAGAGCACATGAGTGGGGGGAGGGGCAGAAGGAGAGGGAGAGACAGAATCTCTGGCAGACTCCCTGCTGAGTGTGGAGCCTGACTGGGGGCTCGATCCCATGACCTTGAGACCATGACCTGAGCCAAAACCAAGAGCCAGGCGCTCAAATGACTGAGTCACCAAGGCGCCCCTATGTGTATAACTCTTTACATGTATCTTCCTAATGATCCCTGAAGTTAAGAGCCCCATCTCATAGGTAACAGCAATGAGGCATGAAGAGATGGGATAACCCACCTAAACTAGCATGGCTGGTGGAGGCAATGTTCGGACTCAAACCCAGGCAGGCAGGCTCCAGAGCACCCACCGTACAAAATTAATGAATAGATTAAAGGGTCTGGCCTTCACTCTACACTGGTTTACTCTTATCCTTAAACCTTTGGTTAACTCCTAGACCAAAAAAGTTTTCTTTTTTTCTTTTTTTAAGATTTATTTATTTATTTGAGAGAGAGAGAGAGAGAGCATGAGCAGGGGGAGGGGCAGAGGGAAAGAATCCCAAGCAGACTCCCCACTAAGCACGGAGCCCAAAGAGGGGCTTGATCCCATAACCCTGAGACCATAACCTGAGCTGAAATCAAGAGCTGGATGCTTAACTGACTGAGCCACCCAGGTGACCCAAAATGAGTTTATTTCCAAATCATGTTGATCTGGCACTGATAGCCCCCAATCCTAAATGACAGCACAGTGAGCAATGGGAGATGCTACAAGGAAATTGTGAGCCAGGACCTGACTTAATTGTTCTTAAGGGGGATGAGCTCATGAAGGTTTTGCTATTGTTTTTGGGTGTTGTCAAATGTCAATAGTAACTGTCTTTCTCCTTTATAGGTAGCCAGACACATAGGTAGGTCTTCTATGTCTGGTGGGCTGGAGAGTGAAGGGTGAGGTGGGGAGTCAGGGGCAGAAAGGTCCGTGATAGGAAACTATTCCTGTTTATCATTTACTGAGCTAGCCTGAAGACGTACTACCCCTCTGATTATCTAAGAAATCTGTGGGCATCTTATGCAAAGGGAAGAGATTCTGGAAACTCCTAGGGCATATTTTGAGACCCAAAGTGTGAAGAAGTCAGTTTGAAGTAGAACAGCATCTAGTTCCTATAGGGAAAAAATCTGAATGAGATAAATCTTGGCAACTAAGAAAAATACTATTACTATCGAAATGGATCAGACCCAAACCAAGCCAAACACAAAGCAAAATAAAATAAAATGGTGACTTTTTATAGTCAGAAATAAAGACAAAGAATGCTGCTGAAAAGTTAAAATCCTCCACACCTCTGCTGTGTATCAATGGCCAACAACAGCCCCACACCCTTAGGACCAAAAGACCTCTGTGGGACAAATGTTCCTCAAAGCCTTTGTGGTATTAAGAAAAGGGCTCTTAATCTCATTACACTGTCAACAAGTTCCCAGTTAATCAGTGTCCACATTCATTTGGGGTTAGCCTGTTATACCCATGCTTGCAATTAAATGCCACAAGGTCCAAATCAGCTTAAACGAGTTGGTTTCCCGCAACCCCCCCCCCCCCGCCCCCCGTATGGCTGAGTTACCAGCACGGCAGTACAACTTGGGTAAAATATATCACAATTAATTACCAGAAACCTGAAGAGACCCATTTCATGAGTCTGCATGGTTTATTTAATGGATTAAAAAATAAAATACTATTAACAATAAATACTCCTGACCCCAAAATAACTATTTAGTTGACATTAAAAATGTTTCAATCATGTAATAGGTTTTTAAAAAATTAAGCTGCACATTTGCTTAGCAGACTGTATGGACAATATTATCAAGTAGTTCTATGTGACCAGATGATTTTTAAAAAATTGATCCTTGATATCTTTCTTCCATAAAGGTGCTTCTCTAAAACCTAGTCAATCCAGAAAAAAATCATCCAAATAAAGGTTTACAAAATTAACATAAATATTGATGTGAACTAGCTTGAACTCTGCTGTTTTACTGTTTGACATTTGACCACAATTTCCCAGCTTATGCATCCCTCATAAACATATGTTAGTAGCTGCTTCCTAAAGCCTGCCTGTTAGTAAAGACTCTTAATTGTAAGTCTACAGAAATGTCTTAAAATCCATTAGCTCCAATATTTCTGTATTAAAGACATAACAATTAGAGTCTCACATTTATTTGAGGCATTTCAAAATTTGTTATCAAGAAGGCATTAGGACTATTTTAGCATTTAAAGGGTTTCAAAATTAAAGATAAACATTTCACGATTAATGATTAACCTGAGAGAAAGCTTTGATAAGTCTCCATCCTCCTTAATTTTTTGAGTATTATTCTTTAAGCCCTGGGTTGCCTCAGCTGAATTTCACCAAACTTTTGCATATCAATTGCTCATTTTCAGCAATATCCAGGCTATGCCCCTTGCCATTTGTGGACCTGCCTAAGCAAAAGATTTGAGAAAAAAAAATTTTCATTCACTCAGTGAACATTAAATCCTGGGCACTGGGCAAGGTTGAGGTCAAAGGGTGAATAAGACCTAGTCCCTGGTATAATTACTCTTAATTAGGAAAGGAATATGTTAGAATTAATTATTTAATTTTCACTTTTGACATTCCATTGCTCATGTTAACTTCAGATATGCTCACATTAAAAAATGCAGTCTATGAAATGGTCTACTATGTAGAGTGACTGTCATGTGGGGAACAAATGCTGGAAATTTTTCAGCTCTTCCCATCCTTAATGGCCTGTAAGCCCAGCAAACAGAAGAATGTGGTTCAGACTGCATCCACATGCTTTCTTAAGAATTTATGGAAATGTACCGTCTTTATCTATATGTGAATAGTTCCAAGGCACCAAAGACCCTAGTTGTGATCATTCGTGCTCTATTGGAACTGAAACCCAATTTTAGACATGTTTACATATTCAATTTCCCAAAACCCTTGAGAAAAATTATTCCTAAAAAGGCTAAAATGTGGATGATTCTCATTAATTGATAATGATACCTTACAGCACATGTCACTTCCCTTTTCTTGCCTTATTGAGGATGTTTGATACAGAGAATCCTTGTTTCATGATTGAATAACTGGTGAATTCCTATTGCTCATCAGCTTAAAGGTCAGGGGTTACGCTGGTTAGTCACGCTTATGAACCCAAACAGGACAGATCCACCTCCTAGGATGAGGCATGGAACAACTAATAAAATTGACCAAATACCAGAGAAACAGTAAATAAAGAGTGTCGACAAAGCATGGAGCACCTGCTTGGTACCTAATTAGTTAGGCCAGACCCATTTACAAGTTTCCTTATAGAAATAGATGTTTAAATACAACAAATACAGCAAATAATTTTGAGTAAAAATTTTAGTCCAGAACATTCTGAATATTAGCAAAATTGTTTATGCATAGTAGACATGCCAACTGGTTTTTATTGAACATCAATATTTACTGTCATTGGGGTATTATTGACTCTGGTTTCTCGTTGGTCAATATTTTCCTTTAGAAAAGCATCTCGGACTTTCCTTCCTCTGTACCTTTGTTTAAGTGGTTCCCTTCACCCAGAATGCCTTGTCCTTAAGTCCCACTTAATATTACTCACTGTCCAGAACCCAGGCCAAACCTTACCTCTCCCCTCATGAAGGTTTTCCTAATCTTTTTTTTTTTTAAGATTTTATTTATTTATTTGTCAGAGAGAGAGAGGGAGAGCACAAGCAGGGGGAGCGGCAGGCAGAGGGAGAAGCAGGCTCCCCACTGAGCAGGGAGCCCCATGTGGGATTCTATCCCAGGACCCTGGGATCATGACCTGGGCTGAAGGCAGACGCTTAACTGCCTGAGCCACCCAGGCATCCCGGTTTCCCTAATCTAGCAACAGGAAATGAATGCTCTCTTCTTGAACTCCCATAGAACTATCCTTGCAACATGATTAGAGTATTCAGAGTCACTCTAAGTTATACGTGCCAGCCCAACATTTATTGAAATTCATCTTTATTAGACTGTAAAGGCCTTGAGAGCAAACCAGGGATTGCACTTTATTCATAGTTACCTATTCAGAAGTCTTAGCACGAGGAACTGCACACAGCAGAAAAAATATTTGTACCTACATATCCATGCTCTAAGATGAAAGAGTGCAAATAAATGTCGTAATGTACTTCACACCAAACACTAATTTTAAACAATTGTAAAAATTCGTTCACTCATTCATTCATGATTTTTTAAACATTCACCTTTTGCCAGGCACTATGTTAGGAGTTAGAGACTTAGTGGAGAATAAAACAGTTCTAGTCTCCTGGACTTTACATTCTGATGGTAAAAAAGACGATAAACAAACATGGACAATGAAGTCAGGCACTGATGTGTAGAGTAAGGCAAAAATGAAAGAGATAGTACTTTAGACAGGGTAGTCAGGGAAGAGCTTTCTGAGGAGGCCACACTTGAATGAAGTGAGTGTGCGTCATGTGACTATCTGGAAGAGGAGCTTCTGGCCAGAAGAAATAGTAAAAACAGAGACTCTGGGGCAAGAACATGCTAGGCATTTTTGAGGAACACATAAAAAAGAGAAGTAGAAATTATGGTTAGAGGGAAAAGTGGCCAGATAATAGAAAGCCTTCTGGACCACATGCAGCAGTGACTGGATTTTATGTCAACAGGGCAGTCTGATCAGAGGATGACTTAATCTGAGTTAAATTTTCAAAGCATCACTCTGGCTCTAATAAGGACTGAAAAGATGATCCTGGTGTCCTTGTAGAAGGGGGAGGCAATAGGAGGCTACTATGGCAGCCCAGGATGGAGGTGTGGGTGGCTTGGATCAGAGTGGAAACGGCGGTGGTAGAGACAACCAGACATGGAACATCATTTGAAGGTGGAACCTCTAGAATTTGCTGATAGAGTGGATGTGAGGCTTGAGATAGAGGGAGAGGAACCCAAGCTGGCTCCAGGGTTTTGGTTTGAACAACTAAATGGAAGTTATTACCAGAAACCAAGATGGAAGATGGGGAAGGGGAAGAGCAGAATGGTGGGGGAAACGAGAGTTCTGTTCAGGACACAGGAAGCTTGAGCCAACAAAGAGCATTCAGTTGGACATGCTGAGTAGGTAGCTAGATATACGCCTGCAGCTGGAGATACAAATGTGAAATTTATGGGAATATAGCTGCAATCTATTAATATATATACATGCTTTCGTGGCTATAAGGTTAAAATTAACTGGTATACTTTTAAGCCCACTTAAAACCTATTAAGGCACACTGAATTTTAAAAATAAAGTTTAATCTGTTGCCTACCACATCAACAGTTAACCCTAATCCCAAAGGCATAAATAAGCATGCACATTTTGGGCAAACTTTAATCATAAAAAAGAATAAAGTATAGTCTACCATCAATATTTCAGCAAATAGTCATGTGAAGGAACATGAATGTTTAATTTAGACACCACCTCTGTCACTGTATGTTAGATAGCATGTCTGTGATTTCCTCTGGAAATTCCAAAATGCAGTCAAGTTTTTCCATGTGTAACTTAAAGTGATATTTCTTCACTATGTAGTCATCCTTCTTTTTTTTATTCCTCATCCCCCAGTCCCAAGCTGTACCACACAGAATGCTTAAAAGAATAAAAATCCTTAAAAATTTTTTTTTAAATTCTTTTTTTTTTTTTTAAGATATTTATTTATTGAGAGAGAGAATGACAGAGAGAGAGCATGAGAGGGTGGAGGGTCAGAGGGAGAAGCAGACTCCCTGCTGAGCAGGGAGCCCGATGCGGGACTCGATCCCGGGACTCCAGGATCATGACCTGAGCCGAAGGCAGTCGCCTAACCAACTGAGCCACCCAGGCGCCCTAAAATTTTTTTAAATAAAAAAAAGTTTATATTGTCTTGGCCAGCTTTGTGCCACAGACTCAATGGAAAAGCCAGCCCAATATAGGTACCTACTCAATGCATATCTTATATACATGTGGTAAAAGAAAGATATGGGGGAACATGATGATTTTAAATAAAATTAGCTAATTCTGCCCATATGTATAATTCTCTCGAAGAACAATTCCTCTCACTTATTTTCAAGTGAGGCTGTTAATAATAATAAGAAAAAAAAATGAATGGAAAATTTGCCTGTCCCAATTATGACTGGTCAACCCAAAAGACACAATCTATGTTAGGAAAGAAATAAAAAGTGAAGAAAGGATACAGTTCCTGGTCACCCGAGGGTGGGTGGTTGCAACAGCCCTCCTCAGTCTCCATGTTGATTCATTGCTGGATCGTTCTTTTTAAAGTACTGCAGATTAGCTTCCTATTGTTGCTGTAGCCAATTACCACACATTTAATGGTTTAAAAGGACACAAATTTATTCTCATATAGTTTTGGAAGTCAGAAGTCCGATATGGATCTCCCTGGACCAAAATCAAAGTGTTGTCAGGGCTGTGTTCTTTGTGGAGGCTTTGTGGAGGGGAGAATCTGTTTCCTGGCTTTTTCCAACTTCTAGAGGATCCTCAAAGTGAGGAGCACAGTATCTTCAAATCCCTCCCTGTCTGCTCTCTGCTTCTATCATCACACCTCCTTCTCTGCCTCTGACACGCCTACCCACCTCTTATAAGGACCGTACTGATTCCATTGGGACCACCAAACAATCCAGGATGATCTATCTTCCCGTCTCATGATCATACACATCTGCAAGGTCCCTTTTGCCATGAAGATAACATATTCACAGGACATCTTGGGGGGAGAAGGGCAATATTTTATCTACCACACATTGTTTTCAAATATTCATTTCCCAGAAATGTTTTACAACTGCAGTGGTTAATAACTAGGGCTCTGGAGTCAGCCAGCCATGGATTTAAAACTTGCTTCCTTACACACTCTGTTCTGTGACCTTGGACATGATCCTTAGTTTCTCTAAACCTTAGTTTCTGATTCTATAATGAGGAAAATAATAGTATCTACTTCATAATGATAATCAGGTAATGAATGAGAAACACATAGCATAATTAATTCTTTAAATATTTACTTGAGTTGATCTCTATGTGCCAGGCCCTGCACTGGGATATTATTATTCTTTTTTTTTCTTTTTTAAAGATTTTATTTATTTATTTGAGAGAAAGAGAATAAGAGAGAGAGAGCACATGAGAGGGGGGAGGGTTAGAGGGAGAAGCACACTCCCTGCTGAGCGGGAGCCCGATGCGGGACTCGATCCAGGGACTCCAGGATCATGACCTGAGCCGAAGGCAGTCGCTTAACCAACTGAGCCACCCAGGTGCCCTATTATTCTTTTTGAGTACAGAACAAAGTCTTTCTAGTATTGAAAGTGCTCCACAAAGGCTTTCTCCTCCAGTGCTTATTGGCTGTCCACTTACTGGCATTTATCATAAACTGCTTTGTCCTAATATTTAACTTCTCATATATATATATGTGTGTGTGTACACACACACACACACACACACACACACACACACACATATTGGAGGACTGTATCTACCCTAAGCCCTGGCTCTACTTATTTATTTATTTTTATATATTTTTTATTTTTATTTATTTATTTTTTAAGATTTTATTTATTTATTTGACAGAGAGAGACACAGCGAGAGAGGGAACACAAGCAGGGGGAGTGGGAGAGGGAGAAGCAGGCTTCCCGCAGAGCAGGGAGACCCATGTGGGGCTCGATCCCAGGACCCTGGGATCATGACTCAAGCTGAAGGCAAACACCTAATGACTGAGCCACCAAGGCGCCCCTATTTATTTATTTTTAAAAGATTTTATTTATTCATTTTGAGAGAGAGAGCGAGAGAGCACAAGTCAGGGGAAGGAACAGAGGGAGAGGGAGAAGCAGACTCCCCACCAAGCAGGGAGCCCGATGTGATGCTTGATCCCAGGACCCTGAGATCATGACCTGAGCCAAAGGCAGACACTTAACTGACTGAGCCACCCAGGTGCCCCTCTATTTAAAAATAAATAATAAAGTCAGTCCACTTTGACTTTCCAACACCCACCCAACACCACAGAGGATCACATTCTGGCTGCTTGCTTCTCTAGCCTAATATGCTGTTACCCTAACAGACCCCTTCCCTGTGGCCTGTTTCCTACCTTACTATAGCCTCACTGATCCCTGAGTTCTACTCGGCGAGCTGCTTCTCATTTCAGGCCTTTTCAGGCATTCAAACCTTGGCTTTCCACAGTGGCCTTGACCTCCTGTCTCTCACTCTTGTTTCTCAGGGAGGTTTCTAGATGGGTGGCTCTTGCTTTGGGTCCAGATCCTCAGAACATAGTCAAAGAGTGACTGGTAGGTTTTGAAGAAAGGGTGAATGGAGGTGAATGAAGGAAAGATGGAATAGAGTAGAATCTTACTGCAATCCAGCTTCTTGTTATTACTAAGTCAGATATAATGTAGGTGGATTCTTTCCTCTTGAAAATAAAATCATTTCACAAAAGCAAAGCCAGAGAAAACCAGATAAGCCCCATTCACAAATGAATATGTAGCAGGCCTTTCCTTATATACCAGCATTACTAAGAGGTGTACAGTATATAGGAAATCAATCACGAGTCCAGGTTATTTAAAAGAATGGGAGCTTTTCCATCTGACACCTAATGGTGGCAGCAATAATACAAAATAAGCTTTTAAAAATTGTTCCCCATTGTTCTCCATTATTTGGGTCTTTGATGTATCCTACATTATGAGCTATCAAAGCAAGGCAATACATCCAAGGGAGGGAACACCACTAATGAAGGAAACATTAAAAGGTTATGCTTTCTCCCCATTACTTTTGTCTTCTTTGCAAATGGTTTTAAAGGTCATTTTTAAAAATAGCCTGCAAGGCTACAAAGGCCTCTAAATATTTAAATAACACAATGCAGTTTATTTTTACATAGTGTTCTAAATGCACATCACAAAATGCTTCACAGAAATGTCAGTCAAAGGCTAAAGAGAATAGAAAGGTACATTTGAAGACGAAACAGAAGGAAAACAATGGTTCAGAAGAGAAGGAAGAGGCCTTTCAATAAGTGGTACATAAACTAGTTGCATACATGAAAATGCAACCGTATGGTTTGGATAATTAGACCTCAGAGACCAAAGAGAGAAAAGGGTTAAACTGGAGACAGTCCAAAATCAAGGAAGGAGGAAACTTGAATATTGGTCTTGGATCTTTGAATGCTAGCCTGATAATGTTCTCTGAAGAAAGCAACTAGAGGAAATCACTTTTTTTTTTTTTTTTTGAGCATTTACTACATGCCAGGCTCCGTGCTCAGTATTCTTTGTTACCTCATTTAGTCCTCACAGGCTGGGTTATCCCTGGAACACCTACAGACAGGTAAACAGATCCCCAGAGGTTCAATAATTCTCACAGGTAATAGAAGTGGTGGAGTCCAGACTCGCTTCCAGATCTGTCTCATTCTCAAACCTCCAATTCAAGTTAGCTTCAAAGAATGAGAACCAGACAACAACCCAAGGAGTAAAACCATAAAGGAATTAGAAGGAAAATATGAGTTTGTTTTTGATCTTACTTATGGCAGGGAAGGCTTCTCTGAGCAGAAATTCAAAGGGAAAAATAATTAAAAAAAAAAGGAAAGAAAAATTTAATCATATCAAATTTAAAATTTTAGTACTTGAAGAACAGAAGAAAAAGCCTGCTGACAAATTTGAAAAAAGTATGCCACAAACATGACACACAAAACAGTTACTAGGAGAGCTCTTATGTAAATCAAGAGGAAAAACACAAACACATCAACAGAAAAAAATTAACTTTCAAAGAAAATATAAGCAAAAGAATTACAACGATTAATAAACATAAGAGAAAATATCAGCCTTACTAGTGATAAAGAAATGCAATAAAAACCACAAACACATTTTTGCTCAATGTGAGTGAAGGTTTAGGAAAGAAAAATTAAACTATGATAGCTTTATAGAGGACAGTTTGTTGTTACATATAAAAAAATCGTGGAAAGGGGCACCTGGATGGCGCAGTCAGTTGAGCGTCTGACTCTTGGTTTTGGCTCAGGTCATGATCTCAGGGTTGTGGGATGGAGCCCCACGGTGGACTCTGCGCTTGGCACGGAGTCTGCCTGCAATTTTCTCTCTCCCTCTTCCTCTGCCCCTCCCGCTCGTGCTGTCTCTCTCTCTCAAGTAAATAAATAAAATCTTTAAAAAAAATTGTGAAAATGTTCACATTCTTTGGCCTAGCAATTCTACTCTTAGGAATATACCATTAAGAAATAACCAGAAATTTATGTAAAGAAATATGAAGTATTTGTGTAAAGAAAAGTGAAGTATTTATGTAAAGAAAAAAGAAGTATCCCTATGCAACATTAGAAGAGCAAAAAATTTAAAGTCAGAATGTCTAGTAATAGGGGTCAGGTTAAATAAATTTATGCTATACTCATAGGATGCAGTAGTAGACAGACCTTAATTTTTATTTCTCAACAGAATATTTGATGATATGGAAAAATCTTCATATTCTATTAAGTTTTTTAAAGCAGGCTTAAAAAAAAGTGATCTATATGTCAGGGGTTACTAACCTAAATGCTTACAGAGGGTGGTAACAAATGCACAGTGTTACACAACCAAGTTTTTAAAAGGGCAGCCACATGTCCTTATAAGTGTGGTCACACATACACACATCCGCCAGCTTATGACCCTTGAATATTTGCCAAAAAATATTTAGAATGGTTGGTGGGATTATGAGTAAGTTTTATTCTCTTCTGTGTGGTTTTTCTATTTTTCCTAAACTTTTTATATGAAAAAAAAACCCTTCACTTTTAAAAAAGATTTATTTATTTTTCAGAGAGAGGGAGGGGGGGGGGGGGGGGGGGGGGGAGAGAGAACGTGTGGGGGAGGGGTAGAGGAAGATGGGGAGAGAGAATCTCAAGCAGACTTCCCGCCCAGCATGGAGCCCGACCTGGGGCTCAATCTCATGATCCTGAGATCATGACTTGAGCTGAAATGAAGAGTCAGATGCTTAACCAACTGAAACACCCAGGCACCCCAACCCTTCACTTTTATAATCAGAAAAATTCTAAAAAATGTTATGAAATAGAAAAAAAAAAGACAATCAGCTCCAACCTGCTCTTAGACAGAAACACTGACCCCAACCCACTTGGAGGAGGCTTTTTCTGTCCTGTTTGTAGGGCTCCCTCTGCAGAAAGGGACTTCACTGCCCGCACTTCACAAGCCTGTCTATCCTCTGACCGTGACACCTGAAAACGCACTGAAAATGCCAAACTGGTTGTTCTCAGTCTTCACTGGCATCAGAAGTAGCCGAGGAGTTTTAAAAATATTGTTGCTTATACCTCACCCTGGAGGTTCTGATTCAATTGGTCCGGGATGGGGCCCAAACATTAGTAATATTTCAAAGCTCTTCAGTTGATTCTAATGTTGAGCCAGGGTTGAAAACTCCTGGTCTGACCTTAACTCTTCAGACTGCAGACTCATTTCACTTCTCATTGCGTCCTTTAAGAAGATGGGAAAGACCATCCTCACTCTTGATATAAGATGTCCGTCCCTATTTCTAATCTATTTGAAATCACCGCTATGCAGTCTCTCCTTTAAGCAGAATCAATCTTAATTATTACTTTCTTTCTTCAGATACCATACAGTCCTTCCTTTGATAAACACTTGATTATAAAGTACTACACCCCAGCACTAGAACCCTTTCCTTTGTGGCACTTCACCAAGTCTAATTTTAGGTTTACCTTTTGGGTTACTTGATTAATATCTTCCTTTCCTCCGCTGGACTGTCAGCTCCATGAGCGTAAGAACAACATCTGGCTTTATTTCCCATATAGCCCCATAATTTGCAGATTGAGTAAATGTAGTGGGCACCATGTCTATCCATTTATAGATTGTCTGAGGATGGCATTCAGAATGCAACAGTTATGGATTGGGCACCTACTATGTACAAAGTACCATGTGAAATAATGTGTGGATATAAACCAAAACACAGACAGACTCCAAGTGCTATGCAGGGAAGAGATGAAGGCAAACAGCTAAATTCAACACCAAGCCTAAAGAAGAAATGCCATCGGAGAGGCACAGAAACCCAATGACATTGACAGATGGAGTGATTTTTCTTACTGGGACTTCCATGGAAGCCTTCATGGAGGAAATGCCATTTGAGTCAAGCCTTAGAGGATGAACAGATAATTAGAAAGCATGAAGAAAGGGCATTTGCTGCTATAACAAATTACCTCAAGCTTAAACTTATGGCTTAAAACAACACAAATTTATTATCTCACAGTTCTTTTTTTTTTTTTTTTAAGGATTTATTTATTTTAGAGAGAGAGCACGTGAGCAGGGGGAGGGGCAAAGGAAGAGGGAAAAAGAATCTTAAGCAGGCTCCATGCTCAGTGCGGATCCCAACTTGGGGCTTGATCTCATGACCCTGAGATCATGACCTGTGCCGAAATCACGAGTCAGATGCTCAACCGACTGAGCCACCCAGGCGCCCCTATCATCTAACAGTTCTGAAGGTGAGAGGTCCAGGTGGGCATGACTGCTTCTTCTGCTCTGCAGCCTACAGGACCAAAATCAAGGTGTTGCCTGGGCTGTGTTCACTTCTGGAGGTTCCAGAGAAGAATCCACTTTGAAACTCATTCAGGTTGTTGGCCAAATTCTGCTCCTTGCTGTTCTACAACCGAGGCCTCTGTTTCTCTGCTGGCTATCAGCCAGAGATCTCTCTCAGCCCCTTATGCTATCTGTACTCCTCATCACATTGCCCATTCCACCTTTAAACCAGCAAAGGTACTCTGAGTCCTCCTTATAATTCACATCTCTCCAACTTCTCCTTCGGCTGGATCTCCTCTGCCTCTAATCAGAGAAAGTTCTTTTCTTTAAAGAGCTCATGTGATTAGATTGGGCTCAGCAGGTTACGGAAACTCGCCCTATCTTAAGTTCTGTAACCTTAATTACAACTGCAAAGGCCCTTTTTTCATGTATTATAAAATATTCTCAGGTTCCAGAGATTGGGCAATGGACATGTTTGGGGGCCATTCTATCCACCAAGTAATGTGCAGGATAGTCCAGATGATATGGTTGGAGCATAGATGTTGGGAGATAAGGGGAAGGAGCTTGAGGGCCTTAAATACCAGGCTGATATGTCTGGATTTTTATCTTGCCAGCGAGAGGCAGTAAAGGCTCTGAGGAGGTAAACTTCATATAATAAAGAAATATGAGTTGTTTCTGAAAGCTAACTCTTGTAACATAATTCTGAGGAAACAATAGGAAGCCTAGTTCTTGTGCTTTATATGCTCAGCACATTGCATACTCCTCTACCATCACAGCCCCAAACAGAGCTATGTTAGCCGAAGTGAATTTTTCCTTGAGTTGTGCCTATCTTTCTGTACACTAAATATTCTGGCTGAATCTTCTGTTCTTGCTTCCAATCTCTGGTCTAAGGCAATAAATAAGTTATATATATATTCATATATATCCCCAATACTCTACTCTCCCCTTTAGAACTTTCTCTGATTCATTAAACATACCTTTCTATTATCAGCTCTGAACAAGAAAAAAATCCTTAATATCAATTCACCCATATACAAGTTTTTGAGTGGCTACCAAATTGCCTATCATGCTAAACATCAAGAAACATGGCTAGGACTCAAAATAACTCTAATAGAGATCTGGGTAAAAACGTCTGAGTGGAAAAGTAAGCCAGGTTCAGTTACTGAGTTCATATTCTAAGTACAAAAATATTGTGTCATGAAAACTAGAGATCTACTCTTAAATAGCACCCTAACATTAAGGTTTGGCCCTTCAATCCCTATACACATTAAATCTATAAAAAGGAAGAAAACTATAAATCACCAAGTTCAAGGAAATGCACATTGCAATTGTCATGAAATAAATTTGGGCTTTTGTAACATAAAATTTTCTCTCTTCTGACTTAATACTCATGTGTGTTGTAATAATTCCTGGTCAAGAAGGCAGATTCTGATATCAGACTGCTAGTTGAAATCCCTGTTCTACCATTTTCCAGGAGTGCTACGTTCGGCGAATTACCAAACTCCTTGTGGCCTCCTCACTATAAACGGGGACAAAAATAATACCGACTTCGGAGGGTTGTTGTGTAGACTTCATACCTGTCAAGCACTTAGAACAATGTCTACCATAGTGAGTGCTTGACTATGTCAGCTATTATCATTACTATTATTTTTAGATATGTCAGATGTTACGCTCTGCAATTCATTTCCCCTCCTGCCCCCCTCCCCCATTTATTAAGAGGAGAGGGGTTTTAGTTTTAGGAAGACAAACCAGTTCTCAGACACCGTAAGGCAAACAAAATAGTTCTCTTAGAAGCAAAGATCTTCAACATTTGCACCTTCATTTTTATAAAACTTTGAAAAGAAAAAAAAAACACGATAAGGAAGCAGAGTAGAAACATGTAAGGAAAGTGGTTATAGGAAACTGCACTGAGGCTTTCCACTGAAATAAATACTTCCATCTCTGCCAGGAACTGTGTTCTGCAAGTGAGTAAAGGTGTCAGGAGAGGTAAGAAAGCTGGACAAAGCCTGGAATAAAGGAGCAATGTGATTAAACACACTCATGACACAGTGATGACGTGCCGGAAGTTAATGCTGCCAGTTGAGAGAAAGTGTTGAACACACATTACGGTGCATGAAAGGCCCACACAATGATGGCCTATGTGAGGGATATGGACTTGCAAGGCTAATAAAACTTACCTTTCATGCATTTCTACTCCCCACCACTTTCTACCCGCAGTTCTAAGACAGACTCAGGAAAGAGCCTGCCTTTAAACCATCCGGAGTGAAACACAGCCTCATCCTTCTTTATGCTCTCGATTTGTAAGGGGGTATTGTCATTCATTTCAAAAGAAATTGTAGAGTAGCTCCACACTGAATAGAGAAACTAATTTTCAAACATATTACAACATAATATTATCAGTCTTTCACTGAATGACTTCAAACATTCAACAAGTAGGACTTCCCATGAACATGCTATCCTGAAGTAACACTCTGAAATTTATTATAGTTACTACTTTTACTACCGATTTGCTTTAGAAATCAGTCTTTTTTTCTCAAAAGGAAAAAAAACCATAATGATACAGCCTAAATTACAACTATTTTAGAAGAAATGGAAAACTATATTTATTGCTTTTTGCTCCAAAGCCACTCATATTTCCATATATATTTCTGTTGCTTGTCTGCTTTTTCCTTCCCTACAACTAAGTTCAACGTAGAGATGGCCAACACACACTCGCAGCTTAGTTCACGTTGGAAGACACTGCATGAGCTCCTTTAAAAGCCCCATAAAGTTTTCTTTACACAATTTTCCTGCCTAAATCCACCTCATTTTTCTTTCATGACCTCACAGCAGCAGCGGTTTTTAATTTCATTTCAGTGGGAAAGACTTGGCTTTTAAACCTTATTTTACTAAAACCAACAAAGCACAAGTTCAGGATAAACACACACACACACACACACACACACACACACACACACACACACACCCTTCTCCTGCTTAAAACAATGCACTAAGGATACAAGAAAGCATCAGAAGAACTTAAAATAGTTCAGGAATTTGGAGGGAGGGGGAGAAGAAAGGAAGTCTAAAAGTCATTTTCTTTCTGTCTTAACATCGAGGGAAAAATAACCTTCAAAAAACCCCATTAGGTTTTTGTCATACATTTCTGTAATTCCAGTTATGCCCCTCAGAACCTAATTCTGAGTATTAGTGGTATTTGTACATTTGCTAATTAATCCATTCAAATTATGGCAATAGCCTTGATAATGTGCTCACTGCATTCAGTTCTTTAAGAAATGCAACTTAATGGAAGTAAATGTTCAACATTTTCTGCCGAGGTATCTTTTGATATCAAATTTCAGGGAATTCCATTTAATGCAGCCACTTCACATGCTCTCCTTCATCAAAAGCTTCATCTTTTTTCTTTTTTTTTTTTTCCTCTTCATTAACGTACAACAGTTAGAGCTAGGTACTTTTCTCTCGATTTTCTTTCCAATTCCTTCCCCTTAGTCATACTCGCCCTGATTCTGTGAGCCAGTCTCCACCCCAGCTCTTACTCTGGTATTGTTTAACTTTCCTTCTATGGATGCTGTCAACTCTCGAGAACATACATTGTGCTCCTCTGGAGTTTCTACAATGACGACTGCAATAGCAGCACATGGCAAGTATTAAATGTGTTACATGAATCTTCGGAAAATAGTGTTCACTCAGAACGTTTATAGAGCGAAGGAACCTTGAACACCCTTTTGGAAATGCCAGAAACAGAGAAATAGTATTTTCCCACAAACTGTACTTAATTGAAGCATTCTTGCAACAACGGATTTTAATGCCTATCAAGAGGGTTTGTATTCCATATATAGCATCAGGACCCATAGAAACACAGGACACCCTCCTCAGATCCTAAATCTCATGCCTAAGAAAGTCCGACGAACAAATGACCATGTGAACTTACATATATAAATGGATGGTGCTAGAACAAGGTAAGTTTCTGGGTGTGGAATTTCTGAGTTTAAAATTTCAAGGTCCCTGAAAGAATAAAACATGTTTGCTGCTAAAAACCACTGGCCATTTTTAGACAACTAAATCACCAGTGGTTACCCTAAAACTAAGTGCCATAATAATAGGATGTGCAAAATGGAGATGTTGGAAATGAAAAATTGTGAATTTGTTTACTTTGGTCTTTTTTACCATGGCTATGAGAGTAACTATTTTGACTTCCGACTCTGTTAACCACAATTGTTTCTAAGGAGATTGGCGAGAGGAGGAGAGGCAGAGAAAAGTGACAGGAAAGGAGATAAAGGAAAAGACGAAGGAGGGGAAAACGAGAGATCAGAAAGTTGATGTCAAAGACTGGTAATGAAATTATTCCTTCTTTTTGAGATTATAGGTCAGATGCCACCACAACATTATCCATTATCTTATCTGGATGAGGGACTAGCATATCTCTGTTGAAAAGAATCTGCTTTATTCAGAGCCCCGCAGGAAAACAATAAAGGGGTTTTTATTTTTTGTACCTATTAGGTTCACTTACTCTTATTCATTTCTGACTAATAATGTAAAAACTTCTGCTTTTGCTTACTGGCGTGATTAGCAGTTCTAAGAAACAACCCAAAAAAGGGGGTTTATTTCTCATTTTAAAATGAGATGAGTTTATGCCGATAACACAAACGGTCCAGAATAAATAGCAACTTAGGAGCACAGAGCTTCCTTGAATGCTTTTTTGGCTGCGAAAAAGAATGTTGCCACAAAAATCTGTTTTGCATCATCTAAATGCTTGAAACAAGAACACATAATTTAGAAGAAGGAAAAAAAAAAAAACCGGTGGCGGCCACTTAGCCATAAAGAGCAAAGTCGTGTTAGAAATAGCTTTCCTGTGATATTTTGGTACATTTCTTGGTTTTTTCAGCAATCGACGTAATTATGTGGTTGGAGAGGGCAGTGTTTATCCACATTACCATTTATACACTGTATACAAACAGAGGACTTGACTCCAACAGTCTGATGAGCACACGGGTTTGTGGCCACATCCTTGACCTCAGCTGCTGAGGAAACCCAGGTGGTTTTATCAGACGTAAGTGCGATCTTTAAGCTAGAGAATATTGATCTCTGACTCCACTTCTGTCTGTCCAAAACACCCAACGCTTTTTCTGCTTGAGCGCTACTTTACAGCTGTTGGAATACTGTTTACATGCAGTATGTCAACATGCTAATTCACTCCACAGCTACTGACATTATGATGCAGAGGCGGGGCAGGGCATGTGACACAACCTCCTGAAAATCCATAACCTTTCATTGTTTCTTTGTACAACCTGATGCCAGAAATAAACCCCTCTATCTTTCTCCCTGGCTACTCCGCAAACTTGGGGATAATTTCTAGGAAGCAGGAAAAAGGGAACTTCTGCCTATTAGAATATTCAAGTTTATCAAACCATTGCATATGTTAGGATGACTATAAATGCTAACTTTATTGTACAGAAAGTTCTCTTGTGAAAATGACATTCTTTTTCAGTTAAGAGTGTTCGTATGTCAAAACTAGTGCAAAGAAAAGTAACAAACTGTAATAGCTGTTCTACACAGCAAAGTACAAAATGTTTTAAATATCGTACAACTGCATCTACTCAGTTGGCACCCTTCTAAGTGGCACACCCATTTCATTGGGCTGATGGCCAGAGCTCCACATGAGTGATTTGGAACAGTGGCACACCTCGCCCATTCACACATGCCTAGTACTGTCTGCAACACCACTTACACAAGTTAGGAGACATGAACCGACACTTTGTAGCATAAATTTTCTTCTGTGTGGCCCTTTATTAAAACCGGGCTGGCTCCCAGTAGCATTATATAGTCTACATAAGTTTAATAATGGACCCAGTTCATGTAGCATGTGCCATTAAAATGATTTGTGGGACAAAATGCTGATAGTTCATTCCATGATAAGATTCTGGAATCTTATGATGAATTTTCACAATTCAGTTTCCAAAACCCTGTCAACTATCATTACAAATATATCCTGGTTACTTTGTTCCAAGACACTGTAGAATTAAATGTACTGTTTGTATATATCGAAGTGTGTGTGTGCGTGTGTGCGCGTGTCTATCTATACACACACACGCGCGCGCACACACACACACACACACACACAAACATGGAGAGAATGTGAAAATATCATTCCAACTCACTGCACGTAAGAAGGCTATGGAAACTCCCTGATCCTCTGTTTTCTAATCTGTTGAATGGGGATAGTAATTCTCTGTATACTCCATAGGTTGGTGCAAAGATTAAATGAGGAGGGGCGCCTGGGTGGCTCAGTTGGTTAAGCGACTGCCTTCGGCTCAGGTCATGATCCTGGAGTCCCAGGATCGAGTCCCGCATCGGGCTCCCTGCTCGGCAGGGAGTCTGCTTCTCCCTCTGACCCTCCTCCCTCTCATGCTCTCTGTCTCTCATTCTCTCTCTCTCAAATAAATAAATAAAATCTTTAAAAAAAAAAAAAAAAAAGATTAAATGAGGAAATGCTTATAAAGAGCCTAGCACAGTACTGGCCCATGAGAAGAGTTCAATATCCACCCTGAGAAGAGCACAGTTTGTTGTCAGTCATTACTTGAATTGGGACAGTAAAGCAAGCAAAAGACAGGTGGAGGAAGTTGCTGCTTCCAGAGGCACATCCTGCACCATCCCTGACGTCACTATGCCTGCCATTATAAGGAGATGACGCACAGCAGTCAATCAGGCATCCTTCCAGAAGGGAACCCGAGACATATTATTTGGGGATACTAAAGTCACCTTGGCATGTTGGATCCTTTTTATTGTGCTTTCCCTCATTCCCCTCTCAAGTATTTCTGAGTAGTGCCTTGAGAAACAGCATGACATCATGAGTTCTTGAGGTAAGGAGAAAATATGCTTCCTAAACTCTTACTATTAATTTCTGTTACCTATCCTGACGCCAAAGTTCAGCCTTAATTACACTGACTGTTAGTATGCCAGAATTTTTCAGACTGGGAGCCAAACCACCCATGATATTAAACAATACTAAGGAGAACAGAAAAATTAATAGAGGACAAGGACATACGAGTTTACATTCTTCCTGAATCCACGGTTACGCGCTCTTCAAATACTGTTGTAGGCTGGAAACAAGCGGTTTTCTCCGACTTTCGTGCATCTGTCCCCTACGCCAGTTAGATCTGAACTTTGACATGGTATGTTTTTACATATAGGGGAAGCAAAGAGTACATTATATGCGACTGCCATACGACAAGGCAACGTTGACAGAGTATTTTGAAAAGAAGCTCTCTTAGCAGAAAGTGTTGGCAATGTGCACCCACATAGCCCGTCTGTCACTTTAAGAGCTGAAATAGGAAAACCTGTACCATTTTTGTACTTTTGTTCATTCTTTTCAACTCATTCGAAGTTGCCCCCTGGGAGTTAGCCCTCCACCAAAAGTCTCTTTCAGTACACAACCAGCTCTCTCTATTAAGCGTCCCCACCCCTGCTCTGCTATAACACTGCTTCCTTTGTACTTGCCTGGTGAACTGACCAGCCATCCAGTACAATGGCCACAATGACTAAATTACACTGCCTGTCACTGCCTTTTGTGTCACACCTCTAACAGGTGCCATTACCACGATAGGCAAATTGTAATAATCCATTCACAGCATCCACTGCCTTAATAATGTATTTTTTTTATTTTACATAATCTGTGTGTGAATACCACAAGGCATTTGAATAGTTAGTAAATACATGGGGCTGAAAGACTGAACCGCGTGGAATGCAGCCACCAACAAAGGCGCTTAGGACAACAGACCTGAATGCAACCACATTCCTGATAAAGCGGACAGACACATAAATATATCCAATGGAGAAATGGCCTCCAGATTTGAGGGTTTTCGAAAATCAAACTTAGGGAACTGAGAGACTGAAAAATAAGACATTACCAAAATCAAGTTGTTATCCCCGGCTTTAACACTACATATGGCGTCTAGGTGAGTAGAGCCTGTTGTTATCATCAGCACCAGGGCCAAGAAACACAAGAGAATCACAAAATCACGAGTTGAGCCTTGGGAACTGTGCTCCAGATCTCTGCTCCCCCCTTTTACCCTTCTCCTTCTCCTCCTGTATCTCTATCAGATGCCCACCTGCATGCACCTAGGACATGAAACATGAAACCACTGAACTGTTTTATGAAGTTTACAGAACGGCTCCAGTGAATACATGTGAATACACGTGAATACATGTCTTAGCAGAAATGCCCCCTTCCCGCGCATCACGGTCAGTGGCAAACTTGAGTGGGCCCCCGATGAAGGCTTAGAGGGCCTTATTTGCCTAGAGGCTGCAACAGGGAAGATACGCTCACTGGTGTCCCTCAAAGTCTGGTCCACGATGGTGGTCTCCTGGTGGCTGGCCTCACAGAGGATTCACATTCACGGTATGACAATGTCTATACTTTTGAGAAGTGCCTAAAAATACTTTCAAATGAAAAGGCGTTACGCAAGTATAAGATGGCATTATTATTATGGATTAGTAATTCAGAACACTTAGCCAAGTCTAAGTATTGCCTTGTTAAGTCTTAGCAAGTAAAGAAAATAAGAGTTTCTGAGCTTCTCCACCAAAGTTCTTTTTGAACCCCCAGTTTTAAAAAAAAACACTACTTTTGTGCCACCTAAAAGGCACAACCATGCCTTCAAAGGTTTCACAATTAGCCATGTAATCAGGAGAACCAGAGAAGGCTCCACAAGCAAGAGGACCAGTGGTGGTTCTACAATTTCCACACTAAATGGGGACTCTTGGAAAGAGTGTGTCAAGGATGTGAGTCAGGGAGGTTGTCTTGAGGCTGTATTTGCATATGAAGCACACTATTTTTATTTAGATTGTATATTAGAGATTCCAATTGCAGTGTAGAGCATTTTGCATATTTGGTTTCTTCTTCCATAAATGATCAATCTAAAGGGCCTCTGGCAGGAGGGACTAATAGAGATTATAAAGTTTTTTTTTTTTTTTAAATAGAGATTATAAAGGTGGCTAGAGTTTCTCCTTCTCCAATTTGTCCCTTCAATTCTACCACCTCTGAGGATGCATCAGGAAATAACTACTTGCTAATATACACATTCAATCCCTGACCTGTAGATCTCTACAAAACTACAAATGGATGAATGGAAATTCCAGACTTAATACGTCATCATCATCATTTATTAAGAGCTTACTAAATGCCCTGCATTATGTAAGGATTTTACATGATCACATCTAATCCTTCTACCCAAGATACGAAGTAGGTACTATTATTATCTCAATCTTGCAAATTAGAAAAGTGAGGCTGAGAGCCTAAGTAATTTGCCCAAGGTGATTTTTATCAGAGGTACCAATAGAAAACAGATCACATAATCAAATTGGGTAATTTAAGCAGACTATAATAAAGAGACTATTTAAAAGTGTGGGAAACCACAAGTCCTGGCACATTAGCCTGGGGCAAGTAACAGTGGGCAGGTTACCACCCCTAGGCTTGAAGACAGGAGGGGAGAAAGTGGTTACTAACACTCTGAAAGAAAGGGCCATGTAGACAGAGTGATGCAGCCAGCCCACTACAATCCCACAGGAAGAGAGCCAAGATAATTTATACCCCAACCTTATTCTCCTCCCAGTGTTCTATGTCCTGCCAGTGCTCCCTGCTGGGTGAACTTAACTGGAACCCAGAGGGCAAGAAAGCCCGTTGGTGCGGTCTATACAGAGTCGGTCATCCAAGGAACGAAGCAGAGTGAATGTGGGGAGGGCAAACTTATGTCCAGAGTGGTCACACTGTATAAATGATAGTTGGGCTCAGATTTAAATCCAAATCTATTGCTATTAACCACCAGGCTACATACTGCTTCTGGGAAGACATGTACGTATCTAATTCTGGCACATAGTTATTCCCAAGTCTTCTATTTTTAAAATCTCTTGCAATTCTCAAAATCTCCATTCAGCCAACTGGATTCCCGCATTCCTTCTCTTCCCTCTTGGTTCTCTGTGCACACTGTGAGTGTCAATCACCCAAGGCCCCCCTTTTCTTCCTGTCCATCACCATGATTTGGCCTCCCCTTGCCTCCCCATCTGGCCTACCTCCCACAGTTCGCCATTTCAACTTTGCACTCACTACTACCCTACAATCACTCCCCTTTGTTCTCCTGTCATTCCTACTCTGCCAGTTCTCAACAGGCATCAACTTTCCACTGTTTGCTTTTTTGGCTCCTACTCCTGGTCTGCCAGGCAATCCTGGGGAGGCCTATGAAATCCTACTAGTGAATTCATGCTCCCAGAACTCAGCTGGACTCCTGCATAGTTCAGCCATTTCTGATCCTGCTCATGTTGAGTCTCCTTGACATTTCCTACAGCAACTGTTCTGAACCTTTTCCACACTCTTCCTAAGCCCTTGAGCCCATCCTTCACCTTCAGGGAGTAACTTGGTTCCTTGTTTCGAATCATGGTGATCCTTCCATAGTTCCTTCCTTTCTAACTCAACATTATTCAAAATCCATTCTAAACTTCCTCTTCCTTCATCTCTACTTCTGAGGAATGTTTCTCCTTTCTAAGGTTATACCTTCGACTTCTGCTGTTGGTTCCATCCCTCTGCACATCTGCTGGGCCTTAAAATGATCAGCTATTATCCTTCATGATGGCATTACCAGCTCTCTTCCAGTTCCTACCTCTAGGTCCCAAAACATGTTCAGGGCTCTCTACCTCGAACTTAAGGAAAAAAAAAATGTAATTCTGATCCTTATGAAGAATCCCTTTTTATTTCTCTACTCACTTTTTCTTAAAAAGCAAAGTCTAGAATTAACCACCCCCTCCCCCCCCAAGCTCTCTTAATCCTCAAAACCACCATTTCTTGTCTGTTCGAGTACTCTCCAGGTCTTCTGAATTATTTGATTAGTCTAAGTTACTTCTCTTTCTTGAAAAATCTCTCCTTTTTTGGCTTCCATGACACTGCACTGCCCAAGAGTGAGTCAACCACTAGCCCTCTTTGGTTAATTTCTGTGACTCCTCTTTGTCCCACAAAATGCAGACTTCCCTCGGGGTTCTAAGGCTCTTTTCTTCTGTATAAATATTCTTTTGGTGATCTTATTTATTCCCCTGGCTTAAATGTGCTTCCATAAAGTAGTATTTATGAGATGACTTTAAGTGGAACATGAACTGACTTTTTTTTTATTTGGAGACTTTGTTTAATCTGACCTTGGATGGCATTCATTATAAGAAGCACCATTTTTTATATACTACTTAGAAAATGGCTCTCTTATCACTTAATATTTTTATTTTATATACTTATTCAAAGAGTTCTTTTAGATTACTCACTTAAAGAGATTCTCTTACACACCACACGCCATTCTTGTGGATTCAAAGAGGAAAATATAAACAAAACAAATGGGTTATAGTTTTCCTAGAATTTTCTCACAGTGTCCAACTCTTGTGAACCAATTTTCAACTCCTAGGCATCAATATCCTCCCTGCCATCAAGAGCACCAGGAGGGCAGCATTTCTTGAATGTCTTCAACTACTCTCTCTAGGATTCTCTTCTACGTTGCCAACACCCATTCTGTCAGTTTCCATGTTAGTGTTTTTTGATTGTACTGGAAGGTAAGGTTTTCAGACAATAAATAAAATTTATATTTTTTTCTCTAAAGATCTTTCAATGGTTTGTTGACTGAAATGTTGAGGGACTGTGGGTTTTTACTCATGCCACTGGGACTAACAACCATGATGCTTCATGCGCTGGCAATGACAAATACATCACCACTATGGTTTGTACGATGCCATCAACTGTAAAACACCCTAAGTTCAGAAATGGTAAATTGTGAAAAGATGTGCATCTTACAATCATGAAATACAGTAATTATGTATTTATTTCAAAGGCTATCCTAAAAAGTTGTACCTATTACACATCAAACCCAAAGTTTCGCAGATATTAGTATTTAGAATGGGGCTATGCTTTTAAAAAGTGAATTAATTTACAGTATATTTTAAAATATTAATTAAATAAGAGTATAAGTATTGTTCAAACATGACAAAAAGCTTACAAATCGGCCTCAAATGGCTAAGGTTTAGAATACAGAGGCTTAAATTATCACCCCTCCGTGGATGACTTATGGTTATATATCCAACTCTAACTTCATTCCTAAGCTTCAATTTTCACATTGCAATTGTCGGCTCAATGACCTTACTTGGGCACCTTGTTGATACCTTCAACTCAGTATCTTTTCCCCAAAACCTATTCCTCCTCCTGATTTTCCTTTACTGTTAATGCCACACACTCCACTTTGAAAGATATTTTATTTTCTGTAGATCCCAACTTTGTACTTTGAGAATGGCACAGTTCTGAGGCTATTAAAGATGGGCATTGCCTGCACATGAGCACAGTGCATGGTTCCTGTTAGGTACTCAGAAATGATGTGATCACTCAGTGCACGCTAAAATCGCATGGATGTAGAACATACGCAGGGAAGAGTCACGGACAACTAGAAATGGGTGATTTGGGTCCTTTTAGAAGAGGCAGGATAGGAATGGGCAAAAGATCAACATATAGAATGAACAGAGAAAAATCCTTAAGAAAACCTGACAGGTTTACATTTCCCATACAATAAACAGGTAATTATAAACGATTCACTTTAAGAAGACATCATCTAAAATAAGGTAATAGTACTAATTTAACAGAACGACTTAAAGGCTTAAAAATATGAAGTCTATTTGGCAAAATGGCTTAAATGGGCTCCAGTGCTGCCTAGAAAATAAGGCAATGAAATAATTTTATGACTGTATCATTGTAAATAACAGGAAAAACAGAGCACCATCCTTCAAGTTATATACTAAACATTAATTAATTTCATAAAGTAAAAGATAATTTCGTTCTGTAATTACTTTAAAAAATTTCTAATTTAAATGAAGGTGATACTAATTCAACTGAACTAGAAAAACGAAGCCAGCATGATTCCCTGGAGGGCACACACAAGAGGGACGAAGAGGAACCAAACATTCTTGAAAACGTCAACAAACGTTTACTGAAGAAGGAAGAAAAGCCCCGCACCTTGGGCTTTTATCAAAATCCACTCTTGCAAAGAGACGATAAATATCAATGACATTTAAATACACACGAAGAATATCTTGATTTGTGCATTTATAAAAACATCTAAAAAGATTCTAATGAAAAGCTCCGGAAATCAGATCTGTGTATCAGAAAATCGGACACTGAAAATGAGCCACAGAAACACCACGAACTTTCATCAGTTTGCAGCGCCAGGGGAAAGACATCATTAGGTGAGAGAAAGCAAGAAGAGTTTTAGGCTGTGAAATCTCAAGCGAGAAATCAATCATTCATTCCACAGATATTTATTTAGTGCCTACTATTAGCACGAAAGAGAGACACAGTCGTGAGCAAACCATACAAGGTCCCTGTGGTCATGGAAATTGCATGTTAGTGAAGCAAAGTACAACAGTGACCTGGAATCTAGATCCTTCCTCTGCCACACACTGGCTGTGTAAACATGGCCCAGTCACTTCACACATCCGGGCCTCGATTATTTTATCTGTTAAAATGGAATGGGTGCACTAAATCGTTTCAAGGAGAAAATGCAAATATCGGGGTTTAATACTGGGGTCCACCATTCAAACAATTCAGCAATAGAGTTTAGGACCAGCCAAGCCAAATTCATCTAGCATTTTCCTTTGTACATGTGGAAATTTCTATAATTAGACCAGGACACTGAAGCCCTCCCTGACGCAGTACCCCCCTCTACACGCTACTCACTGGTTTCCTTGTCTTGCCTATTTGATTCATGCTCTTCCCAGTGCCTCACGGAGCACTTGTCACTTGATTTATTTGATTTTATTTTTTGAACTCAAATTTCTGGGAAATGATGACTTAGAATACACAATGATTTAGAGTACTGTAACATAAGTAACTAAGATAAAACAGAATTAAAACTACAGTATTTACTAGGAACCTGCAGAGATCTATGAGGATAAAAGGTTACATTCAGAAAAAGAATCTACCATTTTACCAATTTATCCTATTGTATCCTGAAGCTTCTGGAGAGCACTATTAAAGTACAAAACCAAAGTTAAAGTAGAGCCTGGCACTAGTTCTATTTCAGTGTTAAAAAAGAGAAAACAGAGAGGGGAAGGAGTTTTACTGTTTACTGGAGTAAGACTTACTGCCCCACTTCAGGCCATTTGTTATTCTGAAGGGCCCTCTCACAGAGCGTACGCATACCTCTACCACCATACGTTTTTAACACATTACTGCTTGCTAGAAAATGTGGGGATCTCCAGAAGTGGAAGGAATTGGAGAGTGGATGATTTTCCTAAAGCCACATAGACAGGACATGGTGAAGTTGAAATTAAAATTTGAATCTCTGTGATTCCATGGTCTTCCCACTTACGCTACACTGCCTCTCAGGTAGGTAGGATAGATAGGAGCTGAGTAAATCTCCTTTGTGATGTATTATTACCTTTTCATTTCTTGGGGTTGAATATTTTCACCAAACATGCAAATGTATTGTCCTTTTATGTCTAATAATGAAACAATTTCATGATTATTGTTTGGTGAATTTCATGAATACAGCTTTTTCCCAATAAACACACCCTCTGTCATCAGCAAGCCTTGTTGAACCACCAAGTGCAGGGCATTGGGCAGGAAAAAGGGGGTGATAAAGAGGTCTAAGATTTAGTCTTCACTCCCAAGGCACTTAGAGTATTTCAGGTAATGGGGCAGATAGCGCACAAGGTGAACATGCACACAGCTAGTGAGCATTAAGGGCCATGGACGCAATTCACTCCAGGGCATTCACTTTGGGCTGAATACTGGTTCCAATCACATCTGTTTGGCCAGCACAATGGTTTTGTTTTGTTTTTGAAAAATTTTTAAATTTAAATTCAATTCATTAACATATAATGTATTATTGGTTTCAGAGGTAGAGGTCAGTGATCATCAGTCTAATACCCAGTGCTCGCTACATCACATACCCTCCTTAATATCCATCACCCAGTTACCCCATTCCCCTACCCCCCTTCCCTCCAGCAACCGTCAGTTTGTTTCCTATGATTAAGAGTCCCTTTATGGTTTGTCTGCCTCTGGTTTCGTCTTATTTGTTCCTCTCTTCCCCTATGATCCTCTGTTTTGTTTCTTAAATTCCACATATGAGTGAGATCATATCATAATTGTCTTTCTCTGATTGACTTATTTTGCTTAGCATAATACCCTCTAGTTCCATCCACATCGTTGCAAATGGCAAGATTTCATTTTTTTGATGGCTGAATAGTATTCCATTGTGTGTGTGTGTGTGTGTGTGTGTGTGTGTGTGTGTGTGTATACCACATCTTCTTTACCCATTTATCTGTTAATGGACATCTGGGGTCTTTCCATAGTTTGGCTATTGTGGACACTGCTGCTATAAACATTGGGGTACAGGTGCCCCTTCACATCACTACATTTGTATCTTTGGGGTAAATACCTGGTAGTGCAATTGCTAGGTTGTAGGGTAGCTCTATTTTTAACTTTTTGAGGAACCTCCATACTGTTTTCCAGAGTGGCTGCACCAGTTTGCATTCCCATGAACAGTGTAAGAGGGTACCCCTTTCTCCGCATCCTCGCCAACATCTGTCATTTTCTGACTTGTTAATTTTAGCCATTCTGACTGGTGTGTAGTGGTATCTCATTGTGGTTTTGATTTGTATTGATGCTGAGTGATGTTGAGCATTTTTTCATGTGTCTGTTGGCCATTTGTATGTCTTCTTTGGAGAAATGTATGTTCATGTCTTCTGCCCATTTCTTGATTGGATTATTTGTTCTTTGTGTGTTGAGTTTGATAAATTCTTTATAGCTTCTGGATACTAGCCCTTTATCTGATAAGACATTTGCAAATATCTTCTCCCATTCTGTAATTGTCTTTTGGTTTTGTCAACTGTTTCCTTCAGCACAATGTTTTTAAACACCAAATGTTTTTAGGTGGGGGCATGCTCCCTCAAGTTCAGCGACGGTAAGCACAACTCACTCTATTACATGTATGAACCTCAGAGCATTTGATCTGTCACCCCTAATAAACTTACAGCACTATAGGGGTTGGGTACCAATTCATTATCTAGGAAAGAGAACTTTCCAGATAATTAAAACTGATTTAACTTCAAGCAACAAATATTTTTTTGATTTTGATTTTTTTGATTAAGTAATGAGAATTTTCTAAAATACACCATTAGCATACACTTCATTGTCTCCTTAAACAAAGGATAGAGAACATTTCCATTTTTTTATTGACTTGAAGTTATTACTATAAGCAGCCATTATTTGATTGTTTAAAGACAGTTTTATTACTCTTTCTTTAATGGTAATTCTCTTATTTCATGGTGTCTATCCTCTTTATTTTCATTTAACCCTTCTGCTGAGGGCTGAGGAAAAAAAATAAGCAAACAACTAAAGAACCATAAAAACAAACCTTTTCAAGGATTTAACTGAAGGAATAACATCAACAATGCCCACCACCACTAATACTTTTCACTGAGAGCTTACTAAGTACACAAAAATGCTATCATTACCTTCATTTGACTGATGTTTGAAACTCAGGCATAGAGAGATAGCTTCCCCCAAAGTCACACAGCTAGGAAAGTGGTAGGGCAGGACCTAACTTGAGGTCTAATTCAAGCACATGCTCTCAACCACCACGGTATAATGGATGTTTTTGTTGTGGGGTTTTTTAAGGCATCCTAAGATATCTTTCCAAGGTTAGTGTTGTCCCCTAGAGAAGAATAGTTTTCCTCAAGATGGATCACTGGATATGTGGGATATTTACTAGTCTTTTCTTTGGAGTATAAACATGGAAAGAATAAACAAGATGGGGAAGATATTTTAAATGCAGCTTAGGACAACCACAAAGTAGAATGGGGAATCAAGAGGCCTGGAATCTCTAGTATCTATAAGTTACTTGTCATTTTGAATAAGCCACTTGGTCCTTCAACTTCAATTTCCTCATGTGTGAAATAAAGATAAATACCCAAATACCACAAATAGAAAGCTTTGAAGATTAAGATAACATAGGGAATAGCACAGTACAGTACCCAGCACACAGAGGATGCTTGATAAATATTAGCTGCATTGGTTGCTGATTTTCTCATCTGTACAGTGAGGATAATAATACTCAGAGTTATTTCAGAGTTACATGAAATAATCTATGTAAACTCTTTGACATGGTGCCTGGCACACAGTAACTGCTCAATTAATGTTTACCACCGCTGTTATCTTTAGTCTATTATTTGTTAACTCTCTTATCTCAGTTCATTCAACAAAAACTAGGAAGGAGGAATGTGGAAAAAATTCTGAGATAGACAATAACATCAATGAGATAAAATGTCCTTTATTGACACCAGAAGTTGGTGAGAAAAATGAATATGAAAATTCAGCTGGCATTTGAACCTCTTCAAGGAAATGCTGTACGCAGAGATACTCAGGCAGCTATATGAACAACACTTCACTTTCAAATTTAAACTTTATTGAAATACTTTTTTTCCCTTCATTTAAAGCTGCTACCTTTTTGCTTATGTCTCAAAATGTAGGTCAACATTCACTGAACTTTGCATCTGAATATATTGTGTACTAATTTATCAACTGAACATTATAATTTCTAATATTCAAAAGATTAGAAATTCTAGGTTCAATCTTTACCAATGGAATGCCAATATTGGGCTTTCTTTTATTTCTTTCATTTTTTTTTTCATAGAAAGTCTTGCCTTGCTTTGCCATGGGGTGAAAATGAAGGAAACAGGGAAACTGACCTTAAATATTCAACCTTCAGGCAGCCATCAGTTTCCAAAGTTAAAAAAAAAAAAATTGTGCACACAGTTTAGAGTTTGTTGGATTTCCAGATGTATGCCCTGATCTCATTTTTTGCAAAAGATAATTTTCTATTTTAAAATGATGCTGTTCAGGGCAACATTTCACTTCATATTTAAAAAAGGACCAAAAAACAAATAAGCCATATTATTGTGAGATACTGTGCAGTAGGCTTTTAAAGAAGAAGCCCCTCTAATTAAGTCTTCGAGTGTTTGAGCACCAAAATGTCGGGTATTAGTGGTACTAAATGGACACTTCGCACAGAAAAGACAATTCTCTAGAGAAAAATAGACTTTGCAGACAGGCACGTGGCGTTTCAAAATCTAGGTTCTCCGAGGTTCGTGCGTACTTCATACATGAAAGCAGTAACGCTCAGAAGTTCGTATGCTACAGTAAAGCACCTGAAGTTACTTCTTGTAAGTGAAGACGTCTGGGCCACACCCCCAGAGATCTGGACCCGGTCAATCAGCACTGGGCACAGGCAGCTGCATTGTTAGTAAGCACCCAGGTGGGACTGTTGCGGGTTTTTACCCACTTTTCGAAGCAGGCTCACAGCAACATCACATCACCACCTTCCAAAGTGTTCCCTGGGTACCCTCTTTGCTAGCCAGTTCTCATGCTCACCAATGTACACCTATCTGCCAGCAGTATCATAGATAATGCTGCTATGGGAGCTGGCTCAGGAAGAGGGGAAAATGCCAACCACTGTCTTCAAAGTATTAACTCAAGAGATGTTCCAACTTGCCTTTCAATTCTGTTTTCTACACTAGAAGTCAATCGGGATAATTAAACAATTTATCTTTAGCATGTGATAATGAAACAAAGTAAGGGATTTGACTTCAGAAGGGCCTTCATTTGGATTGGGTACTTCTCTGGACCTCAGTTTTCCTATCTGTAAAATGGGAGCGATAGAACTTACCTTTTAAGATAATTATGAAGATAAAATGAAGTGTATGTTTGGCACTCAACAAATGGTTGTTCCCCTTCTCAACAAATCTATTATTTGGGTTTCTAGAAAGCACATAATTAGCCTATTTGAGTTTCACCTCTTGAGTGGGCCTGCTCCATGGCAGAAAAGCACAGAAGTGGAGAGGTGGTCAAAGGAGAGTTATAGGAAGCAGGAGGAGAAGCATGAAGTCTTGATAATCCCCAAATTGAATAAACAATATAAGTAAGTAAAATATGACCATTTAAACGAATTTCAAAGAGAGAGAGTAATTGTACATGGTAATTTTTAGCTGTTGGGTGGTTGCTATAGGATAAGATTGGGGATCTTATTTAGAACTCTCCAACCTTTCAAAGGAAAATCATTTGCCATCATTTGGTAAATAATTCTCTTGCTCCACACCTGGAGTGCAGCTACACAGAGCTGCTAATAGGAAAAGCAGCTCCATCACATCTTGGTGCGTGTAATTCTTTCTGGGATTTGTAATTTGGTGCTTATATTTGAAACCACACACTTTTCCCCCACTCTGTCCATAGTATCTTAACATGTATAGCATATTTCTCTTGATACCTCACTTTTAGCCACTCTGAAACAGCTATGAAATACCACCTTGGGACCCATAATGAATTTGGGGTATATTACACAGCCTTATTTTAAGTGAGATGATCACAAATATAATCTCCAGATAGTGAAAATCTACCTAGTCATTTTCAAATGTAGTAACATATAAACAAAGGCCAGTCTAGTCCCATGTACTACATAGATGTGTGCCCTGTGTAAGTGTTAATTCTTATTACTCCTTTTCAATTAAATAGTCCTACTTTCCAGAAAGATTCTTATAATCTAAGGTCATTAACAGAAAGACATGTCATTAACATGTGTATGTTCTATCATACCTTTTAGAATAACTGTTATTCTTGGATTTGGACAGGTTACCATATAGCACTTACTGAGTATCTCAAATCATACCACAGAGGTGTTCTACAAGTAACAAACTAACAATATCAATGATCCAACTTGGCAGATACCCAATGCAAAGTTTAAGTTACAAGAAGAATCATCTTCCCCCAATTACACTGCTAATGCTTTGATATCATTATGTACTCTCAGGAAAAAAAAACTGATAACATAAAATACACTAAGACATAAAATAGGTATTAGCCTAATGCTGTAAATTTCAAATCACTCTGTTAACCCTAATATGTTTATTTGATATCACAGACTTATTTCTCTTACTAGAATTAAGATGATATAATTGTAAGCAATAATAACTTTTCACATCATACTATTCTTGGTAATGAGAAATAGAACTGTGTGCCCGGAATTCATTCATTTATGAATGCATAAAATGGTAAAAATCATACTCCTAACAAACCACATTTTCTAAAGTAAATTACATTATGAGCTATAAAAATGGTGTTTTACAAAAACAGGTTGCACTACACAGAATGGATTTTTACTAGCTATAAGTAAGATTTTTTTTTTCTTATGATAAACTTAGATACTATGCCCAAATTGGCTGCAGGTTAGCCTCAGTATAAATAAACACTGGGGAAGACCGCCCCAACACAGAACTGGTTGAAGAACATACTTTTATAAACTCTACCCTGAAGATTCACATATGAAATCATGGGGTGTTCACAAGGAGGCATTTATGAGCAGGAGCATGTGGGGCTCTGTATTTTGGGGATCCAAGCAAGAGCCACATTTGGCAACAACACTAACACTTTCAGAACTTGTGCCTTGGGTTAACTGTAAATATCACTGCTTAGATTTTCAATCACAAACTTCTCCACTACTAGCAGAGAGAAATACCTCACTTTTCTCAAAAAAGTCACTCTACTAAATACAAAAACAATGATTTAAACAAGATGTATTTATGCAAAGAAAGAGTCCCAGAGCACTGTTTTCAGAATGTGCAGATCTACAAAATGCCAAGATCAAAGAATGACGTTTTACCCTACACATGAAGTTTAGTTTTCTCACATATTTAACAAAAGTACTTGATTATACTTAAAATTTATGTTCCAATATATAAAGGTTAAGAAACATCTAGGTTGAAATGTAATATAGTTGTAAATATTATTTTAATCTATTATTTTAAAGTATTCTTAAACCAAAGGGTAAAAATATAATAGAGACATTACTATAGTTCTTTATATGTCCACTAGTCCCAATATTAATGGAAATTCAGTGTGTATTCATTACAACAAACTAGTTCTTAATTTAGGTTTATTGAAGTTTCTTATATTCCATGAGAGAAGAAACAATATTCACTTTGACTTCACAAATTTCTCATGCAGATATGGAAGTTAAATAGTTAGATTTTATTATTTTTTTTGAATAGTTAGATTTTAATGTAAAATTTCTAAGCACACATTTATGTTAATTATATTTGACACTTCAAAGTTATTTTTAAATACTGTATCTTTTAAATTATAATACATTTTAAATAATCTTCAGTCACATAAAAATAGTAAAATGACTTCACACGCTTAAATGAAACATTGTAGTTCTAGATTTATGTTTTTCTTATGCTTTTTCTAATTGTCTGTGGGATGTAATAAATAATTAAAAACTTGAAAAAAAATACGTGTGTATTTAAAAAGCATTAAATTTAAAATTATTAGGAAATACCTTATAAGATCCAAAAACGTTTGTTAGGTGTATCAAAATATGCTTTTTTTTTCCTGTGTTAATTTTGGTAACAAACATTTAAAAACCTGAAAGCCAGTCTTTTTCACTCCCATGTAGTCCAAATTTCCATTTCTGCGAAACTACGGGCAGCACAGGAATTATTCCTTTAACTAGTGGCTCAATGGCGCAGCCTATGTGTAGAAAAGTATAACACAACATTAACTGATGTGTACACTACAGTCAGTTGTGTAAGTTATGAATAGGGTTTAAAAATACAATATAGTTTTTAAAAATGAGAGCTCACATGAAAGAATTCAGTTTCTATTGCATAACTGCTATTTGTGAAACTAAATTGAGAAGAAATATAAATAAAATATGGTCTTTTTCATTAACCATGAAGTATTACAGTTTTTAACTGATTTTACATAGCCTCCAAATAGATTAAAAATGTTCTATTTTCTCCACTGTCAAAAAACCTAAAGAAGCATGGTGTTTTGTGGCTGGACTATTATTTCCATAGTTGTTTTCTGTCAGGTTAATAACTATGACGCTGTGATTTGCAATCTCTTTAAAATAGTGACTTTCCCCAAAAAGACACTGAATATATACGTTACAAATTTTAAATCAGAAACATGATTTCAACTTAGCAATTGTATTAGGCTAATTGATTTTATGGTGTAGGGAGGCTAAATAAAGCCTGTTCTGCTACCTCATGTAAGAACTTGATAAACACATTACCTCCCATAAATCTCCTTCAATCAACACATTCTATGGGTCTCCAGTCAAACACAGAGGGGGAGCTGTTTCTCTTTAAGGCAGCACATAATCATCATCTTGGACAACATTTTTACCATTAACACACAATGAGGAAAAAATATATATATATGTATGTACCTACATGAAAATTTAAACTAGTTCATCTCCTCAAAAAGAAAAACAAGAAAAAAAAAATCATCGACCAAGACCCATAGCCAGTAGTAAAGTCTGAGCAAAATCAATGAAACTGTTTTTAGACATGTAACAAAAACCAGCATCCCATTTTACACGATTGACGTTCCTGTTATTTTTTGTGAGCGTCTCCTTTAAAAAGCCAAGAGTCATCATAGAGGGAAGTCCTTTCTACATGTCCCCAACTTCTCTCCCTTCATGCAGAACCCGCTGCTAATCCTAGCAGAGAAAAGAACTGTGTTCGAAATTTGCACTCATTCCTCTTCCCTATTAGTTTTTTAAAAAAGGGATTGACCCTGTAAATTTACTCAAGTTGTTTAGAAGAAATGCAATAACTCAGACAACCTCTGCGGCAAAGTGAGTGCAATCAGAAAAACTGTTTTAGTGGCATTACAACTTAATCATTTTAACTTCACAATATGAGATGTTTTTAAAAAGTGTACTTCAATCACGCAGCAGAAGTCTGATCAATTTGACATCGACTATAGAAAACTGAACTTACAGTGAAGACAAGCACAATGCACTGAAACATTATTTCTATTTGGTTCACTCTTACTTCGTCTTTTCTTTCTATTGCTTTTGGTACAAACAGATCAACAAAGCGCTAAACAAAATTAAAACAAAAGCCACTCAAATGTTTATTTTTTTCAGTCACTGCCAAATGATTTAATTCTGAAAGCTCTTTTCATTCCATAAAAGTTATGGTTGCATTTTTTTTTTCCTCCCTCAAGGTCAGATTTGTCAACTAAAAAAAAAAAAAAAAAACTAGTTTCAGGATGAAACTGGGATTTTTTTTCTCCTCACTGTTATTTCACAAACTACAGAGGTCAGACAGTTCTGAACATTTTAGTAGATGTTTTAAAACAAACTTTATGATGTCTAATGTTTAAATGTACTGACAATTTACATGGAAATTGACTTATTGTCCCAAAGCCACTCACAGATATTCTTATGCAGAGTGGCCAGTCCACATCCAAGGGGTTGTGCTTCTTTGAAATAGAAATATGTATATCCTAAGAATAACCCCATGGAACAAATTAAAATGAAATTTGCCAGCAGTTTCTATTTCAGTAGTTTCTGAACTTAATTGTGTAAAAATATCTTGGTGCTAATTTGACGTTAATAAATTAAGACCATTAGAGATAGTCTTTCATTGTTGGCCTTCAACAATTGTCAATGACACTATTTTCTGTTTGCATTTCCTCAAGCGTGTTAATGTATCTTTGTTTAGGCTCACAAGTCGAACGGTCAATGTAAACACAGTCAATGAAACATCAGCACTGGAAGACAAGTCTACTGAGAGGACCTATGGAAAAGACTATTGGTCTATTGCCAAGTATGCAGTAAGGCGACAGCACTGAAAGGCTACTTTAAAATTTTTTTATATGATGAATAAATTACTCTTTAAAAAATTCTCGAAATTCTTTGTTTTGCATACAAAGTCCATCCAGGATAGAGGTGGTCTGCAAGTTGAACTTAGTGCAATGTGGGTTATAGTCTTTGTTTGCAGTCTTAACTGGGGATTGTACCTTAGCTACCGCAGTTCAAGCGTAAAAATACTTTGTCTGTAATACTATATACTGTTGCCAGTGACCCTCTAAATCCTTGAACCAACTGTGTCTTCTGGTGTCACAGAAGATAATGCCAATTTATTGCAATGTGTGGCTTTTTTAACTGATTAAAATTAAGCCGTAAACACGTGACAATGGAATTAGCACATTTAGAGAGTCTGTTTTCCCACATCCCATTTTGCGCTAGTGCGGCTGGTCCCTGCAACTCTACGCGGGTGCAATTTTAATGACTTTGCTCGGTTTTGATGTTCTTATGAAAAAAGCACTGCTTGGTGTTTGTGGAGAAGGTAGATATGGGGGCTGAAGAGCTGTGATTGGGAACATGGTGACATCGTTTCTGTTTTCCGATAGGATCGGTGTCATTTTCCTCTCAGCGATAAGACACCTCCACTGACAGTGCCCGATTAGGGAAAATTTTATTATAAAATTCACTTTTATCGAATGAGGATAGAGTGATAAACAGTTCAGCCTCAGGGAAGGAATAGGAACAGATTTCCCCCCTTTTCAAATTCCACCTTTTCCCTCTTCTCTTTCTCTTCCTTAAAAAGACGATTGTGTTTTAGTTATTATTAATGGTACAAAAGAGCTCCCTACAACATGTGATTGCTATGATAAAACTAGCTGAATCAAGAGACACTAGATGTTGTTATAAAAGAAAATATATTTTATATAGTTATATATATGCACGTGCTCATGTGCACACACACATACGCACTAAAACATAAAACTGTCACCTAAATCCTGTTTCTGGAAGTTACCTGGTATTTGTTACTTAGGAAAAATATAACATCCTAAAAGAAAATCAAACTGAGGTAATATTGATTCTATTGTCCTAAATATACTCAATTTTACTTTCTTTCAGAAATAAACATTTGTCAAGCAGAATTGCAAGGTAAACATAAAGAAACAGAAGCTCATGGCCTTTTAATTCTTGAACAAATACTAATGCGTCAAGGAAAAATATGATAAAAAGACACGTTTGTTTTTAAATAATAAAACATCATTGCTTTTGAATTTTCGCAGTTTAACAATACTTTAAACCTCCAGTGTCCAGCAGTTATGTCTGTTTATTCCCGATAAACCAGGACTATTCTGTATGACAACTATTTGAAAGGTCATCCGAGAAGCTGAAAAATAAGCAGTCGATATTATTTATTTTTTAAAAATTGTTTTTCCCGAAGAAAAATTCATCAAATCACTCAGAATACTCCTCTGCCTTTATGAAATAAAAAAAGTAGTGTCTCAGGGGCTAAGAACGTCTAGTGGCATTGGTAAATTCTGGTACATTATAAAGGGTGCAATGATAGATTTTTATATTTTGGGTGTGTGTGTGTGAAATGTCGATGATAAAAACAATTCAAAACATGTCTTTATTGATGGAAAATACTTCTGAGGAGCAAATAAGGGACAGAAGTCTTTAGTTTATAATATTCTTCCAAATATTTCTAGGGTATCCCTAAAATCTTTCTTTAAAGGCTTTTTTTCAAGAATGCTTTTTCAAATGCTAATTCTAAGCATGATCTATTTTGGTGCACAATTCCCTATACTATTCAAATAGAATTTTTCAGTTATCAGTGATCAGAGAATCATATTAAAATATCTTATTTCCTTTTGAGTTAAGCTTCTAAATTTGCCAAAAAAAAATGATTCTCCAAAGTCATTGCTATGAACTGAAGATGCTTACAGCTTAAAGTTGAATAATTCAAGTATTTATCTTTATAGGCAGCAAAAGAGAAATGGTTATGTGCTTTGCTCATCACATAATAAAGAGGAAAACTGAGGTTTACACAGTGACAAAGCCACTATTTGCAAATGCCCCTTAGTCCAAGCATTTCTTCCCATACTCCTTGTTTCAGGATTTCAATGAAACAAACACTGTATCTGAACTCATGATAAGTTAACATTATCATACTGCAACCTAATTTTCCCTATTAATTTTGTAGCCTAAAAACAATCACCAAAGTGAACCTAGGAAATTATAACTGATAAACAGTGGAGAAATACAAAGCTTAACAACTGAAGTATGTAGTAAATGAAAAAGGGAATCCAGACTCATTGTTGGCTTAAAATCTTTACCACCAAATGCTTATTCATGGGTATGCACCAGCTGCATGGTGGACTAGCTTCAGTGGGGTATACTTTTCTTAATTATCACTTTGCTGAGTAAAATGTAATTTTTTTTTAATGTGCAAAATGGTATTTTGGAGAGAACTCCTTGAATGCATTAAGAATTTCAAAGCAATGAGAGACAGATACAGCTAACACCTAAGATGTCATAAAGCCACAGTAGATCTCCTTAAAAGTGGTCTGAGAAGAGGCTATGATTATTGTAATGATAAAAGTTAGTGAGGAACTTTTCTTTGTAATAAAAAATAGAGCTGTCCAATTCTTTCAGTCACTCAACAAAATGACCCTCAGGAAGCTTACATTCTTCTGCAGCAGATGAGCAAAACGTGAATTATGGATTATCCTTATTTACAATCAATGCTGTGAGGGAGGGGTCTGATAAGACAGCAGGGCAAAGCTGCTTTAAAAGGAATGGTCAGTAGAGTCTTCTCTGAAAAAAGTAACATTAAGCTAGAAACCTGAACAATGAGAAGGTGCTTACACACAATAGAGATACACAGTATCAAAAAGTGACTGTATTGATATATATTTTTTAAAAGGTATTTCTGGAAAGTTGCATGTTAACTTTTATTTAAAAAATCAGTGAGCATTTTAAAGACTTTATTGTTATTAAGATCAATCCAGTAATAGAATGTCTTAAGGCAAAGAATCCTGAATAGAAAATCTGTATATATTAAAATACACTTATGTCTAAGCATCACTAATTTTTCCAACAACTCAGAAAGCACTTCAGGACTATACATTTTTTGGAACAGACTAATCATGGCCAAGTACCCTCATCTGGGTCACTGGAGAACCAGTGACAAAGTAGTTTTTTTTTTTACTATCTCACGTCTTAAGTGCTGTATACATTTTTGGGGGGATACCCATGAGCACATTCACACGCAGATGCATAGCACACACATCTACGTATCAGTGTGTCCACTCTGGCTAATCAGTGCTATATAGAGTGGAATACCTTTTCCACTTCAGACACTATTACTAGTCCTGTCTTCATCTACTCAAATTTCTGTTTTTCTCATAGGACACCCAGTAGAGGTATCCAAGTCTGGGGAGCATGAATGCCTTTCTGTTCTGTGACAAGCAACACCTAGAATGGCTGTATGGATCTGTGTGTACAGAATTCACATTTTATTGAAATAAGCACCAGTCTTTCCTAAGAGGGCTGCCTGATTGGTTAGTGGAAAATGGATGGAACGAAGGGAAGAATAACTGATAAAGAGATAATCCACTGTGGCACCGTGGCCATGCAGGATTGCGGCACTAAGGGGTGCATGCAGGGTTGGGGGAGAGGAGGAAGGGCTCCTTTCTGTTGTTGCATTTGAAGTAGGAAGGAGGCCTGCAGTGAGCAAACTTCAGATGTGAAGAACAAAAGGCCAGGTTTTCCCCCTACACCATCGCTCTACCTTTTTCTCAACACTGACTAGATGATGAGGTCTCAAGCTGAAGCCCTACAGAATTCCATTTTGACAGCCTATATTCATTAGTCAAGTTTATCTTCCAGATAGATAAGGCAAGGTTTTATTCTGTATAAAACAATTAAATGAAGCAAAGTTGCCCACCCATAGTTGGGGAACATTTAGAAGTATCTCCGTTCTTTACAAATGAATCAGGGTACATCAGTATATCCAATGTATGTTACATGTTCATCCAAAATCTTAAATCATTAAAAAAAAAAACAAAACTTGTGGTCAATAAACATTAATATCACATAGGTCAATTTAACATTTTTTTCCTGTTCTTCTAAAGGAATAATTTGGAGAGGAAGGTAGTTCCTAAGCTGATGGTGGCTCTGAGGATGCCAGTTACAGGAGCACTTAAGCGCCCATTGGCACAGCAAGATTCAAAGCCCTGGTAGGCTTCAAAGAAACACTTTTTTTTTTTCTTCTTCTAGAACTCTTTGCTTTCTAGTAAAGCTGCAACCACAATGTTCTCTCTCTTAATGCCACCATAAAAAATCAAAACACTTTAAAACAAATTGATGTACTCTTTAATACAGTCATCACATCATCACAGGACCCTTGCACCCTGCATGGCGACAACCGTGGGGATGCATACCACACATCTCTCTCTTTGTTGCCTGCTTCAATGCTTAAAGAAAAATGGAGAGAGAGAGTGTGTCTCTCAATTGAGATATGGGCACCTTTGATTGACAAGACCTAATCAGCTTATCTCCACACTAATAAAGTTGGGGCCTGTGGAGCTGGTATATGCCCAGCACCGAGTGAACTTTTCCTAGCCAAAGCCTCACGGGCCAGGTCTCAGGCTCTGCTTCTCGAAACTGGTACAGATCAGTTCTTAATGGGCTATTTTCATCTTGATAAACCTCCATAGTCTTCATTCAGGATGGCATTAGAGTCAATTTAGCTGGATGAATTGCCTAAAGTGATGGTTACATGATAAGTCTACAATAAGTATTCATATACATTGAATCAATAAGCTATCTCTTCCAATCTGCCTGTGGGAAGTATAAAGTAACTTCTTCTGAATTATTATTAATTTTTTTAGGTTACTATTTATTGAAGGGAATGGCTTTATTTTTTTTTATTAAAAGATGACAGGATCCTATGCACATTAGGTAACAAGCAGATCCCTTTAATAATTTCTGCTGGATAATACTATTAGAAGATGTTCCATTCCTTGGGATGGAGCCAATGTTGACACAGCCATAGTCTGTCTCTACCATTCTGGAATCTTGTGACACTAATTTGCTCATATCAGACACCCACGAAACATGTCTTGATTAACTGGTGGAAAAGAAGAACATCAGGCCAGGAAACACACACATGAGCTGGAGTTCCCAGGGGTGGGGGAGGGCACAAACACACATGCATGTACACACACATACTTTCTTCTTCGAGTTTACTTGTAGAAGGCTCTCTCAAACCAAGGACCTTCCACATAATTTAAGAACAATGCCTTTGTTCTTATCTGTTTGCAATGGCTATGTAAAGGCCAAACTCAAGAGCTGAGGTATAAATAAAGTTATTAAAGGACCGGATACTTCTTCAACTACACAATGGAGACCCAAGCTCCTCTTTACATGTGCCACAGTGAGGGTGTAATACACCGTGCACGTTTTGATCTTAACTTTCATATGCAGTTATCCAAAGAGAGAGAGAGGGTCACTGGATAAAGCAAGCTATTGCATAGAAAGACCTCCAGTAGTGGAGAGACTTTTTGAAATGATAACAATTTCCCAAGTATGAAAAAAGAAAAAAAAAAAAATATATATATATATATAAATTTGTCCCTCTTGCCATATATAAATGGTCATTAAAACCATTCAGTAATGCAGCTTTCAAACTGCAATTTACCTTAAGTATTATAATCACCTGTATAAAATGAGATAATTTTAAACATATCCCAAAATGAAGTTTTCTACAGATTATAGAAAATCTTGAGCAATATTTTTCATTCAGATTGTGGTCTTCATGCTGTAATTGCCTTATACAAAATCCACTCCAGCCTTATCACTCAATATTATCTTCACTGCTGAACATCGGAAGATAATTTTGCAATAAAATTTAATTTACAGAGCTTATTTTCCACTAATCTCCTAGCAGAGGAAAAATGAAACACGCCAAGGTACACACTCCAAGCTATGACCCTAATAGCATTTTTTATTTCTGGGATAGTAAGACCCCAAACATATCAATTTTATCGTATTGAAATGCTGGCATATTTTAATTGTCATAACTTTGTATCCAAGAAAAGGAAATAAAATGGACTATTAGGACCATGTATGAAAATAAGCCTCTTCAAGTGATAAAGTCCCCCTGGGGAAAGCTTTTTTTTTTCCTTAAGAAAGGAAATACTTAATATAAAAATATGGGGTTGGTAAAGGTATTTTATTTCAAGCTATTAATATGCCAGCAGTCAACAATATTTGAGATTTTTAAATAAAAAATTAACCTACTAGCAATAAATAGGGACTAGATATCAAGATTCAGTTTTCTGTGTAAAATGACAAAGGTAGGTTTGTCACCTCCAAGGCTCATTCCAGCTCTAAACTTTAAAATTTTAAAGGTACAGACGCCATGTGATCTTCAGAAGAGTAAATTAATAGTTGAAAGTCTACTTCTACAGGCCATTTGGCCTCTATTTATCATTTATGTCCTAGAAAGCCTTCATCTTTTGAATAAACCTTTTTTTTTTTTAATATCGAGAACTCCATGACAATGAACTAATATCACAAAAGAGTGTAAGATATAAGCCAATCCTGTTGCTCAAAAATGAAATAGCTTCATTTTTTGTACTGGTGCAAAATACTGAAAGGCTCCTCATTAAAACTCAAATTCTACACCAAAATGGTTACATATTTTTTAAAAAAGATTAATGATCATTAATGAGTGAGAGATTAGTGCTTTAAGTCTGGACTGAATGAGACTACCACTTCCTAAACCAGATTTAAATCTCTCTGCCTCTTTTCAAAGTTGTATCATAACAAGGCCAAAGTGATACTGAATCATTTATGAGGTTTTTAGAGTTGAAATATCAGAGACATATATGTGCAGAAGTATTGTTCTGACATTTGAATTTCAGCAATAGGCAATTCTGAGACATTTCAAGTTATGCAAAATTTGACATTTCCATGTTAATATACAAAACAATGATGATGTGAAAAGCCACTTCTCTACCAATACTTAAAACTTAAACACTTAATAAAACTTTAGAAGCATAGGCCTCTAAAATTCAAACCCACAAAAGAAGTACTTACATAAAAGCTTTTAATGTTTATCCACATAAAAAGTACCTGCTGAACATTCAACTGCACTGATCTTTTTTATTTATACATGGAAAAGCAGAAAACATTATTAGCTGCTTTTCAGACCACTTATTTCCAATTTAACTTTTTTCGTTCCTCATATATACATGTCAGAATATTCCTGTCATGAGCTATAGATCATTTAAATTTTTTCTCAAGTGTTAAAAACTACATTAAATAAAATACAATTAAGTATATTTCACTTTCCTGAACAGCAAGAATCTCAGCCAGCTGTTATTTTATAAGAAACTGAAATGAACCACTCACGAATGACCACCATGCCCAGGGATTATCTCCTTAAACACCCAAACTAAAATGTTTTGACAAGATGATCTCTTGGTAGAAACAGTAAAGACATTTTTTTTAAAAAGGCTGAAATAAGCAGGGTAATAATGAAGAACAAAATGTATAACATTTTCAAGCTGCAAATTAACAAGCAGATATTGACTTTTCTTTGAGGTCAATAACAGCTCTTATTGATCTAAAAAGTTAATACCTACTAAGGTCAATATAAGATCTCAAGGGTCAACAAATCTGGATTCGAACTTCCACTTCCTTTCACATATACATATTGCTGAAATGGGTACAATTATGTGTGGAGAAATAAGGAAATCATCACTATGATGCTGGAATAAACCAAAGAAGTAGGCCAAGGAAGTTAAAAATAAAGTTTTAAAAGTCAGCTACTACAGAATTTTCATACATTGACCTTTAGATGTAAATCCTAGTATTATACAATTTGGGCAGTTACATACAGAGAAACAAAAATAATAGAAAATTATGTTTTTACAAGTGTTTTATCTCTTCGTGGTATTGACATATGGAATCTCTTTTTCTCTCTCTAGCTGTATGTTTTGAGAAATTACGATGTGAAATAATTTTTCAAGAATATATTTGAGGCACTTTCAAATATAGATAAAATTCTTTTTTTAAAAAAGATTTTTATTTATTTATTTGACAGAGAGAGAGAGAGAGCAAGTGAGCACAAGCAGGGGGAGTGGCAGAGGGAGAAGCAGACTCCCCGCTGAGCAGGGAGCCCGAAGCAGGGCTCGATCCCAGGACCCTGGGATCATGACCTGAGCCCAAGGCAGATGCTTAACCGACTGAGCCACCCAGACGCCCTGATAAAATTCTTTTTTAGTTTTAAAATTATACAGTAACATTCTGGGAAATTCAGAAGTGGAAAAATTATCTACGATCTTAATATTCTTATAAAACTGTCATCATACAGTCTGTTTTCTTTTTCTAGACTGAAAAAGAAAAAAATACTGACTACCATTCATCTAATAAGTAAAATGCTCTACTCCTTACACATCGTAAAGAGGGCATATGCGGATGAACCACACAAACACTGGGACCATGTCCCCATTTCCTGGAGTTGTAAAATGAAGTGATTGATTAGTCTGATCTTTTTTGATAGCCAAATAAAAGTTCACATTGTCCTTTTCAGAATGACTAGAAGCACTGAGGGAGGGAGAGCAAAGAAAGAGGAAGCAAACATTTCTAGGACATTTCCAGTGCCAGAACCTGAGCAAGATGCTTTAAAGAGGCATGGGTTCTGTCAGTTACTGGGAAGGCCCTATTATTGAGAGTGGTGATTATTATAAAAGTTAAAAAGGAGAGACCAGGTCTGTAGCAGTGGCAATATCACACTGTGGCTATTCAGCAAATATGAAGACTACTGTGATTACAATGTACTTAAAAAAAAATAAACTTATTTCAGAACAGTTTAGATTTGTAGAAAAATTATAATAGTATAGAGAGTTCCCATATACTTAACACTCACTGTCTCCTATAATTAACATCCTCCATTACTATAGTACATTTGTCACAGTGAATGGACTAATACAGGTAGGTATTATCAATTAATGTCCACACTTTCTCCATATTTCCTTAGTTGGTGTCTAATGTCCTCAGACATTTGTCTGATGTTTCAGGATCCCATCCAGGATACCACATTACATTTAGTCCCCGTGTCTCCTTAGGTTCCTCTCGGCTCTGACAGTTTGCACTGTTCTTTAAGCACATACTTTAGAAATGGTATAAATAAATTTGCTGACTTGTATCTATTGTCAACACTTAGATGAAAACACATGCAGCAGAATTACCTTTTGTTACAGATCTAAGGAATATAAATTTGAGAAGCAAATGGAGATAAATGCTTGGTAGCAAAGAAAGCAAATGATATTGACTCTTTACTGTGTCTATTAATAGAATAGAGATAAGAAAGTTTCGTTTGTCACAAATTCTAGAAGATTACATCCACTGACCTGACCCATAAGCCATCTCTTCCTCCACCTCTCCCCATTTTATTCTACTAGCCAGGGTTTTAACTGGATTATGAGGCAGTAAAGGGGGTGAGGAGTAAATGCTAGGGCAGGGGAGGGTAAACTGCCCGTCCATATTTGTACAAAGTTGTGACTAGAAAGTGGTCATCCAGTTGCAAGTAGAGTTCCTAGCCCCCTCACATCTTGGTGGCATCATCCAATGAGTCCTGGCCAGTGGAATGTGTGCAGAATCAATGTGTGTCACTCGCTGCCTATGGAGCTTTTAAAGCAGGCGTGCCCTCTGCCTTCTCTCTTTGCCTGGTTGCTGGCACAGTGGAGAGGACTCAAAAGCCTCCGTGCGCGGCAGAGCCACAAAATGGGAGAAGCGTGGATTTCTGAAACACCGCCTGGAAGGCCGTCTGCTCACCAGGAAGGAACACTTGTGCTGGACTGTTCCAAGAGCGAGCAATAAGCTTTACTACATCCAGCCACTTGGGTATTTGGGGTTTATTTGTCACATCAGCCAGTGTTACTCTGCAAAGTAACACAGGTGGAAACTACCATTTCTGAGCACCGATGATGGACTGAACATGCACTGGGTGTTTTATGTGGTTTACCTCCTTTAACTCTCAGATGAACCTCCATTTAGAAGACCCACAAAGATTTTGTAGGTCAGGAAATGAAGACCAGAAAAGGCTAAGGAACTTGCCCAAGGTCTCCCGGTTTATCATGTGGGAGAACCAAGATTTGAACTTGTCTATTTACAAAGCTCCGTGAACATTCCATTTTGCTTCACTACAGGTGAAAGACAGGTGATCTGACCTGGCTTTGGATTACAAAATAATTCTTATGCATTTTATATGCCTAAACATCTTTAGCCTCAAAGGAGAGCAAAAATTGTACATGTGTTCTCCCTACTTTTTATGTGGTAGATAGGAAGCCCTCATTTACAAGGGGTGGGTATGAGACCATTAGTTGGCTTGAATGTGTTAGCATTTCCCAGATCAAGACGATGGTATACAAAAATACACGGTGCTCCACTTTTGTAACGTGCTGATCCTCTTACAGGGTTTAATTTGAGCAGAGTCCAACAACTCAGGGAGGGCACGAAAGAACATGTTGCTCCATGAGGTATACAGTTAACAAAGGAGAGAACAGAAAGACTGACTTGTTCTCACAACAGTATGAATTTAAAGAACTATATGGGGTGGGCATTCTACAGGAAGCCCAAGTAGGAAGAAAAATGAAACACTGTACCTTGCACACAGCAATAAAGATGAGGGGACTCATTGTAGTAAGAAAATCCACAGCCGGCAGGCAGTATCAGTAAAGGCAATAAGATACTTGGTCCATCTTCATGCTTACCTTTCAGGGTCATAGTGTTTAAAAAAAAAAAAAGGTCTCTTTTTTTATATTAACAAAGTCACTCCAGTCAATCTCTTTAACTCAACCTACAGGAAAAATTTGGATGACTTTGTAAAAGTTCTATGTTAACACCAGTGAGAAAAATTGGTGCATCCTTTAAATTTGTGTTGCTTTCTTATTATGACCATTTTGTTTCTTTGTATAAATAATAGGCCCTAATCATCAACAAGTCTGCATAGAGCATTGAACATTATAGATATTTATAGATATGCTAATGAGAAAGAGGGAAACAAAAAATACTGATTACTTCATGAAGCCAGATGAAACTTAATAGCCACTCTGGTTGGTAAAAATTGATAGCATTTGGGTAATTAATCAGGGGAACAGTCTACTGATAAGTCTGAACAAATAATTTCCATATCAGATAATTTATTGATTGAAACAATGAGATAACAGATATAAAAGTAGTCTGAAAATTTCAAAGTAGATTATACAATGTTATTCTTAATATTAGCATTATTATTTTCAGCATGTAATACAAGGTTAAAAACTACTAAAGTTTATAATTCAAAGCATTAAAAAAACCTGTAATGTATTAAAAAATAATTACACATCTGACTATTAAAATGGATAGGCTAATTGGGGGGGGGTTACTCTGAAATAATAAAAAGTTTGAGGGGAAAATTTTTTTAAACAAATGCTATCACTTTCAAGTATACTTAAGAACTAAGATGAACATTAGCAAGGACATAGGACACACTCCAGAAGTCTTCACAAGCCACGTATTTGCCCCAAAGCCTGATTCTGCTCCCGCTTTACTCACTTCCCCTTGCTCCCTCTGGATTTATTCTCTAGGGTCTGCCTTTCCCTGACACAATGAAATGGACTTAATTACTTCCTGCACCTTGCTTCGAAAATACTAAATATGTTTATTATGGGGATTTATAAGCTATGTATTTTCCCACAGATATTTTGCCAAGATATTCCCCCTTATTAAAGAAACTTTGTGTACTAAGTGCCTAGGACAGTGCCAGGTCTGCTTCTTTCTCAATTATATAAAATCTATTTTCCCTTTCAGGTGGGTTAAGTATCTCCCCTACCCTACTCGCAAATACAAATTTTGCTAATAATAAAAATTTAAGCCAGTATTTTCTTGTTCTTTCAGAGATTGCTCAGTCCAGGTCTAATGAACCCTAATTCTAATTTCTTAGGGCCCAATAACTGTTTTCTGAATAAATGTTAAGGCTCCACTGTGCTCTTTTCAAGTGCCACATACTGCAAATAGCATTGGAAATGGAAATAAAGAAAATTAGCTCCATTTTAAAGGTGTACTTTATGTGCCCATAAATATCAACCTTTTAAAGATTTTATTTATTTATTTGACAGAGAGAGACACAGCGAGAGAGGGAACATAAGCAGGGGGAGTGGGAGAGGGAGAAGCAGGCTTCCCGCTGAGCAGAGAGCCCGATGTGGGGCTCGATCCCAGGACCCTGGGATCATGACCTGAGCCGAAGGCAGACGCTTAACGACTGAGCCACCCAGGTGCCCCAAATATCAACCTTTTAATGTGGACGAGGACCTTAGGCAATCGATCGTGATCGGACTACCAACATGGAGGATAATGGGAGGATTACTCAACAACATGCTTAGTTTTCCTCCAAAAGAGACAGTCTTCAAAAAGCTTCCTTGTCTGGCTTTAGGGTGGTTTCGTGTCTCTAAATAAATAGATATTTATTTAACTATGACTTAGAGTTTATACCTCAAGATGCAAAAGGGCAACACAGGGCCATACATGAATGATGACCCACCATGACAGTCTCTTTGATAATGACTTTACTTGGAAAAATATATTCTTCAATAAAAAAATTATTTTTTAATGTTGACTTTGTTCTCTTATGGCAACGCTGGAAAACATTGTAGCCCAACAGGAAATACAGGCAAAAGCTTCAAATGTAGAGCACACACACAAAAAACATTTTTAAAGCTCATGCCTATCAAGTTTCCCACTTGATATAAGTCGTACACAAAGTCTTAGTCCAATGTGAACCCATGCTGTGAAAATTCTGTAGCACCCACCTCAGAAAATTCTGTTAAATACATAAACACTGCTGAAAAGAAAACTTCTGGGCACTAGAAGTCAGACTCAAAGGGAAAATAAACCTGATTAAAAAAGAATCCCAAGGAAAGTTATATAAGTACAGTGCAACAAGGTCATAAGCTTAACGTCCTTCACTGTAATATTTGAAAGTAAATTGGCATTTTAGCGATCTGCTTTGGTCGTCATTCTTTTTCTCAACTCACAGAGATGCAACAGAATAAGAATGGCTTCACGTGTATCTTACAAACCAAATGGAAAAGTGATAGGCATTATGGGGTAAGACACCTTTAAAAATGAGTATAATACTTTTTAATGGATTAAAAATGAACCCTATGAATTCACTTGGACCACCTAAGGAGAAGGTTCTCCAAATAGGGTATAAATGACATCCTTTTCTTACTACTATGGAGCTCACCAATATTTCGGAGAACCTCACAAAGTAAATTTAAGTGTAACTTGAAAATGTTCTTCAAGAGCTTCAGCCAAATGACAACCTCCTCTGTTCTTTTCAGAGCAGAACCACAGCTTTTTGAGATGTAAGACTTTAATAGGGTTGTAATTATAAAGTAAGTGATAACTACACATTAAAAGTGATTATTTTACCACTGAGTGAAAACTTTTAAAAACTTGTAGGACATGGTCAAGCAATTCTTATCGGCATTTAACAAAATGTGTTTTCAAGCAAAGGTATCTTTAAGATTCTGAAAGCATAACCACATACTCCACCAGCCAAAATAATGCATACAGAAACTTCTTTCTAGCAATATTTTTTCTGTCAAAAAGTTTAATATTTCTATAGAAAAATATTTTCTCTAACATATATATATACACATACATACTTGGATAAAATAGATAGTTAATATCAACCCAAATGTATAATCCCGTTTTCTGTTCCTATATTGTAGAACAACATAAAGTGTTAATTTGATATTGTTGCAATAATATGGACAAGGCAGTGCCTTTCTGAATTCCAATCTGTGCCTAAACAAAATTACTTAAGTTAAAAATCTGAATCAGTGTTTACAGGCATAACATTGTCTACTCAGATAACCCAGGACTAGGATATCTTGTTTTTCTAGTTCTGCATCCCAGAAGTATCTGACACTCAGCAGAGTTCAATGAAATCTTGTTGAAAACGTGAAATACAATGTGTACCTTCTTTTATATAATGTATATCACTCCCACTAATATTACAGAATCAGAAATTTATTCTTCACCAACTGATAACAGCTCTAAGAGCAAGAAACATACAGTTAATACTTTTTGGAGCTATTTTCCCAGAAGTCTTACAAATGACTTACTAGTAAATGGGGAGAGAGAAAAGAAACAACTTTCTTATATTCTGTGCAGGAGATATATTAGCTCAGTTTCAAGCTAGCTTACAACTTCAAAAATTGTTTTATGCATTACATTGTATTATTGTGCATTGTTTTACCCATCAATCTTTTCTGTAGATGATAAATTAATACATTCAATGATTTGTATTTTTGAATAAAATTATTACACTGTACCCAGCAATGAACACTCAAAATATTTCTTGAAGAGAAGAAGGGAGGGATAGAGGAAGAAGAAAAAGAGAGGAAAGAGGTTAATATTAACGATGAGGAGGAGGCAGAAGAATAAGAAAATGTCAGCAAACTGGGAAAAACTCTTGAAATAATTAAGAAAAGGCCTTCAGTTTGATAAAAACTTTGTTTGAATAGATACTTCCAAGACTGATTACAATTTCAAAATGAGTTCTATAGTGAGTTGATTAAAATAATAATAATAAGGTAAGTTGAAAGACCGTATCAAGAACCAAAAGACAGAATGTGATAAAGCTGCAGTATTGTGGTCTTATACTCCATAATCCTCCTATAACCCCATGAAACTCTCTGGAAAACTCCATCAGTAGTTCAGCCAAGACTCAGACAATTAAAGATACAAAGGAAGGGACTTCATATCTTAAATGCATTTGTTCTGATTCTTTTAAAAAAAGTTCCGAACATGAAACATATTTTGATTTTTAAAAAGGTAAGCTGATACTTGATTGCTTTTCTTGTATGAACTCTTAAAAAAAGACATAGGCAAAGAAGAGAAACAGTGGTGTACATAAGTTATCTTATTCTCATGAAAATGCTGTAATTCTAAGAATTATTCGTTTTCCAGAAGAAAAAAAAAAGTACTCCATATGTTTCTCTGCCTTACTCTACTAGGTCAAATAAATTTGGATTTTGATGAAATAAAATTATAAAAAGTAAAAATAATCTGAACACATTATGTAAAACAGGCCTGTGGAAGTATATTCATAAAATGGGGAATGTTTGCAGCTTAAAACTAGGTTAACTATTACAGAGTATTTAAATATTGAAATTGAAGTAAAATCTATTTTTTCAATTTAAAAAATTTGTAAGGGGTACAAACTTTGGAAAAAGGGTACAAACTTTAAGCTGTAAAATGAATATAGCCTGAGGATCTAACAATGGTGATCATAGTTGATAACACTATATTATATAACTGGAACTTGCTACAAGAGCAGAACTTAAATGTTTTTACCAAAAAAGAGACAGAGCACACGCGAGCGAGTGCACATGAATCTTCATAGAAAAAGAATGGGGACTCCCAAGAAAACCCTCAAACATAAATGGAAGAATCTTCTATATTATTTCTACAACAAATAAGGCCTAGATAGAAAATATTTCTCTTATGAAAATAACTTATAAATACATAACATTGGTAACATTGGTATTATGCTTACTCAGAAAATCTATCTTTGCATTTCCCTAATGAAATAAGACACACAGGAAATGGTGATAAATATACCATTCTTTAAAAAGAATGTAAGTAGTGTTAAATATAGGGAAAAATGTATTTTGAGAAAAATAAAGTGGTATAATGAGTCTCTTTTGGGTTACTGGATAGGTTACTACCTATTCTAGTTACCAAGTAATGCCTACTCACATTTTCCTAAACAAAGTAAGGTAAATGATTATTATAGCTCTTAAATACGACCCTCATATCCAATGCCACCAATATTAACAGACACAACCATATGTATTATTTCATAGGGAGTGTAGGTGTCAACTACCCATGGCTACCGGCTTAAATTTTTCCACACACGTTTAGATATACATATCCACACATGTATAGGAGCTTCAATGGAATAACCTTTATCCGGTTCAGACACAGACTAAAGCTAACACTGCAGAGTGGATAGCTAATTAAATTTTGATTTAATCTTTGCTGATCTTGTTAAAATGCAGATTCTGATTCAGTAGATCTGAAGTGGGACCCAAGATCCTGCATTTCTAACAAGCTCCCAGGGAATGTTGCTGGTCCTGAGGCCCACTTTGGGTAGTAAGGAACTAACCCATTCCTCTTTACACTGATACAAAATTAAGCAAAGTAATAATATATGTTTACATTCAGAAGCTACCTAAAGTGAAGATTTCTAGAGGAAAAAAACACCATACTTTTGTGAGGTAATTTACAAAATCTTTCTACACACATTATTTTATTTATGCCTCCCATAAATTCTAGGAAATAGGTATCATTATCATAATTTTTCAAATAAAATATCATCATAAACTTGGTTTTAAGCTCAGATTTATAACTGCGGTGTCCATCACCAACAGCCCAATGGACTGGCCATTGTCTGTGTAAAGCCCAACCAGGTGCAAGGACTAATAAGTCTCCATTTGAGGGGGGTGTGCTATCCTTAAGGAAGAATCTTTGGGATCTCATGCCAACTGTTAAGGAAATCAATGACAAATTTCAAGCTCCTTGCTCCTGAATGGCTTTTAAAATGACTTATAATTTCCCTTGCATCTTTACCATCAAATCCTTCCATTCATTTCAACTGGTAAAAGAACCAAATCTTGGATTACTATAAACATTTCCTAGCAAATCTTATTTCCAATCCTTTGCCACTCCACCCCTACAATCCTTGTTCTCCACAATTCAGACCAGGCCACTTGTCTGCTGAAAGCTCTCCAATGGCATTACTCTCTTAAGAGTCAAATTCAGGCTCCTTTCCATGCCCCGGGACCCTACAGAATCTGCACTCCACCTGGCTCTGACCTAATCATGTACCGTGCCCCCTTGCTCACTTTGATGCAGCCATATTGGTCTTCTTTCTGTTGCCTGAACACCCTGGACACCTTCTCATTTTAGAGTCCTTGTGTTTGCTTTTCCCTCTTGGAATCCTCTGCCCCAAATGTGCTTATTGACGGCACCTTTGTACTGTTCAAGACTCAGCTTACAAGGCACCTCTCTGGGGAGGTCTTTCCTGACTAGCTAGCCAAAGGTAGCCTTCATCAGTTACTCTTTAATACCCTGCTTCATTTTGCCACTATCTGAAATGTACTAGTCCATTCATTCATTAATGTAACAAAATGCCTGTCTCATACTGCCCCCAAACTTAACTATCTTTTTTTCTTTTTTTTCTTTTTAAATGTTTTATTTAGTTATTCATGAGAGTCAGAGAGAGAGAGAGAGAGGCAGAGGGAGAAGCAGGCTTCCCGCCTAGCGGGTAACCCGATGTGGGACTCGATCCCAGAACCCTGGGATCATGACTTGAGCTGAAGGCAGATGCTTAACCATCTGAGCCACCCAGGCGCCCCCAAACATAACTATCTTAAACTATCTGCTTACCTACTGAAAGGAGAGAGTGAGCCTTGCATTTCTGCACTTGCATAATTTCTCTTTCAACCTATTTTGTTTATTAATCACATAGTTTACATTAGTTTTGTGCCTGTTGTAATTCTGGGATAATTTGCTTCAGAGGAAAGAAAAGTCATAATTTCAGAGTAAAGGGCAGATGACCCAGAGTTTTAAGTATAAAGTCCCTGACCTCAAACAAGATGGTGATCTCCACAGCTAAGAATCAGACCTGACTATTAGTAGTAAATGAAAAAAAGGAAGTCACTTTTTATGCACAGATTTTAGGACAAGAACTTACAGGAAATGCCAAACTGGAGCAAGCCAATGGCTCACACAACCACCACAGTGTTCGGTCTCTGATGGTCGCTCTCAAGGAAGTTTATGGGTCTGATAATTATCTCTCTGGATGTCAGTCTGAGACTAAAATGTCCTACCATTAGCTCTTTAGTTTAATATCATATGCTCTTCCCTCTGTCTCTTCTTTTCTAGATAGAGCTGCTCAATTAACTGGTAAACTTATCAATTTTCTCAAAAAGGAAGGAATCCAAGAAAGAAAATTTGATTGTCATTAAACTCAATATATATCAAGGTGTAAATGGCACTTAGAAATACTCATGTGCTTTTTCTCAGACCAAATGCATTCTGGACATGTGTCCCTCTACTGAGCAGCTGTTTAAAGAGACAGTAACTGCCAATTGGACAAAATAACTTTTTAAAACATAAGAAATGTTTCAAGAACTTTAGAAGATGAATTTCATTATTTGCTAGGAAGACACCAGTAGTTAAACTAATATGCTTTCTATTCTTTTCATATATAACTGATTACATATAATAAACTTTCTTTTATGATATTTGCCAATAATAGTTATCAAATTAATGAATAGAAAAGTTTACAGATTTTTGTTGAAATCTCTTGCCAGTAATTTTGAAAGATGACCACTTTTGCTGACAATAACATAAAAATGATGACTTTTACAGAGCCTTCTGTACTTTCTAAGAACTTGAATATATATGACCTCATTTTACTTTATAACAAACTTATGAGATACATAGAATCTGGTATCAGGTTTCCATTTTGCAAATTAAAAAAAACATACACAGAGAGATTAAGTGATTTCTCAAAGTCACACAGCTGATAAATTACCAGGCTAAATAATGGAGTTGCTCTGTCTTTCTCTAATTCAGTCCATCAGACAATATTTCCTAGATTTTGTGGACAAGTAAAATTTCAAAAAACATTTCAGAGGACCCAAATAGGGTTTTCAATTTTGTTATTTTTCCAGGTAGAGAAAAAGATAAACATATAACTTCTACCTACTATTTGTATCATATCATAAAGCTATCTTACCTTTTATCACCCCCAAATAGGAAAAACATCATCTTAGAAAAAGTGTAGTCCTTTAAATTAATAAAATTTGCCTTATGAGAAAGTTACAACTTTGTAATTTTTTTCTTATTTTGCTGTTGCCTGGCGGAAACTCCTGTTGTGGTCTAAGAACCATTAGACCAATCCATACCCGTAAACCATTTCCCTCTTTTGTGCTGTTTCAAGTCTTACTAGCTTTTCTACTTCTTATCCTCCTTGAATTTCATAGTCTTTAAGAAAAAGAAACCAGTAAGTTTTTCCTTTTGAAAGACGCTGTTCTTCTACTAATACTAATAACAAAATGATTAGCACCATAAGTTTACATCACAATCAAAACACAGGGCTGTTGGCTGACCAGGTGTGACCAGGCTGAGGGCTAGCAGGGAAGCAGGAAATGCAAAAACAACATGGCGCCTGTCACAGTGACTTTTTCCCCATATTACTTTAGTAAGAAGCAAGAACAGGACAAAGGCCTTGTGTCTGCCTTCTCATTTCTCACTCCACTTTCCAACTCATCTAAGAAAATGTGATGACTCCCATCTAGGCAAAGGCTGTGCCTGTCTTCATTTCCACAATCTGTCTTCATTTCCACAAAGCCCACCCTGTTCCTCCTCCCAGACTTGGTTTTATAGTTTGCAAGAACTTCCTAAGCCTTATATAACAAATAGATATCTAATTTTACAAAACTCTATAAACTACCATTGTATTCTACCAAAAAGTCCAAGGGGATGGAGGCTGGTTTTCGGGACACTCTTAAAGTGGCATTTTCCATGTTGACTACATTGATAAGCTGATGTGAATGTTATATTTTAGCACACATCAAAAAGAATAACCATCAAATCCCATTCAATCTTATCCTCTTGATCAATGCAGTATCTGTGATCTTCTTTGATGACTTCCTTAAGCTTTGGGAGGGAAATACATGAATGATATAGTGAAAGAGAAAAGGTAGCCCAATCAGACAAATCAAGTCCTGTGATCAAGTGTCAAAGCAAGAATATCCCCTACCCAACCCAGTCCCTTGTTGTAAGAGACTCACCAATGGGAGGTTTTGTCAAAGAAAGTCCCTTATTGTTCAGTTGGTACAGGGCTACATTCTCCAAGGATGTCAAAGTAACACTTTTTTAAATTCCTTAAATATACACAAATTTCAACTACAATAAAATTTTTTTCTATGAATAGAGAAAGATAAGTGCCTGTATATCATCAAATGACCACAATAATAATATTTATATTTATATAGTTTTACAGTATATAAAATATTTTAGCATATGGTATTATTTCTTAGGAATATTCTAAGATAGGTAATATTATTTCCATTTATTGAAGAAGAAACTGAGACTCAGAGGTTATGTGATTTGCTCAAGGTCACAGAAATAAGAGCTAGAACCCAAGTCTGGTCCTTTGACCTCATCATGTTCAGGGCTCTTTCTGTTATTGACATTCATCACCAGGACAGTCACTTCTAAAGGTGAGCCCAAGGACAAAAAGAACAAATGAAAGCTGGCTTTTATTCCAATCAGGGCAGAAAGCCAATCTATTAATAATGTCAGAAAGAAGGGCTGCCCACATTGTTAAAGAATCTTGAGGGGTTATGGTTTTCTTTAGTTTCCTCACCATTACTATAATGCCAATGCCATTTGTGTTCTTCCCATTCAGTTCCTTAGAAGTCATCACACAGGAAGCCGGTATAGGACAGCCATGAACTCAGGGCGAGAGAAAACACCCACCATTCACACACACACACACACACACACACACACAGAGACACACACAATATTTGGAATCGTTTTCATTATACCTGTTCTTCCTAAATAAACATTTTTATGACACTAAATTTAAAGCATCAATGGAATCATTGTTAACCACATATTTTTGTGGCTTACATACTGGGCAAGAACTATCCAAACTATGTAAAATAAATTTTATACAATCTGTACTTCACAAAACAAAACAACAAAGATAGCTAAATTATAAGAAATGGATGACTATGCAGGGGCTAACAGATATTTATTTACTGTGTAAAAATATACAGTCATTGCATGAAACATTTGTAATGAAAAAGCTTGTCTGTTTTAAGTAGACAAGTCTTAGAAGTCAAATTAGGGCTGTATTTTCTGAAATTAATAACTAGTGTTAATTCAAACCAAAAGTTTGGACAGTATTAACTAATGCTAATAAGATTATCATGAACATTAGCCTTGCTGCTTACTATGACTTTTCTTTGTCCATGTCTAATTATGGTTTTTAAAAAACAAAACCAAATAGAATCACTAGGAATCATTTTCAACACCAGGACAAATAAGGTAAGCTGGATATTGTAACTTCTTTGCCCCTAGTTCACATCATTTAGACTGATTAAAATGTTAATTTTTACATATGTGAATAAATGTAAAGGAGCAAACACCTGGAGACTGCACTGTGTGCTAGCAATCATTGCGGGTGGGTAAACTGACAACATGTAACTGCATATTAAGACAAATGTAGAATTTAGACAAAGTATTCCATCTCTTTTCAGATGTATACTTTTAAACCTCAGGAACTGTTTTCAGTAGATGTCATGCCTTTTAACTTGAAAAAAGATAAGCGCAAATAAGCTCCCAATTGTCTCCCCAATATGTAAACCACATCTCGGGCTGCTGTCTCTGCTACTCCTTTGAAGTTTCCCTGAAATGTCATGTGTTGTGAAGACTGCTGTGCATAAGCAAGACAATTTGCTCACTCTCAGAATTCTTACCGGTTTCCACTGCTATTTGGTATCCAGCCTCTAGTCTCCGAGATGACCTTTCCAGCCTCTCTGTGTTATCGAGCAGATGTGCCCTCTGAAAAAGAAAAAGGAAAAAAAATCAGACGGCCGTCTACAATGTTCTTTTTTTGCCTTAAAAAAAATTAATGCCTTTATATGCCCTAACATTTCTGGGGGGGGAGGTGGGAGTCACCACGCATTATAGATAATTTTTAGCAAATCTCCTATGGGCAGATTTCCAATCAATCGTTTGTGTATGGACCATCCACTTTTTTTTGTTTTAAAAGGCAGACTCATATTGTATATGGCCACACGAATCTTATTCCCAAACACAGAAATGTACGAAGATGCGAGTCAACTGGATCTTTCCTTTTTCAGCAGAGTAGACAGATGAGACACTTGCATAGATTTATGATCCCTATTTTGTATTTATTTTTTATAAAATGCCATCAGTTAAAAAACTCATTTGTTCCTTTGATTCCTGCAGATAGGAATTTTTAAAGAGGAACTTTATTTTCAAGAGAATGCCCTCCAATTTTGAATGTGTGGAAGATGCCATATAGAACAACATTCACTACTAGAACAGAATATTAAACAGTAGATCTAGTGTTAAGACAACTCAGGGCAATCACCAAGGAACAAGAGAAATGTTCCTCCGTGCACACAGGTGCACAAAAATGTGGGTTTGTTCCCAAATATAGGACACTAGATTGAAGGTGAACTTTTAACACCCACTGTTTTAAACTGAACTAAAATGATAATAATTATATGCATTCTTTTATGCTATATTTGATGGGGGAAATGAGAGGATTTTCCCCAAATTCTCAACTTCCCAACTTTCTTTTCTACACTGAGGCTGTTTTTTTTTGGTTTTTATCCATAATGATCAGTCACTAGATCTATTCAGGTTGACCAACAGATTTATAAATTAATCATGGCTGTGAACGAGTAAGAATACACGCATGCACGTGTGTGTGTATGTGTGTGCACAGATGCACATATGTCTGGATACTTAGAAATATATGAATACGTGTATCTGTATATTTCAGTGTGTGTACATGCATACACGTATTTGTATAAATTCGTACTTTCCCCCCTCAACTCAGTTTTGGTATCTGGTCAAACGGAAAGGAAAAATGCAACCACAACTCCTATAACTTTGTGTTGTTGACAGATGTCATTTAAAATCGAAGAAATGCTTTCTAATAATAATAAAAGAGGAGGTGCCACACGTATTATCTGAGTGGCTGTCGAGCGCAACGATCTACCTTGCTCTAATGAGCCCCCATGGATCGTGGAGATGCAAGCTGTATTGACGTGCACACTTAAGCTCATACACCTAGACCAGTGCCTCCCAGCTCTAGCAGCCAGGGATGCTGACAGAATATCTCGCTTCCATCTTCAAAGAAAGGAAGTGATTAGTATGTTATCATTACCATTCAAAACGTGATTTCCTTATTCCCTCCCGGCATAGGTGACACATCTGAGATGCGGCCAGACGTTGGAGGCAGCTAAAGCCACATCAAAGCTTTCCTTGAAAATTTTTTTTGGGGGGAAGGGCCTGGGGGGGGGGGGGGGTGGGGGGGAAGAATCATTAAAACAATGCATTTAGAACAGAGAGATAGGACCTGATGTGAAGGTCAGGAAAGCTGCAACAACAGTCTATAATAATTAATAGAGTTGTCTAATACACAGTGGAAAAATTAAGAGAAAAGCTGCCCCTCCCTCTGCAAAAAAATAAATAAATAAAAAACCTAAATAAATAAAAGGGAGGAAGGAAGGAATGCTTATATCATGAAAACGCTAAATCACTGAAGGCTGTAATTGAGAAAAAGAAAAGCAAGTGGAGTTCTCTGTGTTTGGTATATATGACTATTTTTAAATAAAATTAAACACTTTACTCAGCTTATCAAAAATAGCTTTCTTCCTCCTAATTTTCCCTACATGCAGGTTTTGGGAGTAGGGATTATTCTTCTCTTCTCTGAATATTGTTTTCTACCTTAACAAAGGACTTAATTTCAAACTGGTAATTCTCTAAAAAGATATTTGATTTGTGAAATCAAGAGTAAATCTGAATTTTAATTCAGAATAACAGAACAAAAATTTTTGGTTCATTTTCATATTGGATGAAATCCCTAAATTAAAAGACAACACTAAGCTACTACAGATTTTAAAAAAAAATCAATACTGGAAATGGACAGTCTAATTATATGATAACAGATAACATAAGAAACAAAGAATTTAAATCTAGAATGATTCTTGGAATTCCACGAAAGAGAGCCAAAACGGATTATTAAGTGTATGGCTCTAATGGGGAGCAAAATTTCTAAAAGAACTTTACCAAAAAATGCATATTCCTAAATAATGGAAGTAACTCTTCTTCAGGACAGTTCAATTTTATCAGAGTAAATCTGCACACAAGAGGACTACCAGTTTACCAGCAGCTTTCCAGCAGGACCTCACTTTGTATTTTGGAAGCTCTTCACTTAAGTCAAGCTAAAATCAAGTTCTTGTAACAGCTGTGCTATTTACATTGTTCCCTTGGTTGTGCATTGCCCTGGTCTCTGAAAATGAAAGGAAATACACTACAGTAGCAGCTGATGCTTTCAACTTGCCCCCACACTCCATCCCAAACTCATTCTCTCACCCTCTCCTCAGCCCTTTCAAAGCAGGTAAGTGAAGCTGTGCAGGAGCTTCAGACAGAGCTCAACTTGCGTGAGGAGCTGTGCAATGTGGGGAGCTGGAGATGCAGGATTCAGACAGAGGGCTCAGCACAGCCAACACCAACCAGTTCAGCTCCCTGTACACACCAGCCTGCCTCCAAGCATGCCCGGTTCCCAGACCTGAGCCGAGAGAGAACACCCCAAGGAAGGGATGGGGCATACTTTGTATCCAAACACAACCAAACGTCCTATTTTGAAGCAGACGAATGCTTGTGTTCTTAGGAGAGGTACAAGGAGGAAATCTGGGGTACACTCACTGTTTGATTACTATTAGAATCCTGGCTGAGAAACAATCTCTTCTGAGCAAACCATATACCGAGGCAGCGTCATCATCATAATCTATTTTACAAATATCAATGCTACATCCATATCAAAGACTGTTAAAAGAATATTCCAGAGCATATTATTCTATTAGTTGAATGATCTAATTCTCCCAAGTACAATTCCATTCCAGGTTATAGTTTTGGAAACATGCAGTTCAGAGCCATTATTGATGAAACTGTTGCTATAGGCACAACAAAAGAATTAAGCCAAAAATGATGATAAAACGTATTTTAAAAGAAATGCAGATGTGATGTTTTCAGCTCTCAGAATTAAGATTTCTAAGTCCACACAATTCAGCTTAACAAAATTAATCTGTCAAAAATGCTGATTGTAATAAGGCTTAATATTTTATTAATTATATTCACTAAATTCAGAAGAGCTTTGTGCAGTTTCTTCACATACAGGTTTTAGAGTCTATTGTTAGTTCCATTAAGATTTGAAAATTCAGATTCTTCACCTAAGCATGAGCATATGCAAATACATATAAGCAGATACTCTGTCTTGCAGGAAAATAATGTTGAGTATCACCCACCTCAGGAATAATCTCATACATCAAAACTGCAATTGATTATATTCATTTAGTATATACATCTGCTTCCACACACACACACACAAAAAAAAACAAGAAGGTTAGAAGGTAAGGGTTTTATATATTTTCACCCTTTATTTTATAAATCATTATTACTTTTACTAAGAGAGGACATCACTTGAGTATCTTAAGTCAAAAGAGGTGGTGAAAACCATGTCTACAAGCCTCTCATTTAGCATTCACGTCAGCTATAGAATGATGACATACCAATAAAAAAATTCTAGGAAAACCTAATCAATGCAGTCAATCTAAACTCAAAAATAATTCACGGTACTCTTTATAAGCAATTAGTCGGCTTTCAAATTGCAACTTGGGCCATTATTTTATGCCCTAATATAAAAGTAACAAAACTCAACTTCACTAAGTAAAAAATATAACTGTTTTATCTCTGAAAAAGAGTACCAAAACATATTTGTTAAGTTTGGCTTAATTAAACAAAACAAAACAAACAAAAAACAAGACCAGAATCATTCAACATCCCTCACTGATACACGGAGGAAATGATAAATATTGCTGTAAATATTTGCTGGGCCACTAAAAAGTCCGGAGCTGCATTATAAAACAGGCCAGCAACTCAGAAAAGTGAGAACTCACTTGGGTGCTATTTCCTACAAAAAGGAAAGTGTTTAACAATGAGGAGAACTTTGGCTATTCTTAAGTATCTGTGTACACAGACTAGTAGAGCATTTATAACATATGTGTGTTTCCCTGAAAGGAAAATAGATTCATGATATCTTGTGTTGAACCTAAGAATTTTGGGTGAGGGAAAAGAGTCTATTTTAAAAGAATTTTCAGTAAATTGGAATGTCATAAAAAAAAATTTTTTTTAATCATATTGACTTCTTTGAAAAACCAATATAAATAAAACAAACCTGAAGTTAGTCTACATAACACTTGGATAAAGTTTTAAGACATCCCTTTATTTTTCTTCCCTTTTTTGGCCTTTAAAATATGAATTTTCTCCGGATGCCAACCAATAATGATCACTGTGATAAGCATGATTAGGGCTTACTTGTTTTTTTAAAAGATAGTCAGCAGAGAACATTTCCAGCCATATAATCAATACTTTTGCTATGTGTAAATTTTCCTGGAAAAAAATGAACCTAAAGATCTTACTTCAGATTTAGAAACTCAATTTTATAGGAAAAAGCAGAATTTAAAAAAAAAAAAAAAAGGCAAGCTAGGAAGTACTCACCTCTTCACGTAATTTTATCAACTGCAACATGAATGCACAAAAAAAAAAAGATAAAAAGGAAAGAAATGGCAGGAAAGAAAGATCAGTTGTGTGACAGGATACAGAATTAACATTGACAATTTATCTGTTTACATGTTTAGCATTTAAAAATCACAGACAAACACATTAAAAGAACCTAAACATAGACTACATGCAGAGTTTTTTGAACGAATAAAGATCACTTTCTCACACTGTCACATTAAACAAAGAGAATAGTGTGAAATTCTCTTTTAAAGTACATCTAAGACACCATCATGAAATAAAGGGGAACGGCTTCATAGAAGTCTATATTATAAAGAAAAAAACAAGTTTACTGTTCCTCTCTTCTAAGAATGTACCACTGAAGAGGTTTTGTATATACAAGTTTTCAGAATGTTTTTCTATTTTGAATCTTGACAACTGATTTCAGATTTTACCTACAAATGAAAACGATTAATAGTTCATGCTTTTGTCCCAATAAATATTTAAAACAAATAATTATGTTAGTTAATATCATACATGGGCCCACTCTAGGAATAGGATTGTATTTGGAGGTAACATTATTTTAATTGGAAATAAAGCATGCCAGGAGAGATAATATTTAGGACACAGTATCAAAATATTTCACTATCCTTAGAAATATTGTGTATATCAGAGTTAATTTCTAGGATTTGTTTTGCATAAGGGGCTATTGCAATCACATGGTTGTTGTTTTTTTTTAATTTTTGAAGTTTCTTCATTTTTCAATTTTCTTCATCTTGTAAATTGGGCCATCTCAAAGCCATGAGCTATGAGCTCTTATTTCATTTGTACTTCAGTCTGTTCTCACTGAAGTCAAACCAAAAAACCATCCTTTACTTGTTAGTAAATTCCCTGTGATAATGTTTTAATTCTCCTCTGTAGAACATGTTTTATTTACTTTAAATATAACAGATAAAACAAGTTATTTAACTCTTTAGAAACTAGAAAATGGATATAACTATATATCTGGCTCATTCTTTGTGTGTGTCTCTGTGTGTGTGTATGTGTGTGTGTGTGTGCGCGCACATGCAAGCTGGGGGTGTGTATATGTTTCACAGTATTCTAAATCAAATATCATTGTGTAGTTGAGATGACTGCCATAGTTTCTGCAATGAATAGAAACTGAAACCTATGTTGTGAAAGACTATAAACCACATTCTAAGGCTGAAATTTGCATCCTCAGCAATTCAGGTCTACAACTGATAATTTTTAAACATCCAAATATCTGTAACATCTGTTATAACACTTGACATATACAGGCCAATAAATTAAACTATTGCTCTGGGAGAAAACGTGCCACGAATTGCTCACTCTCTAAAAGTATCATGTTTACTATAGCCCGGCTTTCTCAATGCTTAATGCTGTTTTTGTCTCCACAAGGAAGGCAGTATGTATTCCAGCTTATTCTGTCATTTTATTTGTTATATGAAAAGTATTTCAAGTACAAAAGAATGAGATTTCAAAATTGTTATGAATCTTTTATAGAAAGGGTACAGAATCTATTCCATAATGTCTCACAATGCACTTAGTGAAAATGAAACTTTTAATATAGTCTTTTCAAAATATACAAGAAGTTGTAATTATTTTTAATTAATATTCTCTCAACAACCATCCAGTGCCTATGAGTCAAGCATCCTGTTTCATGTGAAAGGTTACCATTCTTCTCAAGAAGAAGGAAAATTTTAAACTAAAATACCTGGCTTATCATATATGGGAATCTTTCTCTTTGCTATCTGAACATCATGGGAGAAAAAGGCAAACATTAATTCTCAGGAAGAGACGATCTGGGAATTGATCGCACAGCTATTTTTTCTTTCTGGGGGCACCATTCTTCAGTTGACTATGATACTTAAAGGGCCAAAGTTTAAAACTACTCCTCTGCAATTGAGACCATTTGGGGCATGCCACCCTGCCATAATCAATGAGTGTTTAAAAATGCTACCCATTTGTTTTTTCAATAGGTTCCAAACAAAAAACGTTCTATCTTGTTTGTGCTGCATGGCTGCATTCAAGCTCTACACCGGATTTGTAGCTAAGCTAGGTAATGGGAGGGGTTTTAATCTTTATCTTTTTTTTTTTTTTTTTTTTTGTTAGTCTGGGAGTTTTCATTCAAGTAAACAAAAGATGGTCTATTTTTGAAAATTAACAATGCTTAGACTAGACTGAAAGTAGTGATTTCGTATTTTATTGAGTTACTAGCTCCATCATTGGCGACTTGAAAATGTGCCATGCCACCATGTTGAGTTATGATAATCAACATCTTTTTTGAAACAAAGATTTTTTTTTCCCCCCAATGCAGAATTTGATACAAGCGGTAATCTGTTCCTTTGTGGGCTGAAAAAATCTGGTTTACGCTGGTTTGAACCAGTGGAATCTCTTGTGGTTAAGCCTTCTGCTGTGGCTAAAATCAAAACTGCACTGCAGCGCATGTGAGGGCTCATGCGCGCCTGTGTGTGAGGTGCGTCACGTGACCCCAGAACTACCGATTTTTTTTTTTTAAAGCTGATAACGCCACTGCCGTCTCTGTCCGCATACAGATAACGAATAAATGCTGAACTCTATTAAACGCCCTTTACACATTATCGTGGGTCGAACACACAATTTTCTGAACTTATGATGACAGTCTATTTATTTCGCTATAAACCCTCAGCACGTAACGAACAGATTTGTGCCTGGTAATGATCTGCTCTGCCAGGGCTATATGAAATGATACCGACCTTCTTTAGATCTTGGGGAATTAAATTGACCGACTTCACCCCCTGGTCTGTAGCTGAAGTTTGACACACTTTATGCACAGCAAGCCCAAATCGGAACTTAAGAGAACCTCGCATTAAAAAATTAAACAACCATATCTGCTAAATATTGCTTTACCACAAAAATTTCGGCATGTTTAGGAATATCCTACTCCTTAGACATGTATTTGAACCTTCTATTTAGGATTTACTAAAATTTCGTTTACTCACATTTATTCACCAATCAATATAATTTTGCATACGGAAATTGAGAGACCATTAGGGTTCAAAAGTAGAGTCTGGAACATTTTATGTGCCCCATCATCATACTCCACTATGAAGGGGATTAGGGGATTTACTTCTGTAAGATTTTTTTTTCCTTTCCTGAGGAAACTAAAGGTAACAATTACTAAAGTTTCCACTCTAAATACAGCACTACTACATTTCAAAAACTCAACTCTCTCAAAAAATTAAAATCTTGCCATATGGAATGGAAAACATGGTATTTTAAAATAATAGAATGATAATGCCTAAGACAATAGTCCTTGGAAAGCTGATGACCCAACAATACTCGAATGTGCAAAGTAGGTAATTTTGTTCCTTTTTGTAAATGAGGGATGAGCCATATTTGATTGCATGAAATGGATATGAATCAGAAATGAATTTATACAAAGCAATTAATTGGGAATTAAATGAAATTGTGTACTGTATGAGGGACATTAATGATGCACTTGAAAAATTCTTAATTGCTGAAATCTTGACATTTCTAATCATGTCAGAAATGTTTATATAAGAGTAAATTAATATACTTTATAGTTAATTGACAGATTATGTGTCTAACAGGTTTTAGATGCCTAAAAAAATGCATTATAAATGGCCAGAATGAGAAATAATAGCTATGGCATTCACATTTGCCTAAATCTCTACAAAGAAGCCACTATAGGGAGGATGTGTATGTTGTATTGAAAATAACTAGTCAGTAGTTAGTTTATTTTACCTATTTGCAACCATTGCTATAATTCTTTATTATTTTCCTTTTTCTGATCTATAATTTTTAAAAATTGAGATACATCCCAATTTCAGTGAAACATATTTTTGTCTCATTTTATTTACCTCCAAGTTTTCTCTGTATATTAAAAGTTTATCTTAAATATTACATGGCTACAAAGTTCTGAAAGTCAATTTATCAACAATTAACTTGAAGATAATCTTAGTTGTGGGCAGGAAATATTTTCTTATATAAATTATAGATAATCCTACCCAGAAAAAAAAGAACGATCTTCTCAGCCCCTGAGCTATAAAAATTAATATAAAGAGCCAACTTAAAATCTTTTCTTCCTTTAAAGAAAGGGCTTCTGTTTTGATTCCACAGTCTGAATGAATACTGTTGCAGAATAAAGAGTTATTCTCAAGTGACCATTCCTGACTAAGGGATGTGTTTTAGTTTGAGGGATTTAAATTCCTATATTATGATAAAAAGCCCCAAAACAAAATTTAATCATTTCATTATGGAATAGAAATTTTGTTATAGTTAGCAACAAAATATCCAAGAAGTTAAGTGTAGTCTTTTTGAACTTTCAAACCTAATTCGAATTTTGGACTGAAAAGTTCACATAACTAATAATCTAACAGTTACACTGTCTCATGACTATAATTTATCATATTCTATTTATTGAAGTGACAGCTCCTTACAACTTAACTTCAGGTTCTCCAAGCACATTCAGAATTTGTAAGTTTGATTTATACAAGTCCAGAGGAAATCTCTGCGTAATCACTTTAAAGTGACAGGAATATAATTTGAAAAATTCAGAAAATACGAACTCTATTTTTGCAGAATATTTTTCTTTAGGCATAAAAAAAATCATACTTATATGTACGTGAGGCAAATGTTTTAGGCATATAAAATGTCCATTAAGAGAAGTGAACATGCTTTAAAAAAAAAAAAAAAAAAGGAATTCCTGTCAGAGTACTACAACATCTATTGGAATAAAGGAGTCTGACTTAGACAGGAACACCCCTTCCTTTCTATTTCCTCTATATTAAGCAGTAGTTTCAAATGAAGGAAAGATCTATAGCTTTCTAGAGAACTGACATGGGAACTATGCATTCACTTTTTGCAAAAAAGAGAATGCTTTTTTTTTTTTGCAGTAAAGATATGAAATAAAATTATGATTCATTCAAGAGATATGAACAATCTAAATCTCACTTAAAATAGGAAGAAAATATTTTTTCTCTCATCCTCAAGTTATTTAATCTATTATGAGTAAAACCCTTTATCCCACCACCCTTTTATGTTTGATGTGCTCCTTATTTTTTTTCTCTTAGCCGTTCTCACATTTCAATCAGGGAAGCTGAAATCCCAAGTCAAATCTTAACGTGTTTACATGTCTAAACTCAAGCTGATAACATCCAAATAGTGGACGAGGTGAGATCTTTCCAAAAACAAATATAATCAGCTCAGTGATTCTTCTCCCCCCTCCTTTTTTTGGGTGGATGGATGGGGGCCTTAATCACATAAGCAACATCCCATTTACAATATTAACATTAGAGTAGATAGTAATATAGTTTCAGCATATGTAGACCTGTAATATAATCTGTTTGAAATGGTAAATATAATTATGCAAGTTTTATAATGTGTATCAATATATTATGTTTTACTATCTTATTAAAATTGTGGTTTACTCAATGAATGATTTATGTTCATTTTTATTTAGGCAGAGTAGAGACCTTTACAATACTTGCCAAAGGAATATTAATAAACACATTCAGTCTTGCTTCTGAAGTTCCCATCATTTATTTTCTCTAAAAGTGTCAAAGAGAGTAAGTCACTGGGGTTATTTGAGACATTTTAAAAGTCATCTCTACACTGAGGTTCTTAAAACATTTTTTTAAGTCATATACATTATCTACAAGAATTAATGAAGTCTCCAGTATTAATTCAAAGAAAGAAGTGGGACATTAATTAGACTCATGGCACTGCTGTGTGATCCAATGAGAACTGACAGCCAAGTTGTAAGGCCCTTTTAAGAAGAAAGTGTATCTTATTTTTTGCCTATGCAGATCTTAAACTGTAGAAAGAATTTTCCTATTATTATTATTATTATTTGACAGAAGCAGGACCTCTGTATGGGTATCTAAGTTCCACACTGGTGCTCACAATTTGCATTTTGGTGAATGTATTTTAAGAAGCTCCACAATGGGAGACTGAGCTGCCCTGTTGAATTTTGAAAGCTTACTTTCATTTGTTTTGCTGCAAGTGTTGATTTAATTATACTGCATTATTATCAAAGCTGCATTATGTACTTTTTTATTCCTTTTACATGTGTTTGAGGTGAAGACCTTGGCTTTGTCTGCAAACAGTGTGTTTCAAGTTATTCCTTAAGTACTAAATAATAAAGAAAAGAGAAGAAAAGATTTTTTAAAAGATAGCAGACAGTGATCACAAGGTAAAGGGTTAAATGTAAGATCTCCAAGAAACATTTTGAAGTTGATTAAGACTCCAGCTTTGCATTAAACAGTATCGCTTCCACATGAGTTGCTGCTAATACTGTTAAGGAGCAGCTTGAGAGCCCAGTGTGCCAGTGACCTCCTTCACCCTCCAGCCACCCACCGGGCCTTCCTGATTAGCATTCTACCTGGTTCTCTGAGGAATTCCCATCATCCCCTAGGAGCTCATTCCGTACTTCGTCACTGTAGGCGATCCGTGACCTTTTCTATAAAACAAAACAAAAAGGGAGAGAGTGAGATGAACGTTAGAAAGTAAAGGCTTCGGAGCATTATTGGTATCAAGGCTGATCATCTCAAACCTCGAGAGCCCCCTAATGGAAACCTATTTGCTAAGATCTGCAAAGCAAAGTTGTGTAAAGTTCTTGAACTTGAGAAGTTTAATGTAAATTAGAAGTTTTTCAAATGTCAGTAATGAAAGAAAACTCTGCATTGTGTAAGTACTCCATTAAGATTCACAAGTGGATCAGAACTGGTATGTTATTCCATACATAGTCATTCAAATAAGACCACTAAACTAGAGGAAATAAAGCTATATAAGCTGTCTACTGGCAAAAATCACCAGATTGTAATTAAGACAAGTGTATACGGGGGTCTTTAAAATTGTGGTAGGAAATGAACTTTAGAATATAGGCCTTTTAAAATTGCTAATTCTAGGATAATATTATGACTCCAACTGTACACTGGAATGCCTGGAAAATAGTTCATCTCTATCTCCTGCATTGTTGTGATGTTACTAGCCAGAAAGAGATGGAATTTAAAAGTCCATCCCATTTCCAAACAATAACTTAAATGTCCCCAAGCCCTCCTCAAATAATTGCCTAAGGAAAAGTAGTGTGTGTGTGTGTGTGTGTGTGTGTGTGTGTGAGAGAGAGAGAGAGAGAGAGAGAGAGAGAAAACAAATTAAATTTCCCAATCCCAGTAAATAAAGGCAAGTGGGCTGAGTCAACCATTCTCAATCCCAGTAAATAAAGACAAGTGGGCTATGAGTCAACATTTCACTCAGTGAAATTTTGTTTTATAAGAAATCGACCTTGACCTGTAAAGTCAGAGGAATATGTGTCTATAAGCAATTCATGAATTATCTAAATGTATACACATCTGGAAAAGCTAAAAGGCTCTGAAAGTTAGTTGTGAAGCTAGAGTGCCATCCTCAGATCCTCCTTCAGCATCACCCTCTCAGATCCAAATGCAGATTTACAGGTTACTTTGCTGCCTTTTTCTGCTTCTGACCTAAGCAAAAAGAGTCAATTTAAAAATGGCAGCTGGGAAATAGTAATCTTGTCTCACTTGCAGGCTACAGTTTAGGCTTCAACATTTTGTACTTGTTCAACTATGATCTGAAAAATTATTGTAGTTTAAAAAGGACTATTCATAATTCTTGAGCAAAAGTCAACAAGATTTTTAATTAGATTTTTATATACTAGTAAGTTACACTGCTTTGCAACACGGAGGTCATAATATCTTAAATGTGAAATCATACTAGAATTTAAAAGGACTTCTAACAAGAAAACCCAGTAGATTTTGAATCATTTTAAAGTTGCAGCCTTTCTCAATTGGGGTTCCTTATCTGAACCACAAAATGGAAAACTATTTTAGTGACTATTTTCTCAATCTATCAAGGATGGTACATAAGAGAGAGTTTAGTTCATTACATAGACTAGAAGCCTAATGGCACTAGGGCTTAACTCTCCTGCAGAACCTAGTTGAAAAAGGCTGACTGGAGTGTAAATAAAAATAAACAAATCTAGACATCCCTTTATTTTTTTTTTTCAAAAAACAAATCATTCTCATGGAATTCTAAAGATCACTTTGGTTAAACTGAAACTAGAACCTGTACTCATTCTACCACACAAAATTTCCTCCCCATTTTATTACCCTCTGAAGGCACTCAGGAAAAAGATGCAAAAACTGCAAAATGTTTCAGTAGAAAGGAGATGATGGCATCCCTTCTCTGCCCTGAGTCTCTACCCCAAGCCCCCTTCTCTGCTGCAAGTGTATCTCTTGTACCTTAGCAAATGCAGTAAGTCTGTAAATAGATAAATAAAACCAACAATGTTGCAGAGGACAAAGTAGCAAAGTTAAGTCATTAGCCTGAGGTCAGTAATGACATCTATATCAGATGTCTTAACAATTCAGGAGTGAACCAACTCATTCACTCGTGAACATGCCAGACTTCTTACCGCCACAAACTGCATATATTAAGCCTGCTTCTCTTATTGTATTTACTGAAGCTACTATTAATTATTTCTATAGACTTCATACAGAATTGTATTGAAAAATGCTTAACTGCAAGGTCAGTATACCTCATGGCCTTACAACAATATTTAGATCGAGCCAAACCTTTCTTTTGCCCATTTGGAGATCCCCACTACAGTAGTTTCAAACTAGCTAAGCAAAAGTATTTTATAGCATTAAAGGAAATGAGAACCTTTAAACAGGCTGTGGTATCAGAGCTGCCTTTTTAATTATTCATTTCATCACTATGGGGGACTAAAACATTCCACAGTATGCAAGAATATCATATGGAGATTGTTTTTGTTTTCCCCCCTTTCACCAAAATACCAACAAATTGGCATAGATTGTTCAATTACATTATATTCTTATTTTGATTTACTAAACTTCAAAAGAAGAAGAAAATTACAAACATGTATCCCTAAATATCTACTCTTGTTTTGGTGAGAATCCATTGCTTTTGAAAACCAGCAATTAAGAGTGTACATGTTCAGCAACAGAGGAGAACTAAGGATTTATCCACAGTTGAAAGGTGGTCCCTATATATGTCAGTCTTTACTATTGGGATGGTAAAAACTGGTCATTTGGATGGCTTTCTGGATGTAATTAAGCAAATGATATGCTGAGTTTATAAAATGTTCTCTGATTAAACTAACTTCTCTTAAAAGAATTTTAAAAAAGCTCATTTCAAATATCAGAAATAGTTCTTGAAAATGATGCAACTGATGCAGAAAATCGAGCTCTTTACACTGGATATCATTTTACAATTTTTAAAAAAAAATTAAGACTTTGTTTTATTAAGAGTTATATTTAAATGCCTGACATTGGTATTTTCTCCTAATTATTTTGTGGTTTGAAATTTTAAGTAAGCTGATTGTAATCAGCTATAATTTAGCCTGCAGGATCATCACTAAACTGACTGAATTCCAAAAAAGGCAAATTCCTGTGAATGACAAACTGCTTATTTTATTGATAATTTCCCTCCAAAACATCAATAAATAATTTTACCTTTTGTGGAATTTTTAATAACCTCACTCTCTATTACTAAGTACTATGTATATTTTAATTCAGATGACTCAAAGTTAATGAAGCTGAAACATCAACTGTATCTTGATAGTAAATAGTAAAACTATTTTTACTTTATCATCAACTGTATAAAATCTGTACTTTAGCCAAATGCAAGCATGAGGATTTGAGCTGGAAATGTCACACACTCAGCTACAGTATGAAGGAACCCAATTCATAATGCATTTTATAAATAGTTAATGGCTTCTATACATAAGCTAACCAGGCAAATCAAGAAATTGTCAACATTTTTAGTCTTAGTTGTCAGTTACCACTGTCTACTGGTGCTTTATATGTGGCTTCTGGAGAAGACAGAAAGTCTATGCAGTGTGTAATCTATTGCAATTTCAGGTCTGTACCATACAGATAGAAAGCTTCGACTGACAATATTTGCCACACACACACACACACACACACACACACACACACAGAGAGTTAAATACAAGAGCATTTCTCACTTTTAGTTGTGTGTTTGTGTAAGGCTTATTCCTTCTAACTTATACTAAACTTAGGTGGACTAGACACAGTTGGGCAGAAAAATCCACAGACCATATATGAATTACAGAAAGAATATGGCAAATTAACAATTGACTGTTATCCCTAAAAAGTTAGACACACAAAGTTTCGATGCCTATTTTAAACTGATGACAAAAGTGAGTCCTTCATTATGAAAGTGAGGATTTCAGATTCCAAGCAGTTTTCACTTGGTATACTGATAATGATTGGCTGATTTTCTTAAAGCCAAGTTCAATCAGATACACTTGCCCAGTTCTGTCTGGAAATTTGGTTTGAAACAATCTGTCTACTTGACCCAAGCCTTAATATTTCCCAACTGAACTGAGTATGTTTCTGGATAGGCACTGCTAGACTACAAACAAGATGAATTAACTAAGCTGAAACTAATTAAGAACTGTGATCTGTGGTGCAGCCTTCTATGTGATTCTACATGTGAAACAGGGTACACATAGCCAGAATGAGGATTCTACAACCCACCACTCGCATAAGCATAACAATGCAGTTGGTTTATTACTAAAGCGTATATGAGAATTTAATTTCCACAGCGTGCACATGGCAAAGCAATTGCTTAAATTGCCTCACCTGGGAATTTAATACAATGTTATCATCAGACCAGCCACATTGTAAATAGATTTATAATGCTTTCCATGTGCTGCACTCTGTTGCATATGAATTAAGTAATGATCTGGTATTACAATAAAATCAGCTAGTTCCCACACCTGGCAGACAGGATATTTCACTAAATTAATACCCATACAGCTACATCACAAGGCACGGGAGAGGAAACCATCTCTAAGGCATTTGACTTGAGCTTTACATGGGAGGCAAACACTCCATGGCTATGTAGAATGTCACTATGTTGAATGGGTTGCTCAAGACAATCTGTTTCTAACATCTGTATCACAGAATTAAGACTTCCTCATTCCCATTCAATTTTGGCCTAATTTTCTTCATTCAGTACTTTAATTACTAATCAGCAATCCGCAACATTCACAAACACTAAGAAAGCCCTTTATTCTAATCTATGTGCTGCAGACAGCCAAATAATTGATACAAAGTGCAGTATGGTTTTGGTAAGTAATGAAAGAACAGCTTGTCTTACTCCCTAATCAAATTGGTCTATAGAAGAAATGGTTAATAGATTTCTCCATAGGTCTAAAACAAATTACCCAGTCTGGCCAGACTTTTCCATTGCTTCTACCATGTCTTTCAATCTCCATATATTTAATAATGCCCAAAGTTACCAGGTGATTAGAAACTGTTATGCTTTCATAGCCAAAGAATTTAACTGGTCTAAAGAATTTAACTGCTCCTGTTACAATTAACACTTAGGGATATCTTACAGAATACCATGAAATTATATTTATTAGCTAGTCATATAATCGCTGGCATTCATTCCTTACTGAATTCTAGCTGGTTCGAATTAAATAATATCATACTTCTGTAATGCCCAGATGGCATTTTCTAAAATGCATCTATCTTTGGCACAAAGCATTCCATTTTTAACCTCACTTCTATTTCTCTATGACCAATTTCAGCTTTTCATACACACTCCACCCCTGACCCAGGACTTTAAAAAGCTCATCAATCCAGGAGAGGAAACTTACATTTTGGAGAAAAAAAAATGAAAAGGAAGTTATGAAATTTTGTTCATCACAGTGTTCTCTGTGTCGCATTAATTTCTAGCACAAAAAACAATTTAAGATTAAAACATACCATGCTACATGATTTAGGTAAAGGGAACGTATACTGTTAGGTAAATGTTAGATCCTTGGAAAGTAGTTAGGATGAAAAAGCACAGGGCACTGAGCAAAGAGAACAGAGGTAACATTTCAGTATGTGATCTTGGTCAAATTAAGTTTTCTATCACTTTCTTCAATATCTAAAATAGCAACAATATTTATTTCTCAGGGCTGTTGTGTGAATTTAAATATTATAAACAAATGGAAACCTATCATAATACCTTGGATGTGATAACCTTGCAAAAGACATTCAACTAAATATTAGTTGGTAATATTGGGAAGGATGCAATAAAACCTGTACACATATATGCCTGAGAGTATAAATTCGTGTATCTTCCCTAGAAAATGATGTGTCAATATATACCAAAAGCAACCTTAAAAACTTCATATTATTTAACTCAGTAAGTCTACTACATTGTTTTGCCCAATTTCCTATTTTGTGATGTTACCATTTTTGGATGACTTTCAGTGGGAAAAACTTTACTGCATTTCTTTAATGTTATCAGAGAAAGTAGGTTCCAATCTGTTTCTTCTAAGTAATCATTCCACTAAACATGGCTTGCTCCTGCTCAAGGGACTGTTTAGAGTTAAAGGTCAAGCTCATTCGCTGGAAAGTGCACATGCCACATGTCACCAATATTGTAGCATTCATAAAGGGAAAGCACACTTTCTATCTATCATAAACTCATGGCCAATGGACCATATGCAAGCCACCAGAGAGAAAATACTAGCATGCCCTGCTACTAGGCTACCAACAGTTGGAAAAGCAGGTTAACATGAGAACACTGAAAGAATCCATTGTTCTTAGTATGTAATACCAGGAAAAGATATTTAAATTTTTTTTTTGAAAAAAAATGTCTTTCTACCATAATCACTTTCATTTATTACTTTTGCTTATACTTGCAAAAACATTTTACATGTTTGAAGTGGATATTTATGTTTTGGCTTAAACAATGAGCTAGATTATTCCACATTTTTATTTTTTAAAAAATTTATCTATAATATCACCTGTGACTATTTATATGCATATAATGAGGTTATATATGTATACATACACATACAGGCTCACACAAACCCATATGCAATCCATATGGAATAATAAGTCTATTTGTGCTTCACAATGCTAGAATAGACCTTTATTTATACTAGGAACTCTGACCACATTGCTGCTACATCATTTAATGATTTGCAAAACAGAGAGCCCAGAAATCATGTACTGTACTTCTTCATTTCCTCCTCCAGCAATTCTAAACTTAAGCCTAAAATTTAAGTTTAGCATTGGTGTTTCAAAATGCCGTGTGAGTTAGTTAGTATCATGGCCTCACTTGCTTACATATGCTTGTAGTTTACGACTTTCACATTGCTATTGAACACAGTGTGGCTGTGTCTTAAATCATGTTAGCTTGTCAATCAATAATTAAGTTACTTCATTCAGAAAATCAGCTCATGATAGAATGCCCAGATGTTGTTGTCAACATCTGGAATAGTGTAAGCTTTCAGTCGAGGAAATTTAATTCTTTAAAATCTTTCTGAATATAAAATAAAATAACTCCATAGACTATATTTGAAATAATCAAAATGTCAAAATGTTTATTTACTGTTTTGATAATAAAAACATATACATACCCTATGCACTTCCACTGGAAAAATGATACTCTGATAGATGAATGCTATATAGCAGATGCTTCATTTGTATTTTTAAAAGAACTACTGAAATACAGTATACAAATTACATAATTAATTGTTGTATGTGGGTATCCCTACGTAATCTGCTTAGCATTAGAAAGGAAAAGCAATCATTCATTGAAAACCTGTCCATAGCCATAATTTCACGTGATCTAGATATCCAAGAGCAAATGATCTCAATGATTCTGTAACTGACACTAAGATATCTCAAAAAGAACAGAATTGACATGAGGCATCATCTAGACCAGACTTCCATATTTAGAGATGAAGAGTTCTAAGCCAGGTGAGTGATCTCCCCAAGGCCACACACTTGGGAAAGACTAGGCAGAAGAAGGATGCAATCTGTTTCCCAATGTCAGTGCTCTATTTACTTTACCACACCACCTTTCATTTTACCAAACCACCACGGCAGACTGGGGCTGTCCTACTGCTCCTTCCCCAAGGCAGGTTTGGCTGCACCATTCACTTGGTTCTAGGAATTTATCATCAGCTATGAATTGATTAGTCTATAGGTTTTGTTTCTTGTCACCTTCTTCCAAAATAAACAAACAAAAAACAACTTATACATTGTTGTCAACATCTGGAATCTTGACAGTAATAAATTTGCAAGTTCAAGGGTGATGAATGCTTAAGGCAGAATGTTTTAAATCACAGAATAAAACGTCTGATCTGAGGATGAGTCAGGACCACATTTATGGGTGTAACTTAGATATGTTTCAAGATTAATCTTCAAAGGCTCCGCCATAAAGCACCAATAATCTACCCACATGGCAGGAGAGAAGCTGCACTGGTTATTAAGGTGTGTAAGAACTGCCTTCTTGGCCATGGGATCTGGTGACTCCCTATACAGTTACTCTACAATTTTAGACTGGAACCAGCCATCTCATGAGCAAACAATTTTTACAATATTTTTCCCCTAATACTTGCTTTTGAACCTGTGTTGTGACAGATTCTTTATCATAGTATATGCTGTGTTATAGTGAGGTTACAGTTCTCATAATTCAGAGATGCCTTTTAATGCTTTATGAATATAGCCAATAAAACTATGATGGTTAGGCAGTAAAACTAAGTTCTTTGAGCCCAAATTCTCTATGAAAACATTCTGAAGATTACTTCCCCATCCAGGTGACCCCAAACTATAATGTATAATAAATATAAATATTCATACCTGATTCAAAAACAACATGTTCTTCCTCTAAGACTCTCTACCTTCAGTTGAACAGAATAAAATCCTGCCTACTCAGGGGTTTTGCTTCATCAGTTAAATGTTGTTTCTTTAAATAATCAGTCTATCACTTTCTACTGAGTCTTTCCTTTAAGGACATAAACATTCCTAAGTGTACCTAGATTTATATATGTCAAAATGTTATTTCAGTCAGTACTACACTGCCTAGCCAATGCCCAATCTCTCTTTATCCTTCCCTTCCTGGCCAAGCTTCTTGAACAAGTATTCCATGAACATTAACCTCACTTACTCATGCCCCAGCCACTTCTCAACTTAAACAAACTTGACGCTTTCCTGCCATGCCACAGGACTCCCTAGGATCACCAGTATCTTAGTAGTTGACGAAGTCATTGGCCATGTTTTCTAAGTAAACTTTTGAAGTTTTAGAATAAAGATTTATAAAAAAAAGTTACAAAGATAGTGGAGTCCCCATAGAACCCACACTTAGTTTCCCCTATTATTAACAACTTACATTAGTATGGTACATTTGTCACAGTTAATAAATCAATAGTCCATTATTACACATTATTATTAACTAAAGTACATACTTTTTCCAGGTTTCCTTAATACCTAATGTTCTTTTTCTGTTCCAGATACCATCCAGGATTCCATGTTACATTTACTAGTCATGTGTTCTCAAGCTCCTCTTGGCTGTGACAATTTCTCAGACTTTCCTTATTTTTGATGATTTTGAAAGTTTTGAAGAGCACTGGTCAGGTGTTTTGTAGAATGTCCCTCAATTGGGATCTGTCTGATGTTCTTCTCCTGACTAGACTGCGGTAATGTTTTCGGAGGAAGACCAAAGAGGTAAAGAGCCATTTTCATCAGATCATATCCAAGGTACATACTATCAACATGACTTATCACTATTGATGTTGACCCTGGTACCTGGCTGAGGTAGTGTTTGTCATGTCTCTCCACTGAAAAGCTACTCTTTTCCCCTTCTGTACTGTACTTACCATGTGCAGGCCATGTTTTAAGAAGTGGGGAGTTAAGCTCTATCTCTTTCAGGGGGAGTATCTTCATAAGTCATTTGGCATTCTTCTGTATGAATGAGGTCTACTCAATCATTATACAATCATTTATCGATATCAGTATGGACTTATGGATATTTATTTTGTACTTATAGTCTAATACTACATCATTAATTTTGTTGCTCAAATTGTACCAGCTTTGGCTCCAATGGACACCTTTCAGTCCTCTTCTCATTTGACCTCTTGATAGCATCTGACATTGTTGCCCACTTTCTCCTTAGCAGTTACAGCACCATCCTCCTTAGGAATTCCTCCCATCCTTCTGGTCTCTCCTTCTCAGTCTCCTTCATTATAACTTCTCTCTCAGTCTGAATAGGTCTTCATCCTAGACTTCTTCTCACTCATCTGAATGATCTTATTTTTATCCACTGTTCTAACTACCAGCTAGAAGTTGGCAAAGACATGTTTTTTGCATACTCTTCTTACAAATCTAATTCCTACTGGGTGCCTTAGAAAACCTGAAGGCATCTCAGACTTAACACAGACACAGTGGGGTGTTTTATTTCTCTTATACTGCTCCTCCTTCTGTTTTCCCTAGTTTGATGTATGGTTTTACCATGCACATAGTCTCCCCAGATAAAAATCTAAAAATTATTCCCAAATCTAATACATCACCAATCACTATGGATTATTTTTCAGAATATCTACAACTGGGCCTCTTAGCGATATTTCCAGGATATCTGTTACCTTATGAACTAGTCCCAATTCTTTCCTTATAACTGTTGTTACCACATATTTCAACCCTCTTTTTATACATAAATTATATTTGAGAGATACCTGTATGGTAAGCCTGACATGTTTTAAGGCAGAGGTATGCCAAATGGTACAAATTCTCAGTTCCTCATCTTACGAAGTAAAGGAGACCCCTTCAAACCTATCTCTTGCAGAATATCAAAGCTCCAAAACAATCACTGTCTAAAGATATAACTTATTACAGAATAGGAAAATAGAAATAGTTAAAATAGATAGCAAATACATTTGACAAAAGCCAATACAGGAATACCCTGTTTTTGGAAGATTCACATTATGCCACTTTAAAGGCCTACGTCAGTACCTGTTTTTGCTAATGGGAAGAAATCTGAAGAGGATTTTTGCTTTTACAAAAAAAGGTGAATAACATTCAGCATTTGTTTTTCAGTGAGCTGTTAGGGAGGCAGCTCCCACCCTGAGCAGTGAAAGTGGCCCCACTCAGCTCCTTCCCCAGGAACAGCACACAGCATCTCAGCATCAGGGCTCTGAACTGGGGCTGTGAGCATCCGTATTCATCTCCATTTATTTTGTGTATCCATTAGCAAGCTGTGTCCTAAGGTATCAGAAAAGCTTAAAAGAGGTTATTCTTTGGGTCTGAGAATGTTAAAAAATCTTTCCCTATAACAATGATCATTGTTTCTTTGCTTTACATCATTTTGCCTTATGAATGGTTTCATAGGAACACTCTGCTTTCTGATAGCAGGGGAAACCTGGATACTATGGGAAAATGCTAAGCAACAAACCTCTCTCCAACTTTATAAGTCAATATCACATTTCCTTTTAATTTCAAATATAGGCATACCTCATACAAGCTAGTTTTTTGTTCTCCTAAGTCAGATATTCCCATTTTTTTATTATGTAGAAGCTAAAAGACCACCATTTCAAACGAGATGATGTGCATGCATATTTCTTCTTTGTTTGTCTGATTTGTGTAGCTCAGGAATATGGATTACTTCTGTTATCTGCATGAAGAAGCTCTGCTACAAGCCTGGCATTCAGTTTGCTTTTATCTCTGAGACCCCAAATTGTACCGTTAGGCAACAGAGGGCACTTATCTAGATTGAACTGTCATACAAATAGATTTTTGTCAGCCATTCAATTTGTATTGGGGAACACGCCAACAAAAACAAAACCTGGCAATTTAAAACAACAAACCTATCCTCTCCTGACAGGAACAAATTGCTGTATTTCAAATGAATAAGAATTACTATAGATCGCACATCCTGTGTGTGGGTGCTATGGAAAGAAAAACAGTCTTGAAACTAATTCTGTCTAGTTTTTCTGGCTGTGGTCTAACATAAAGCAAGCACGCAGTCTACTTAATACTCATAAGCACACAAGGAAAAAAAAACACCGACAGGAATTACATGTTATCAGAGGACAATGAGGCTTTCTAATAAAATTCTGGGTCAAAAATCAGTGGCTACATGAAGAAGGCAACATTGTGCTGCATTTTTACTTTGTTCCCTGAACTCTGGTCCTTCCAGGAATACAGGTGGTACCTATGCCCACAAAATACTCAATTTGAGTAGTAAGACCATCATTTCCCATGAGCCTAACTTGATTCTGGCTCTGTGTCTTCCCTATTCACTGAAAACTTCAGAGAAACGACTTCACCATAGTTATACCCCTTCCATATCTCAGACCATTTTGAAAAATTATTCAGAGTTCATCTACTCAAAGTTGGTTTTAACCTCAGACAGTAAAGATATTGATAAATTACATCAGTAAAAATACAGTAATAAAATTTTCACAACTTGAAAATAATTTCAATTTGTTCATCAGTATTTAAAATAGTTTAACCCCCTCTCCTATTATTTTTGTCTGATTTGAATCTCATTCCCTTTTTTATAAGCTGCATCTTCATTCTGGACTTCTGTAGTTACTCCTTCAGTGAAATCCCATCTTAGAGTTGTGGAATTATAAACTACTGTGAGGGAAATAAGCAAACATGAAAATTCAGCCCTGTGAATCCACATCAAGCTGAAATAGAAAATACATAAACTTGAAGGTAAAAAACCATGTAATTTTACTGAATAGAGATCTAATTTGTACGATTATTCAAACACAAATATTTACATTTAAAAATGAGTTTTTTTTGGTCAAGGAGGAGCAAGATGGTGGAGGAGGAGGAGGAGACCTAAATTTTGTCTGGTCCCAGGAATTCAGCTGGATAGGGATCAAACCATTCTGAACACCTACAAACTCAACAGGAGATCAAAGAAAAGAATAGCAGCAACTCTCTGAACAGAAAAGCGACCACTTTCTGGAAGGTAGGATGTGCGGAGAAGTGAATCCAAGGCGATATTCAGGAGGATAGACGGCGGGGGAGGGGGCCTCCGTCAGCCGCTACTGGCAAGTGATAGAGCCGTGGAGCAAAAAATCGGAACTTTTAGAAGTCCACTCCGCTGAGGGACGTTGATCCAGTGGCTAAGCAGGGGGTGGAACCCTCGCTGGGACAGTGTGGTCTCAGGACCCTTGGGGTCACAGAAAGACTGCAGGGGGGGGCCCTGAGTGTGGCAGAGCTCCCAGGTATCAAAGCAGGGAAGCCGGCTGCAGAGACGGAGACAAGGCACGGGCTCTCAGCTCGGGATTGCCATAAACCATGATCCGCGGCACAGTCGGGCCACTGCTCCTCCAGTAGGGACCCAAATAGCGGTAGATCCAGGGAGACTCCCCTTCCTCCCCCGGGGAGGAGCGGCGCGGGAGCACACCGCAGGGATCTGCTGGGTTTGGAGACTCCACACGGGGTCGGGTGCCAGAGATAGAAACGCTCGGTCACAGGCCGGGTGAACACGGAGTGCAGCCGGAGACTGGGAAGACGGGAGTGACTGACTGCTTTTCTGGGGGCTCACTGAGGAGCGGGGTCCCGAGTTCTTGGCTCCTCCAGGGTGGAGACTGGGAGGCCACCATTTTCACTCTCATCCTCCAAAGCTGTACGGAAAGCTTGCAGGGAACAAAAGCTCCCGAGAGCAAACCCAAGCAGATTACTTAGCCCCGATTGGCAAGGGTGGGGCAATTCCGCCTCCAGCAAAGACATTGGGAACCACGGCAAGGGGCCCCTCCCCCATAAGATCAGCAAGCACAGCCAGCCAAGACCAAGTTTACCGATCAATGAGAATGGCAGAACTCCAGCGCTAGGGGAATACAGCACATAGAATCCATGGCTTTTTTCCCCGTGATTCTTTAGTCTTTCAAAGTTAATTTTTTTTAACTGTCTTTTTTTTTTGGATTTTTCTTTTTCCCTTTTGCAACCAACATCTTATCAATCCCTTTTTTAAAAATCCTTTTATTTTTCATTTTTAGAGTCATATTCTATCCCTTCATTGTAGGTAACCTTATTTTTGGTATATATATATGTAAGTTGTTCTCTCTTTAAAAATTTAGGATACACTTTCTTCTAACAGACCAAAATATACCCTAAATCTCTAGTGAATGGCTTTGTTCTGGTCTCCTGCCTGATCACATTCTCTCCCTCTTTTTTTTTTTTTAATATCTCTTATTTCTTTTTTCAACCAACTTCTTATCAATTCCTTTTATAAAATCTTTTATAATTATCATCTTTACAGTCATATTCCATCCCTTCATCGTATTTACCCTTATTTTTGTACATATATAAGTTTTTCTTTCTTTAAAATTTTGGGAGGCAGTTTCTCCTAACAGACCAAAATACACCCAAAATCTAGTGTGTGGCACTGATCTATTCACCAGCCTGATCATATTTGATCATATTCTTTTTTTTTCCTTTTTCTTTTTTCTTTCTTTCCCTTTCTTTTCCCCCGGTTTCAGGTCTCTTCTGATTTGTTTAGTGTATATTTTTCTGGGGTCGTTGTTACCCTATTAGCATTTTGTTCTCTCATTCATCTATTCTCCTCTGGACAAAATGACAAGATGGAAAAACTCACCTCAAAAAAAAAGAACAAGAGGCAGTACCAACTGCCAGGGACCTAATCAATACAGACATTAGTAAGATGTCGGAACTAGAGTTCAGAATGACGATTATAAAGATACTAGCTGGGCTTGAAAAAAGCATGGAAGATACTAGAGAAATGCTTACTGGAGAAATAAAAGAACTAAAATCTAGCCAAGTCTAAATCAAAAAGGCTATTAATGAGGTGCAATAAAAAATGGAGGCTCTAACTGCTAGGATAAATGAGGCAGAAGAGAGAACTAGTGATATAGAAGACCAAATGATGGAGAATAAAGAAGCTGAGAAAAAGAGAGATAAACAACTACTAGATCACGAGGGCAGAATTTGAGAGATAAGTGGTACCATAAAATGAAACAATATTAGAATAATTGGGATCCCAGAAGAAGAAGAAAGAGAGAGAGGGGCAGAAGGTATATTGGAGCAAATTATAGCAGAGAACTTCCCTAATTTGGGGAAGGAAACAGGCATCAAAATCCAGGAGGCACAGAGAACCCCCCTCAAAATCAATAAAAATAGGTCAACACCCAGACATCTAATAGTAAAACTTACGAGTCTCACAGACAAAGAGAAAATCCTGAAAGCAGCTCGGGACAAGAGGTCTGTAACCTAAAATGGTAGAAACATTAGATTGGCAACAGACCTATCCAAAGAGACTTGGCAAGCCAGAAAAGACTGGCATGATATATTCAGAGCACTAAGTGAGAAAAATATGCAGCCAAGAATACTATATCCAGCCAGGCTGTCATTGAAAATTGAAGGAGAGATAAAAAGCTTCCAGGACAAACAAAAACTAAAAGAATTTGCAAACACAAAACCAGCCCTACAAGAAATATTGAAAGGGGTCCTCTAAGCAAAGAGAGAGCCTAAAAGTAACATAGACCAGAAAAGGAACACAGACAATATACAGTAACAGTGACCTTTCAGGCAATACAATGGCACTAAACTCATATCTTTCAATAGTTACCCTGAATGGAAATGGGCTAAATGCCCCAATCAAAAGACACAGGCTATCAGATTGGATTAAAAAACAAGACCCATTGATATGCTGTCTGCAAGAGACTCATTTTAGACCCAAAGACACCTCCAGATTGAAAGTGAAGGGGTGGAAAACCATTTACCATGCTAATGGACATCAAAAGGAAGCTGGGGTGGCAATCCTTATACCAGACAAATTAGATTTTAAACCAAAGACTATAATAAGAGATGAGGAAGGACACTATATCATACGTAAAGGGTCTATCCAACAAGAAGATCTAACAATTGTAAATATCTATGCCCCTAACATGGGAGCAGCCAATTGTATAAGCCAATTAATACCAAAAGCAAAGAAACACATCGACAACAATACAACAATAGTAGGGGACTTTAACACCCCCTCACTGAAATGGACAGATCATCTAAGCAAAAGATCAACAAGGAAATAAAAGACTTTAAATGATACACTGGACCAAATGGACTTCACAGATATATTCAAAACATTCCATCCCAAAGCAACAGAATACACATTCTTCTCTAGTGCCCATGGAACATTCTCCAGAATAGATCACATCCTAGGTCACAAATCAGGTCTCAACCTGTACCAAAAGATTGGGATCATTCCCTGTGTATTTTCAGACCACAGTGCTTTGAAACTAGAACTCCATCACAAGAGGAAAGTCGGAAAGAACTCAAATACATGGAGGCTAAAGAGCATCCTACTAAAGAATGAATGGGTCAACCAGGAAATTAAAGAAGAATTTAAAAAATTCATGGAAACCAATGAAAATGAAAACACAACTGTTCAAAATCTTTGGGATGCAGCAAAGGCAGTCCTAAGAGGAAAGTATATAGCAATAAAAGCCTTTCTCAAGAAACAAGAATGGTCTCAAATACACAACCTAACCCTACACCTAAAGGAGCTGGAGAAAGAACAGCAAATAAAGCCTAAACCCAGCAGGAGAAGAGAAATAATAAAGATCAGAGCAGAAATCAATGAAATAGAAACCAAAAAAACAGTAGAACAGATCAACGAGACTAGGAGCTGGTTCTTTGAAAGAATTAATAAGATTGATAAACCCCTGGCCAGACTCATCAAAAAGAAAAGAGAAATGACCCAAATAAATAAAATCATGAATGAAAGAGGAGAGATCACAACCAACACCAAAGAAATACAAACAATTATAAGAACATATTATGAGCAACTATATGGCAGCAAATTAGATAATCTGGAGAAAATGGATGCATTCCTAGAGATGTATAAACTACCAAAACATTACCAGGAAGAAATAGAAAACCTGAACAGACCTATAACCACTAAGGAAATTGAAATAATCATCAAAAATCTCCCAACAAACAAAAGCCCAGGGCCAGATGGCTTCCCAGGGGAATTCTACCAAACATTTAAAGAAGAATTAATACCTATTCTTCTGAAACTGTTCCAAAAAAGAGAAATGGAAGGAAAACCTCCAAGCTCATTTTATGAGGCCAGCACTACCTTGATTCCAAAATCAGACAAAGACCCCATCAAAAAGGAGAATCACAGACCAATATCCTTGATGAACATGGATGCAAAAATTTTCACCAAAATACTAGCCAATTGGATCCAACAGTACATTAAAAGGATTATTCACCACGACCAAGTGGGATTTATCCCTGGGCTGCAAGGTTGGTTCAACATCCACAAATCAATCAATGTGATACAATACATTAATAAAAGAAAGAACAAGAACCATATGATCCTCTCAATAGATACAGAAAAAGCATTTGACAAAGTACAGCATCCTTTCTTGATTAAAACTCTTCAGAGTGTAGGGATAGAGGGTACATACCTCAATATCATAAAAGCCATCTATGAAAAATCCACAGTGAATATCATTCTCAATGGGGAAAAACTGAGAGCTTTCCCCCTAAGGTCAGGAACACAGCAGGGATGCCCACTATTACCACTGCTATTCAACATAGTACTAGAAGTCCTAGCCACAGCAATCAGACAACAAAAAGAAATAAAAGATATCTGAATCGGCAAAGAAGAAGTCAAACTCTCACTCTTTGCAGATGATATGATGCTTTATGTGGACAATCCAAAAGACTCCACCCCAAAACTGCTAGAACTCATACAGGAATTCAGTAAAGTGGCAGGATATAAAATCAATGCACAGAAATCAGTGGCATTTCTGTACACCAACAAGACAGAAGAAAGAGAAATTAAGGAGTCGATCCCATTTACAATTGCACCCAAAACCATAAGATACCTCGGAATAAGTCTAACCAAAGAGGCAAAGAACCTGTACTCAGAAAGCTATAAAGTACTCATGAAAGAAATTGAGGAAGGACACAAAGAAATGGAAAAACGTTCCATGCTCATGGACTGGAAGAACAAATATTGTGAAGATGTCAATGCTACCTAGAGCAATCTACACATTCAATGCAATCCCTATTAAAATACCATCCACTTTTTTCAAAGAAATTGAACAAATAATCCTAAAATCTGCATGGAACCAGAAAAGACCCCGAATAGCCAGAGGAATGTTGAAAAAGAAAAGCAAAGCTGGTGGCATCACAATTCCGGACTTCAAACTCTATTACAAAGCTGTAATCATCAAAGACAGTATGGTACTGCCACAAAAACAAACACATAGGTCAATGGAACAGAATAGAGAGCCCAGAAATAGACCCTCAACTCTATGGTCAACTCATCTTTGACAAAGCAGGAAGGAATGTCCAATGGGAAAAGAATATCCAGTGGAAAAAGACAGTCTCTTCAACAAATGGTGTTGGGAAAATTGGACAGCCACATGCAGAAGAATGAAACTGGACCATTTCCTTACACCACACACAAAAATAGACTCAAAATGGATGAAAGACCTAAATGTGAGACAGGAGTCCATGAAAATCCTAGAGGAGAACACAGGCAGCAACCTCTGACCTCAGCCACAGCCATTTCTTCCTAGAAACATTGCCAAAGGCAAGGGAAACAAGGGCAAAAATGAACTATTGGGACTTCATCAAGATAAAAAGCTTTTGCACAGCAGAGGAAACAGTCAACAAAACCAAAAGACAACTGACAGAATGGAGAAAGATATTTGCAAATGATATATCAGATAAAAGGCTAGTATCCAAAATCTATAAAGAACTTATCAAACTCAACACCCAAAGAACAAAGAATCCAATCAAGAAATGGGCAGAAGACATGAACAGATATTTTTCCAAAGAAGACATCCAAATGGCCAACAGACACACGAAAAAGTGCTCAACATCGCTCGGCATCAGGGAAATCCAAATCAAAACCTCAATGAAGCTGGCCAGCACGCCACCGCGCATGTGTATCAACTATGAGGGTGGGTGCTGGGCAGGAGGCTTTTGACTAACAGCACAGGCACACCTGTTGGTGTCCCGATGGAGCAGCATGCTAGCCATCCCAACAGAAAAGCCAAAGAGGAAAGTAATGTTGTGCCTCTTTGTTGAGCCAAACCCTCCCCTAGCTTTATTAATGTTCAAGCAAGTTCCCCACCGGCCACTTTCCTGAACATCCAGAACACAAAGCTGCCCTCAGGAGTTGACCACAAGCCCAAAGAATGCCTGAGACTCCTAGAATGTATGTATGCCAATGTCCAGCTCCAGACCCAGCTCGCCCAACAACAGATGGATATTTTGGAAAATTTACAAGCATCCATGACACAGCTGGCTCCTGGGAAGGGAAGCAAGAACTCTTCTCTCCCAGCCTTATCCCGCAATCTGTTGTTAAATCACTTGCCCCAGCTCAGTAAATGAATTGTGGAACACACACACAAAAAAACGTCAATGAGATACCACCTCACACCAGTCAGAATGGCTAAAATTAATACGTCAGGAAATGACAGATGTTGGTGTGGATGCAGAGAAAGGGGAACCCTCCTACACTTTGGTGGGAATGCAAGCTGGTGCAGCCACTCTGGAAAACAGTATGGAGGTTCCTCAAAAAGTTGAAAATAGAGCTACTGTACGTCCCAGCAATTGCACTACTAGGTATTTACTCCAAAGATACAAATGTAGGGATCAAAGGGGTACGTGCACCCCGATGTTTATAGCAGCAATGTCCACAATAGCCAAACTATGGAAATGGCCAAGATGTCCATCAACAGATGAATGGATAAAGAAGATATGGTATATATATACAATGGAATATTATGCAGCCATCAAAAAACCCGAAATCTTGCCATTTGCAACAACGTGGATGGAACTAGAGGGTATTATGCTAAGCGAAATAAGTCAATCAGAGAAAGACATGTATCATTTGATCTCAATGATATGAGGAATTCTTAAACTCAGGAAATAAACTGAGGGTTGCAGGAGTGGTGGGGGGTGGGAGGGATGGGGTGGCTGGGTGATAGACATTGGGGAAGGTATGTGCTATGGTGAGTGCTGTGAATTATGTAAGACTGATGAATCAATCACAGACCTGTACCTCTGAAACAAATAATATATTATATGTAAAAAAAAAAAAGAAGAAGATAGTAGGAAGGGAAAAATGAAGGGGGGGAAATCGGAGGGGGAGATGAACCATGAGAGACTATGGACTCTGAGAAACAAACTGAGGGTTCTAGAGGGGAGGGGGTGGGGGGATGGGTTAGCCTGGTGATGGATATTAAAGAGGGCATGTATTGAATGCAGCACTGGGTGTTATACACAAACAATGAATCACGGAACACTACATCAAAAATTAATGATGTAATGCATGGTGATTAACATAACATAATAAAATAAAATTTTTAAAAAATGAGTTTTCTTTAATAAAAATTATGTCACAAGAATTTGGCACTACAAAATTCTGTAATATGTCACATGAAGAAGCTATAACATTACACGTTGTGGCAACAGGTGCTGGGTGTCAGGTCTTCAGATTTTATTAGGGACAATCTGAAAAAATAGTATACTCCAGACACAAGGCATGAAAAGGATCTCATGAATGGGTAGTTAAAATAGATAACAGGCCAAAAACAAGGTGAAATATAATAGTTCAAGTTGCCTCTACATTTTGGTAAATAATAGAGCTATCTAAGAAAAAATATTTTTACTTTGAAGAAAGGTAAAAATTACATTACTTTAAAAAAACATGAACAGATGCATGATGTATGCAACATACTTTCAAAGGGTTCAGAAAACAGGGACATATATGTAGAGAGTAAAAAGATCAGTAGAGAAAGCATGCACAGATGATAAAGCAAATGGAACAAAATGCTAACAGGTAAAGCTAGATATAGAATATATGTATGTTCTTCGTACTATTCTTTAAACTTTTCTGAAAGTTTGGGATTATTTCCAAATAAAAAGTTTACAATGATTAAAAGTGTGAAAAGATTAGGGGGGGAAGAAGGTAGAGGCTCTTGATAAGCTATTTTTCTACAGTTAATGTCTGAGATTAACTAAATGTCCATATAAATCCTTGATTAGATAATCATTCTTGTTAATCAAAAATATGAGACCATTCCTCAGAATGGTCAAAATCAGACAACTGAAACTGCTAATTTTTATCATATATGATGGGGTTTTCCATTTTTTCAGTAAAAATAAAGAACTTTATTTGTTAAGGTTATTTTTTAAAGATTTTATTTATTTATTTGACAGAGAGCAGGAGAGAGAGAGAAAGCAACAAGCAAGGGGAGCAGCACAGAGAGAGGGAGAAGCAGGCTCCCCACTGAGCAGGGAGCCCGATGAGGGGCTTGATCCCAGGACCCCGGGATCATGACCTGAGCAGAAGACAGATGCTTAACCAACTGAGCCACCCAGGCGCCCCTTTTTTGCTAGTTTTAAATTAGCAACATAATTTTCTTTTTGTAGTTCAACTATCAAAATGGACTCAATCTAAATCATCCATGGTTGGGGCACCTGGGTGGCTCAGTCGGTTAGGCAGTTAAGCATCTGCCTTCAGCTCAGGTCATGATCCCGGGGCCCTGGGATCGAGCCCCATGTCTGGCTCCCTGCTCAGGAGGGAGTCTGCTTATCCCTCTCCTTCTGTCCCTCCACCCCCAGCTCATGCTCTCTCTCTCCCCCTCTCTCTCAAATGAATAAATAAAATCTTAAAAAAAATAAATCATCCATGGTCAGAGAAGTTCAAAGTTATCAGGTTAATAATAAGAGTTAAAACAGTTTGGCAGTAAAGTCCAATTCTTTTCCAATTCCTTCATTTCATTCAGAATTAGAACTTTTGAGGACACTAATTCTAAATTAGTTTGCTTAATAGATAATAAGAAATGATTTATCATTATTATTTCTTTTAACAAAAACGCCTAGAGGATCCTAATACAAATCTCATTGGAGTGTTTGCACTAAATACAGGTCTTCTACCATGCTCTTAGGTCATTCTCTAATGTTCTTGAAGAGAACACACATTCTCAGATAGTTAGACATGTGCCTGCTACACTTTGACTTGATTTGGCAACCAAGGTATTGCTGATCTGTCTAATTTTGAGTATGATGGTCCTGGACAGGGACTGAATGCAATTCTATTCTCTGAAAAGAACACAGCCAATTTTGGTGCTCTATAAATATGCAATCATAATAGAACCTTAGGGCTAGAAGGGACCTTGAGAGGTCCTCCAGTCTGCCTTGCTCCCTTATATCATCCTACACTAAATGTATCTTATAAAGACCTATGGAAGGAGGTGCCTCAATTTTCACAAATGAGGTTTACCAACAGTCACTGGCCACTGTCAGGAACTAGTTCCCTACATTAAACTCAAATGTATGGTACTATAGTTATGCATACAGTACAGAACAACAACACCTACTGACCATACTTGGCATAACAGTTCTTCACAGACTTGAAGACACTTAAAAACTCCACAACTTTCCATCACAGAAAATGATCCCAGGACCTTTCTTTATCTGCCTAATTTTCCAACTGTTTATTATCTGAGGGGCCCACTCCAGTATTTTCTATGTTATTTTTAGGAATGGTAGCCCTAATTGCACCCAGAGGTGGACATTAGTAGATTCTTCCAAAATCTAACATGAACCAATGTGTACCCAATCTTATTCATGATATGTAAAGCTGGGGAGGTCACTCTTTTTTCTTTTCTTCCTTATTTCTGCTCTGAATACATTTAATATTCTTTAACACACATTAATTTTTATTTGAGTTATTACTCTTATTTTCTGGTCCCTTGAAGACACAATATGATAAATCAGAGAGACCTCCAATTTGGGCTTCTGATGAACCTAGATTCAAATCTCAGCTTTGTCCTTTTCTAGTTGTGATTACTAAGCAAGTTTTTGAATCCCTATGTACCTCAGGTCTAATCGAGATAAAGTTTATGGAACAGTTAGTATGGTGTTGAGCATGTACTAGGAATTAAAGAAAAATTACTGCTCTGATAATAATAATTATTATTATTGAGAATGCCAGCAAGTCTCTTTCTCCAGTGTCTCAAACTCTGGGTTTGCTGCCTCAGCTCTTTAAGATGACCTCACACACCTATGGCCCAACATGGCCACGTCAGTTCTGCTCCCAGTTGTCATCTGAACTCCTGATATAAAGCCCTGATTGCAAAAAAAAAAAAAAAAAAGACCTGATTGCCATTCCAATCCAGTTCCTTCTGGCTCTTGGGACTCGATTTTGCCTCTTATTTTTGGCCTTTTTTTCTTTTGACTCTTTTTGCTTATATCTGAACTTACGTTCCTCTGCTTTGAGCCTTAATGGTTTCTGAGTGTTTAGGTTCCAATTCACTCTTTTCCTCTGTCTCTACAAGAGAAAATACCTGTCTATGTTACCCAAGCTCTAAAAAGAAGTCAGGCAGTAATACAAGACAGAAGCTTCAAAGATAATGCACTTCATTATCAGCACATTATTTAACAGTATGAGTTAAACTAACCATGGTTTAAATCCCAGTGTTGCTATTTATTATCTGTGTGACTGCAGAGAGGGTGTCTAACCTTTCTGAGTCTCCGTCTGTACATCTGCATAAGAAAAATAAATATGCCTTGTTGTAATGATTACATGGGACTTGCAATAAGAACCCCGCTGCAGAAGTTAACAGGTTCCCTCTAAGTCATCATTTTCCCTCTCCTTCCCTTCTGGGGTGGGTGGGTGAAAGACAAGAACAAATATATTCTGAATTCTCTATGCTTGGCAAAACTAGAAACCAGATATTATTCATAGATCTCAAAATATGTGAAGAGCTGTCCAAAAGCAGATGAGATCATGCAGAGCCACTTGGTAGAGGGTGACAAAATGCATGAAGGCTAAGAGGTCTCAATAATAGCTGAGCTCAACAGGCACCAGCCAAAATATACTTCCTAAAGGTGGGAGACTCATTCTGAAGCATAAAGTCTATATGCTTTGTTTGAAACAATGGAAGTGGGGACAGGCTAAGTGGCCACTGGCAGAAGCCTTCCTAGACATAGTTTGTTCAAAGAAGCAGAAGAGGCAGTGGTAATTAAAGAATAACACGGGACTTCAGTTCCTTAAAGAATACAGAAGGTTATAAGAGACAATTGCCTTCACCTTAACAAACAAAGCAAGCTGGAGAAGCGACAAAATCATCATTTTTAAAACCTAACAGAGAGCTGATGGCACAAAGACACTCAAGTGAAACATTCCAGAAAATCCATGAGCATTTCATAATAAAGAAGAGACCCATGGTTGTTCCCGTTCCTGAAGGAGTAGAATAAGCCTCCACAGATACAGGTAAGAAGAAACCGGCCAAACTGCTAACAAACTTTTGGGTCCGCATCAGTGCTGGCACAATATATTAGGATTTCAAAGAACCTGAGCCACAGAGTGAGGTATAAGGTTCATTAACCAATGCTTTCCTATGAGTCATCACTGAGTGCTCAGGACATGGTAGAACTGCTGAGAGAGATGCTCCCCTGGGCTATGCAAGACCTCCCTAAATCTAAGGTAGTTGACCCTCTGAAGGTGGGATGCAAGGCAGCAGAGCTAAGAGAAGTCCATGTTAAGTACTCTGAGATCTTGGATATTGCAGGCTAGGGATGGGGCAAGAGAGCTCATAGAAACCTATCTGAGGCATTCCAGCATTTCAGCCACCAAAGGTTAGAGTAGGAGAGGGGAACAGGAGAGCTGAGAGAAAATGCTCTAAGGAATTCTGGGTCTTCAAAGAGTATAACCTCACTAATTTCCACTTAGTTTAAGTGGAGCAGAGAGAAATCTCCAAAGGTATAGACAGTTAAGATCAGGACTGGAGAGCAAAGACAATGCCCCAGAGACTTAAAAAGTTAGCAATGGGGCTATAAAGCAGAGAAAGAGATCCCACAAACCAAAAAGATGGTGGCTTGGCTGAAAAGCAGAATGAGATCTCTGGAAATTCACCAGTGCTCAAAGCTCAAGCCCTGCTGAAAGGAAAAGCCTAACCACATCCTCAAAATGTGAATTAAACGGAAACTGCAAAAAAGAGCCCACACACAGTCCAATTATAGGTTAGCCACTCCACCATAGAAGCCTGATAGAAAAGGGAGGGTTTTGTTTTGTGTTTTATTTTTTGATAAAATTTTACTTACTTTGCTCCCTATTGCTCTTTTATGTAAAATATCCAGCACACAATCAAAAATTACAAGACACATGAAAAAGCAAGAAAATGTGACCCATGATCACACACTCAGAGATGATCCTTGTATTGGAATTATCACACAGGGACTTTAAAATAACTATGATAAAAATACTAAGGGATATGGTAGAAAAGATGGACAGTACACATTGAAGAGATGGGGAATTTCAGTAGAGAAAGAGAGACTATAAAAATAAACCAAATATATAGAAATGATAGCACAAAAAATGTGGTATCAAAATGTAATTAAAATGATATTGTTAAAAATCACTTAAGAGTATACTAGAAAGGGCAAAGAAAAGGACCCATAAACTTAAAAGGAGATCAATGAAAAGTACCCAAACCAAAAAACAAAGATACAAAAAAATTGAAGAAAGCAAAGCAAAGTGCACAAGAGCTGCGGAATAATATTAAATGACCTAACATATTTGTAATTGGAGTCAAAAAAGGAAAATAGAGAAAATGGGGCAGAAGAAATATTTAAATAAATAATGACTGAAAACTTTATCAAACTGATGAAAGAGATCACCCCATAGGTCCAGCAAACTCAATGAATCACCAGCAAGTTCACACCTGCTGCAAAGAAACCACACCTAGGTACAACATAATTAAACCTCCCGCTGAAACACAAAGATACATAACAAATCTTAAAAGCAGCCACAGGATAAGAGAACATTCATCACATATAGAGAGTAAAAATGACATAAATGATGGATGACTTCTCACCAGCAACAATGGAGGCCAGAGGATAATAAAATTATACCTTTGAAGTGTAGAAAGGTAGGAAAATAAACAAACTTGTCAAACCAAGAGTCAATGTCCAGTGAAAATATTATTTAAAGCTGATGGTGAAATAAAGACGCGTTTTTTCCCCAGATAGATAAAAGCGGAAAGAATTCATCTCCAGTGGAACTAACTGGGTATGCTAAAATGAGTTCTACAGACTGAAGAGATAAGACACCAAATGGAAATTATGAACTGCATAAAGGAAAAAAAGAGCTCCAATAAGTAAATATCTGGGTGGATATAAAACACTTTTTCTAAGTATATGTCATGAGGCTCACAGCATATGTAGGAGTAAAATGTAAAACAACAAGGGTACAAAGGGTGGGATGGAATTCTACTATGGAAGTTCTTAACATTGTCCATGAAGTAAAATGATATTGTTTGAAAGCAGACTGTAGTAACTTCAAGATACACACTGTACTCTCTTACAGGAACCACTAAAAAATAATACAGAGGTATACTTAAAAATTTAATACAGGAGATAGAACATAACATTAGAAACTATGTGATTTATTCAAAAGAAGGCAAGAAATAAGGACCAAAGGAACAAAGAATAAGCACACTATATATACAGTCACATACACGTCAAGTATACCTCAATAAAGCTGTTTCTCAAAAAAAGAAAAAAACGAAGTGAGCACTAATACTACTATTACTTAACATTTTACTGAAAATACTAGCAAACACAATTAGAAGTATAAAATTAAAGAAAAAACCATCACTACTTACAAATGATGTATATCTCAAAAATTCAAGAGACTCAGCTGAAATTGCAAACAGTAAGTGAATATAATAAGAGAGCAAGTTGAAATATTAAAACACAGAAAACAATTCATATATACAAATGACAATGAATTAGAAGATGTAATGGAAGAAAGGCTCCCATTTAAGGTAAAAACATAAAATATAAAACAACCAAGAATAATTTTACCTTAATTCATTTATAATCCTGAGGTGAGAAAGCCTTTCTAACTATGATTCTAAATACAGAACCATAAAAGATAGATGATTTTGACCATACAAAAGACAAATATTTTTGAATGGCAAAATACAGAACAGAGATAGAATAAATTTAGTGTTCGATTTAACAAAGTCTAAAGACAAACTATAAACTGAAAAAAAAGTGCAAATTCTATTTTGAACAAGGGTTAATCTTCAAGACATACCAGACAATACCTTGTAGACATTGTTGGTTTGGTTCCAGACCACGACAATAAAGCAAATGTTGCAATATAAAGTGATTCAAATTAATTTCTTGGTTTCCCAGTGTATATAAAAGTTATGTTTACACTGTACTGTAGTCTATTAAGTGTGTAGTAGCATTGTGTCTAGAAACAATGTGTATACCTTAATTTAAAAATATTGCTAAAAAATGTTAACCATATCTGAGCTTTCAACGAGTCATAATCTGATCACAGATCATCATAAAAATATAATAATAATGAAAGGATTGAAATATTCAGTTAGTACTGAGAATTACCAAAATGTGACACAGAGACACAAAGTGAGCAAATGCTGTTGGAAAAATGGTGTCAACAGAGTTGCTCGACACAGAGTTGCCACAAACTTTCAATTTGTAAAAAACACAATATCTGTGAAGCATCATAAAATGAAGCATGCTTGTATAAAGAATTCTTAGACGTTAATATGAAAAAGAGCAACAATCACCAGTCCCCCCTACCCCCAAAAAACGGGCAAAGGGTAAAAACAGTCCTTGAAAACATTCCATCTTACTCATGAGAAAAGTTTAATGAAAACTACATTAAGCTACCCCTTTATTCCTATCAATTTGACCAATATCCAGAAGTCTGATACTTCATGTTGTAAGTGAACATTCATTTTGTGAGTAACTGTCCTCTCATGCACTGCCATGGGGAGTGTCAACAGGGATATCCCCATAAGGACAAGTGTGAAAGGATTATCAATATTGCAAATGCACACACGCTTCGAATAAGTAATTCTATTTTTTTCTTTGTCCACATGAAAAATGACAAAGTTCAATGTCATTCACTGCAGCACCACATGCAATACCAAAAACCATCTACCAACAGGATTGGTTAAATAAATTTGGTACATTCATACAACGGAACACTATTCAGGTATTAAAAAAAAGAATGAATGACTTTTTTACATATCGCTCTCCAAGATCAATTGATAAGTGAAGAAAGCAAGGTGCAGAATAGTATGCACAGTTTATGTTGTCTTTTGTACGGTATGCCATCTTGTTATTACTTAAGCGGTGGAGGGAGAAGAATGTACCTTTGTATTTGCTTGTATATACATAAAGAAAAGCTGAAAAGATATACAAGGAATTAATAACAGCAGCTACCTAGGTTAGGGATTTGGGGGAGAGTGGAATGGGGAACTGAGATGGGCAACAGAGGTGGAAGGGAGAATTTTCCCTGCGTAAATGATGATCATCTTTATCACTATCAGTACCACAATCTCCAGTATCTGCTGGGTAAAAGGTTTCCAATAATGCAACAAAGAACTTCAGGTTATATTTTTAGGACTTTTTGGCAATTGCTAATGAATACTTTGCAGGATACTTTAAATAATGGGGAAATTTTAGGCATAAGATTAAGAAAAATCCCAAAAAAGTGAGAACTTCTGGACCATGGAGAAGTTTCCCAAAGGAAAAAAGCAGGAATCCCCATGTCTGACTCAACTGAGTGAAGTGGCTTGGACAGACTGCTGAACAGTGTGCCAGAGGGTACAATAACACAGTGGCCCCTGTAAGAAGGGATAAGTAATCCAGTTAATGTTACCATTCATAATCTCTGCAGATCTAGCACATCAGATTTATGTGCATGGGTAAAAGAAGAAATGGTAACTGCAGGCCAAATCCATAACAATATAAATGCACTATTTCACATGGATAACAACAAGAAATAAAACTTTCAAAACCAAGCAATTAAGTGATAAAAGATTATTTCTACCACACAGGCCAGAAGAGTTAAACATTAATATAAGGACCGTCCTCTTCAAGTCTCTCTCCAAGCTACTATTCTGTTAGTGGAAGAAAACTTGGAAAATTTATTTAAAGAAAACATTTGACCAATATCAAAAATTTTAATTATAGGTTTCACTAATTACAATATTAGCACCTTATCAAATGGTAATCCTCTAACTTCTTAGGAAAAACAAGAGGAAGCACGAAAATTTGTTTGCTTTCTTTCAGGAATGAGAGAAAGCCAGGGCAATTTAAATTAAAAGCATACTTCAAACTTCCATAAAAACTCTGTTTTGTTTGTTCCTAAGGAACCAAGATGTAACAACACGAAAATTAGTTGCTTGCAGGATACCAACACTAGAAATAGAATAATGGGAAAGAAGTCAAGTTAGTTGTGTTAAAAGGAACAAAAAGGAGTAGGTTTAATTCTAAGCTACCAATAAAAAAGCACATATACTTAAATTAGAGTTTATACTTTCTTGAAAAGGTCAAGATCTCCCTATTCCTGAGCAAGTTGTAAATATTTAATTCAGGGACTAGAGCCAATGTTAATAAAACAAGATCATGCTATTGATCACAAGCAGGAGTTGGGAAGAAAATTAAGACAGATATATACAACAAGTCTAGTCTCACTTTTAGAAAAATAACTAAAAATACATGACCTGATGACAATAGGTCACCGGTCACGTTCTTAGGAATTTAACACATGTAAAAATCACATGCAAGCATCCTTCTAATATCCCACATTCATCACATTGATTAACCATTCAATTCCATTTGATTTATGGAAGGTTGTGGTGGGGTTTTTTTTGTTTTCTTTTTGTTTTTTTTGGTAAGGATTATTGAGCTGGAGGCCACAGATATAACTGCAGATACTAATCCCTGATTTATCCAAGACAGGTAAAAAAAAAAAACAAAACACTAGATTAAAAAAAAAAAAAGTAAGGATTCTAGGATACTTGAACAGTATATATTTTATTTTGCTACTTAACTTGAATGCTGGCTAATCACATTATGTTTATTTGTAAAATAGCAATGAGGATATACAATTGTAGAAGTTGGAAGACCTAAGATCGTAGAAACTGAAGTAAATATCTACTTTAAAGATTCCCACATACAAACTATGCTCAACACTACTCTAAACTCATGCAATACCTTTTTAAGAAAGCTACATTTTACTTAAGACATTATTTTGGAAAACAAGATGCTACTAATCCCCAACCAAAAAAAATCTTACTATTCAATTTAAAAGTAAATTTTTGGTGTAAAAATTCTAGATTTCTGGAGAAAAGAATAGCTAGCCAAAAAAAAAAAAAAGTTTTTCGTTTCAATTAGTAACTAAATCATGGAGTTTTTGAAAAATGTGACTATTAATATAATACTCTTAAAAAAGAAAGTATGTTAAAATATTGATCAGGAAAGAAAAGAATTTTAGAAGTAATATTTATTACTTCTTTCATTTTCTCTCTTTTTTTTTTGTGACTTTTAAGAACCCTAATCTAGAATTTGTTTTAAGAGAGAATAGAAAGATGTAAAGTTCTTAAAACAGTTTACCATAAAAGACCAGAAATGTTTGAATTAATTATAAACCTGAATATGTCACAGTGACATAAAATAAGGATTGCTACTAGTTTTTAGGAAAAAAAAAATCGATTAATAAAGCCACAAAGTTTTACTGAGAATCTCATGCTCAGACCAAAGAAGATAACAAATCTAAATAAGACTACAGGCATGGAATTCTGCACCATTCACCAATTCGTCCATACATTTCTGCATTTATTTAGCATTTTTTAACAGCACTACATGCCAGGTATTATATTATTAATAAAGCAGATTCCTGGACTGTGAACTCCTCATTGAGGCAGGCATAAAGACAAATAACTGTAATAAGCATAAACTTGTACTATAAAAGGGAGGTTCATATTAATACAGTGCAAGAAAGGAAGGAATTAGCCTGGTTTAATCAGGTCAAGAATGGCTTTACAAAGGTGGTGTGTAACCTGGGGCTTACATGATGAGTAGTTTATCAAATGGAAAAGAAGAAAGAATAACCATTGCAAAACAAAGAAATAGATTATGTACCATAATTAAGGCCTAAAACATGCTGCACGACACCACCAGACTGGGGTACTCTGACATGTCTGGGCAAAATGTGAAACAGGAAGAACTGTCAGGAAAAACAGAAGGGAGGGGATCATCCTAAGAGGCCTTGACAACAATAATCAAGAGTTCAAGGCTGAACAGCTCACAAGTTTTTCCTCTAAGATTAGAAACAAGGCAAGGGTGTCTACTCTCACCACTTCTATTCAACAGAGTACTAGAAGTCCTAGCCAGAGTAGTTAGGTTAAGAAAAAGAAATCAAAGCAATCCAAATTGGAAAGGAAGAAGTAAAATTGTCTCTGTTTGCAGAAAACATGATGTTATATATAGAAAACACTAAAAACTCCATGAAAAAAACCTGTTAGAATTAATAAATAAATTCAGTAAAGGGGCAGGATACAAAATCAACACACAGAAATCAGTTGTATTTCTATCCACTAACAAACTACCTGAAGAGGAAATTTGGAAAACAATCCCATTTATAATAGCACCAAAAATAATAAAATCCTTGTATGCTGAAAACTACAAAACATTGATCAAAGAAATTGAAGAAGACACAAACAAATGGAGAGACATCCCATGTTCACATATTGAAAGAATTGATTTTTTTTTTTCTTTTGAGAGAGAGAGAGAGGGCACCTTTGAGCCTGTTGTGATGGGTGGGGGCAGCAGGAAGGGAGAGAGGGAGAGGAATAGAGAGAATCTTAAGTAGGCTCCACACCCAGCACAGAGCCCGATGCAGAGCTCAGTCTCAACCCTGAGCTCATGCGACCTGAGCCAAAATCAAGAGTTGGACACTTAACTGACTGAGCCACCCAGGGACCCCAAGAATTAATATATTTTAAATGTCCCTACTACCCTAAGTCATCTACAGATCTAACACAATTCCTATTAAAATCCTAAGGTGGCTTTCACATGTAGGTGGGAAAGATTGGCCTACAGGAATGATCACCAAAACCCACAAAGGAGACCTGGGCCTTGGGCTCCCAGAGAAAAAAAAAGGTGATCAAAGAACCAGAGACTCAATACTCAGTTTTAAACAGTGACAATTATTTCACAGAAGTCTGTCCCACAAGAGCCACATCTCCCTCAAAGAGTATGGTCCTAGGGCAGGCATCTAGATGCCTCTAGTGAAGAAAAAGAAGGGCCACAGCACCCTCTGTGTAGCACCCAGAACCTGAAACCACATTATGTGCTAGATGGAGAGAGAAGTTGCCCAGCCCCAGGAAGCAGCCTCTTGGTTCATTTGAGTTCCAAGGTGGGGAAGAGAAAAAGAAGAGTAAGTCTTTATGGCCTCTGACCACGTCCCCTGGCTTGAGTGTGAAGACCTCCCTGGACCCCAGGCAGGGCGAGAGGGTGTCCAAAGTTGGCAAGAAGGAGAAAAAGGCCCAGGAGGCTGCAGCCTTCTGTAGCCAGGGACCCTTGGTTCTGTGAGTCTGGGGATGCTCTGTATGCTTGCTCAGTGGGGAAGGATGGCGAGGAGCAGGTAGCCTCAGGGCAGAAATGGAAGAAAGGGAGCCCCAGGGAATACAATGTGAAGATGAAGAAGAAAAAGAAAATCCACCAGAGGGGAGACACCTCCCTAGGGCACCTTGGACTTTCCAAGTCCATGGAGAGCAGCCCTAGGAAAGGAAGTAAGAAGCCAGTCAAAGTTGAGGCTTCAGAATACATCCCAATAGGACATAACCCCAAGTCCCTGGCAAAGAAGAAAACGAAGTCCAAAGAAAAGGCAGAGCAGCCAGGCACTGAAAAGCTGGCTCTGAAGAGGAATAAAAAGAAGAAGAGGAAAGAGAGCAGAGTAGCAGGAGAACCCTGGGAAGAGGAGCCCGACACAGACTTAGAGGTGGTGCTGGAAAAGAAAGGCCACACACACGTGAGCAGAGACCAGGTGAGGTGAAAGGCCTTGCAAGAAGAGACTGATAGTGAGGCATGCACAATGGAAGCTTCAGAAGGAAGGAAGGGGACAGGAACACAGTTCGGCCAGTGGGATACGGCTAGGTTTGAAAACACGAAACAGAAACTGACATTTCTCAAACATGGATGGCTTTAAAAATGTCCCCCTCGGTCAGCTGCCCCCCTAACAGGACTGGAAGGCCCAACATGGCTCTCAACAAGAAGGCGGCTGCCTCCCTGCAGCCGAACCTGCAGCTGGACTATGACCGGGCCACGAGCTGACAGTACGACCAGGGTGCTGACCTTGGCTTCTCCACCACCCCAGACAAAATCTTTTATTTATATATATATATATTTTTTTTTAATTATTTATTTACTTATTTAAGAGAGAGTGAGAGAGATCATGAGCAGGGGGAGGAGTAGAGGGAGAGTCAGACTCCCCGCTGAGCAGGGAGCCCCATGCAGGACTCAATCCCAGGACCCTGGGATCATGACCTGAGCCGAAGGCAGATGCTTAACCGACTGAGCCACCCAGGTGCCCCCAAAATCTTTTATATTGACAGGAGTGCTTCCAAATCTATCAAGTTTGAAGATTAAACTCTACTGTCTTGTCCTTCAAAACAGCCAAAATTGCTTTTATTATTCAGTTATGCAGATGAAAGCCATCTGATAGTTGTCTTGAATCAAACCTCTGCAGAGATTAAGGAAAACTATGCCCATGTGCTTGAAAGTACTGCGGTCAGGGAAGCTCATGTGTGAGAAGCCAGAGAACATGGGAGTGGCTAACACCTACTATTTGCTGTGTTAAGCATTCCATCCCTGTTTGAAGATACCAGCATACATATATAGCTAAATTTGTTGAGTACTTAGTATGTGCCAGGTACATACTAATGTGTTTCCCTTGCATTAATGTATTTAATTTTAAGAGTTATGAAATAGACGGTATTATTATACCCATCTTACTGATGAGGAAACTGAGGTTCAGGGATGAAGTAATAAAATTGCCCCGGTTCACCCAAGAAAAATCCTAATGGCACTTTTGATAGAAACAGAGTAAAACAATCCTACAATTCATGTGGAATTGTAAAGGACCACAAATAACCAAATCAATCTTGAGAAAGAATTAAAGTGGAGACATCACACTTCTTGGTTTACATATATATGTGTGTGTGTGTGTGTGTGTGTGTGTGTGTGTGTGAATATATATATAGCTGCAGTAATCAAAACAGTATGATACTGACAAAAAGATAGACATATCGACCAATGGAACAGAACAGAAAGCCTAGAATATATCCATACACATATGGTCAACCGATCTTTGACAAGCGTGTCAAGAATACACAATGGGGAAAGGACAGTCTCTTCAACAAATGATGCTGGGAAAATGGATGTCCACAAGCAAAATAACTGATTAGAATAATTAATAATCGTGTTCCTGTCCCCTTCCTTCCTTCTGAAGCTTCCATTGTGCACTCCTTCCTTTATTATATACCATACACAAAATCAACTCAAAATGGACTGAAGACTTAAATGTAAGATCTGAAGTCATAAACACACACAAAAAAGAAAACACATGGGAAAAGCTTCATGACATTGATCTTGGCAATGATTTCTGAGATATTAACAAAGGAAATAATCAACAGAGTGAAAAGGCAACCTGTGGAATGGGAGAAAATATTTGCAAGTCATATATCTGAAAAAGGATTAATCTCAAAAATATATAAGGAACTCCAAAAGCTCAATAATAAAAAAAAATCCTAATATCCTTATTTAAAGATGTGCTAAGAATGTGAATAAACATTACTCCAAAGGAGACATACAAATAGGCTATATGAAAAATTGCTCAATGTCGCAGGTCATCAGAGAAATGTAAATCAAAACCACAATGAGATATCAACTCACATCTGTCAAAATGGCTATTATCAAAAAAACCCAAAACACAACAAGGGTTGGAGAGGATATGCAGAAATTGGAACCCTTACATACTATTGGTGGGAATGCAAAAAGAGTCTAACCACTATGGGAAATAAGACAGAAATTCCTTGAAAAAACTGGAAATAGAACTACCATATGATTCAGCAATTCCATTTCTGAGTATTTATTCACAATAACTGAAATCAGGAAGATTGAAGAGGTATTAGCACTCCCATGTTCGTTGCTGCACTATTCACAATAGCCAAGATGCAGAAACAACCTAATGCCCATCAACAGATGAATGGACAAAGAAAATATCGTACATACATACAGTGGAATATCAGTCAGCCTTAAAAGAGAAGGAAATACTGCCCTATGCGACAACATGGATGAACCTTGAGGACGCTAAGCTAAGTGAGATCAACCAGTCACAGAAAGACAAATACTACATGTTTCCACTTATATGAGCTATCTAAAATAGTCAAACACAAGAATCAAAGAGTGGTATAGTGGTTGCCGGGGACTGGAGGGAGAGAAAATGGGGAGTTACTAATCAAATGGCATAAAATTTCAGTTAAACAAGATGAAGAAGCTTTAGAGATCTGTTGTACAGCATTGTACCTACAGTGAATATAATATTTATACACTTATAAATTTGATAAGAGGATAAATCTCAGATTAAGTGTTCATACTACAATAAAATAAAATAATTTTACAAAAGAGTTATGAGGGGGACACAGATGTGTCATTCAGGCTACCCAAAAGAACATCTATCACTTGAAGTAATATCATTTCTAAAAAAATTGTCCATCTGAATATATGATACCTCTTGGAAGTCACATGAAAAAAAAAGTGGTGGTCAAAATTCTAACTGTAAACAGAGGTCTACTCAACCTTTACTTGACTTGAGCCCCATATGAATAAGCTAAAATACAGCCAACCATTGGGATGAATATATCCCATAAGCATCAGCTATTCTGTTCTCCCTAGTGTAAATACATTTGTAAGTTATAGGCACTAAAAAGTGTCACCTAAAAAGCTGGTAAGGAAGAAAGACAGAAAGATAGAGAGAAAGAAAGAAAGAGGATGGGAGGGTGGGAGGGAGGGAAGGAAGATGGAGAGAGGGAGAGAGGGAGGGAGGAAGGAAGGAAGGAAGGAAGATGGAGAGAAGGAGGGAGGGAGGGAGGAAGAAAGGCAGGCTTTAAGGTCTAGATTTAAAAAAAAAAAAAGAGTTCAAAGCTGCCCCAAGAGGAACAAATGCAGATACTCCACAGAAGATAGGCCAACATCAAGAATGGGTGAAATGGCAAGTGATGGTGGGACCCAGACACAATATGTTGCACTGGGTACAAAACTACTACTCAGCTACAGCTGTTTCCAAAATGCTAGATATCCTGGAATTTTTGAAGAAATCTGAAATTTGGATGTTTCTGTGATATCTCTCAATGTTTTAATGTTGACACCCAATCTCAATATACCAAAAACACCAGAGAGCTAAAAAATTTATCTTTTAGCTGGATTTGACTGTCAGACTGAAACTTTGTGACCTCCTATAAGTACTAGAGAGTCACAAAAAAAAAAAAAAAAAAATAGAAGTTTGATCTAATCAGATTTACATTTTTAGAGTTTCCTCTAGACTCAACGTAGAAAATAGTCCATAGAAGAACTAGAGTGAAGGCTTGCAGGCTTGATCTTAAAAGTTAAGAGAGAGACCATGCAGTCCTCAATGAACAGAACAACAGTGAGGATAGAGGGGAGAGAGACCGTGGAGGTAGAATCCATGGGACTTAGTGACAAATAGATGTGAAGTCAGGCCCAAGAAACAAGTACGAAGTATCTCTGAGGTTTCTCATGTAGGTAACTGAGTAGATGGTATATTAACCAGCATAACCAATATATGCATTAGCCAGTATAATGAAGGCAGGAAGAGAAACAGATTTTGGAGGAAAGACAGTAAGTTTAATGAGTTCAGGCTGGAACATTGTATTTGAACATCTGTAAAACTGGAATATGTGCAATCGATAATTGAAAAAAATGGTACAGTGTGCAATGTTGAAAAGTCTGGGCTAGAGACATGATGTTGAAGTCATCAATGTATAACCATTAGTGGAAGTCATGGGCATATATAAAATTAACCAGAGAGAACACAGAGATAACAAGAGTCAAGACAACAGTGACCTGCAAACCCAAAAATTAAGGGGAACACAGGAAAAGAAAATCCAGTGAAGTAGATACATAAGAGCCAGGAAGAAATCAAGCAAGTATGGTATCAAAGAAATTAGTTTCAAGAAAATAGCAGTAAGGGCACCTGAGTGGCTCAGTTGGTTAAGCATCTGACTTGGCTCAGGTCATGATCTCAGGGTCCAGGGATAGAGCCCTGCGTTGGGCTCCATGCTCAGTGAGGAGTCTGGTCCTCCCTCTCCCTCTGCCCCTCCTCGTGCTCATGCTCACTCTCTCTGTCTCTCAAATAAATAAATAAAATCTTAAAAAAAAATAAAAAGAAGATGGGAGTGAATCAAATGCCACGTAGAAGGAATACAATTATGATAAAACCAGAAAGGGACCTCAGAAACAGGGGTCATGTGGGACTTAGCAAAAAAGTTTCAGAGTTAATGATACTTATCAGAGATGGAAGCAATACAATATAAAGAATAACAACCCCAAATTTTCTTTACACATATTTTTAAAATCAATAATTCCCTTTCTCTAGATGTTGGAGTATTTGTACAGTACAGAGACAAGATAAGGCCACTTTTCCCAAAAGTCGATTATTTCTTCATTTACGTTAAACCTTTCCTGACACCTAGCAGATGAATGATTGATTGTAGCACCACGTCCATCCCATTCTCTTTGGACAAAACTCTACTGGATAACATTTTAGTCCCTGTGGTGAAAATAGAATAATTCAGGTAGGGACACTTAGGAAAGAAGACATTTGTTAAAGTGACAGGCTACCTGAATAGAACACCAACCACTTGAAGCAATAGCATGGCTAAGAAAATTGTTCATCTGAATATATAATAACCCTTGGAAGTCACATGAGAAAAAAAAGTGGTGGTCAAAACTCCAACTGCAAACAGAGGTCTACTCAATCTTTATTTGACTTGAGCCCCATGTGAATAAACTCAAAAATAGCCAATTGGGATGAATATATCCCACAAGCCTTATTTGTTCTTTTCTGTCTGGTTTAAATATATTTGTAAATTAGTCATTTTGCTCCCCTAGTCACAGCACATTTTATAATGTTTCTCTAAAAAGAGCATTTTACAAAAGTACTGTGTTCATTGGTGGTGGTTGTGGTGGGGGAGGATATTTAATGAGTGCTTGGATCCTGCAGGTAAATCAAGAGGGAAAGTACCCATTTTCAAGCAAAATAAATGACCTCAAACAATCTTAGAGAATAAAATATCAGTATCATTAACATTTTATAAATCATCCAATAATAGCACTTCAGAATTATAAGGCTCTTTAAGAATAACTTAACCTCTTCCCCCTACAGATGACAAAAATGCAAATTATGGTCTAAAAAATAGAAAGAGCAGTTCTTTGGTCAGTATAAATCCAGTTGTGCTGTTGACAAAGACCTGCTTCAGCTAAAACTCAAGGTTTACTCTGAATGCTTGGACAGAGAGCATTTATATATAGCACATAATCCAGTGGAGGAAGGACATACCAAGTAACATCAAATGTTCTCAACCAGACTGGAAATTACTTAGTGATGATCAATTACATTATTTTATGGTATTTAATATAAACAATGACTAAAAATTATGGTATGATTTCTTGGTTTAAGAACCACAAATTTTAGGAGAGGATAATCAAATATCTTTCATCTTTTCCCATATATAAAACTGGCACTAGGGATGCCTGGGTGGCTCAGTGGGTTAAGTGTCTGCCTTCAGCTCAGGTCATGATCCCAGGATCCTGGGATTGAGCCCTGCATTGGGCTCCTTGCTCAGCATGGAGCCTGCTTCTCCCTCTGCCTGCCGCTCCTCCTGCTTTGTGTTTTCTCTCTCTCTCTCTCTCTCTCTCTGACAAATAAATAAATAAATAAAATCTTAAAAAAAAAACAAAAACTGGCACTAGTTTATATGAGACTCTATATTAGAAATAAACTTTAACCTATTTACATATTCATCTGGATCATTTTCCAGAGCTAGAAAATACAATTCTGGTAAACTACTGTGAAATCAATAATTAAATGGTGTTAGTACACTGGGCAAACATAGGACTTGTAGGTTTACAACTGAGAAAATCTCATGCCAAAGAAGTTGTTTCTCTTGGGGATTTTGGCCTAATTTAGATTATGCTTTACTCTGGAATTGAGTAAATGTTATTTAAAAATCAACCTAATTTGCATTTAAAAAATAACAGATAGTATATTTTTTGAAATTACTATGTATCAAACACTATTCTAACAGCTGTGCATGAGTGTGTGTCTGTGTGAATTCACTCTTCACAACAATCCCAAGGTAGACACTATTGTTATTCCCACTTTGCAGATATGAAAACTGAGGCAGAGAGATTAAATAAGTAAATCATTCAAGTTCAAACAATAAGTGTCAGTAAGAACATAAAACCAGGCAAAGCTTCTAATGTAAATCACTTTCCATAGTGAATCCAATCACATTTACTCAAATGTTTTCTATTACTAACCCCCTTCTCCATTGTTGAAGAAAGAATAGCCAACATGTTTTGTGTTGTGTTTTTTTCTTTTTTTAATTTTTAAAGCCACTTGTTTTAAACGTTGGCCCAATTGGCAGCTGTACTGGTTGGAAATAAAAGAAGTGTAAATAATTGCTTAAAAAAATTTCTAAGTGGTTATGACCACATATAAATGCTCTGCCCAAACGTTCATAATAACTTAGGTTCTTAGCTGAAACAGTTCTTTGTTAGAGGCACAGCCAGGATCATATTGACCAGAAAATTGTACTGTCTGTTTTATCAGAACACAATCTGCATTATCATGACCATTTAAATGAGTTAAAATTGGTGGCTAATAAATATCTGTTTAAGTGAAATGAACTTAACACTGAATTTGTTTAAGAGAGCAACAACTTCACTTTAATGATCTTCATACACAAACATTTCAATGATCATGGTTGAGAGTGACCAAGTCAGGCTTTAAAGGGATTTGCTGAATCTTAGTTCCTGCTACTCAAACTACAAGTTCTTTCAAGGTCCACAGTGACTGTCATGCTGACAATCTAGTGGGCACTCTTTTGTCTTCATTTTACTCAACTTCTCAACAGTATTCAATTTGGTTGACATGTCCTCTTTCTTTAAATAGTCTCTGCTGTAGAAATGATCTGGCTTTACTTCTACCTCACCAGCTGAGCTGTTTTTCCTAATTCAATTAAAATCATTCTCTATTTGAGCTCTAAATGCTATAATTCCTATGAGCTTGGTTAAGAATCTTCTTCTATCACTCTCTTCTCTCCTTAAGTATTCTCATTTATCTAAAGTTTAAATACTCTCTATATGCTCAAAGTAGATCTACCTCAGTTTCTCCTCTGAACTCAAACTTGATATTTTCAAGTGACTATTTAATTTCCCCACTGGGATGTCTCATAGGTATCTCAAATTTAAAACATCTGAGAGTGAATTACTGATTCTATAACCATCCCCCCACTAAACAAACAAACAAACAAGAAATGACTTGTCCTACACTAGTCTTCCCCAACTCAGTAGATAGTGTCATCCGTTGAAAGACCTAATTATTCAAGCTAGAAACTTGGGAATTTATCCTTGATTCCTTCTTGAGAAATACTCATAGATTAAACAAATTATGGACTCTCTCTCTGAAAGAGACAGAGAAAGCAAGTGAAGTAAAGTATTTAACAGTTACTGAATTTAAGAAGAGGAAAACACGTGATTATTATACTCTTCTTCCAACTTTTCTCTATACTTGAAAACTTTCAAAATAAAGAGTTGAGAAAAAAAAATTTTAAGGTACAGAAAAAAAGGCTTTGATAAATTATTCTCTGCAATGAAACAGACCACTGGCAGGTGGCCCATTATTGAGCTAATTTTTTTTTTTTTTTTGAGAGAAAGAGAGAGAGAGGGAGGGATGAGCAGAGGGAGAGGGAGAGAGAGAGTCTCAAGCAGACTCCACACCCAGCGCAGAGCCTGATGTGGGACTCGATCCCACAACCCTGAGATCATGACCTGAGCCGAAATCAAGAGTCAGAGGCCGAACCAACTGAGTCACCCAGGCACCCCAATAAGCTAATGTTCTTAAAGCAAAAGCACTGTGGCAGAACACTCAGGCCTCTTCACTGCATCTAGAAAGATCAGCTTGTGAATTTCATATATCTTAAAAAATTACTGAGACCTTAAGAGCAATTGACTCAGTATTAGGAAAAAAATGAACAAAAAACCTCCAAAAAACAAAACAAAACTCTGATTCTTAGCTTCCCAAGCCTATTTCCAAATTTTATTTTAGTCTAGCAGTATTAGTCTGGAAATTAATGCAGAAAATGGCCATGGGTTCAAATTATTTAAAAAGCTGGTGAAGGGAAATTGAGAGCTTTAAATATTTATCTTAAAAAGAAGGAAAGAATCTTAAAAAGAAACCTGTTACTTCAGGAAGCTAGAAAGAAAAGAACAAATGATACATAAAGTAGGAAAAAAAGGCAGTAACAAAGATCAAAGCAGAAATCAATGACATAGAAAACAGATAAAATAATGACAATCAAAGAAGCCAAAAGGTTTTTTCTTTAAAGAGATCTAAAAAATTAATAAACTTTAATCCTGGCTAAGAAAAAAGAAAACATAAAATTACCAAAATCAGGTGTCACAGACCCTATAAAAATTAAAAGAATTATAAGGGAATATTATGAAGAGTTTATGCCAACAAATTAGGAAATTTGTTTAAAATTTGTTTAAATTATAAAAATTGATCCAAAAGGAAAGAGAAATAGAACAGGCCTATAACAAGTAAAGAAATTAAATTAGTAAAAGGATCTTTCAACAAAGAAAAGCCCAGTCCTATTGGCTTTACTGATGAATTCCATCAAACATTTAAAGAAATAAACAACCTACACAAAGACATTTACAAAACAGGTGAAAACAGTTCTCAACTCATTCTATGAGACCAGTACCACAATGATGCCAAAGCCAGGCAAAGGTATGACAAAAGGTAAACCAATATCCCTCATAAACATAGATATAAAAATCCTTAACATAGTATGAGTAAGCCAAATCGGGCAACACATTAAAAATACACGACAAAGTGTAATTTATCCCAAGAATATAAGAAAAAATCAATTAAGGTAATACATCATATGAATACAATAAAGGACAAAATCCATACGATTATCTCAGTAGACAAAGAAATAGCATTTGACAAAATCCAACACTCATTTTTAATATAGACTGAAAGCAAACAAGGAATTAAAGGGAAATTTCTCTACCTGATAAAGGACATTTATAGAACAGCTGCAGCTAATATCAATCTAATGGTGAAAATCTTAATGCTTTTCCCCTAAAACTGGAACAAGACAAGGATATCCATTCTTACTACCTCTATTCAACATTGTATTGGAGTTTTTAGCCAGTGCAAAAAGGTTAATTAATTAATTATAGGTACACATATTGGAAAGAAGTAAAACTGTCTTTATTCACAGATGACATGATCTTTAATATAGAAAATCTAAAAGAATCTACAAAGAAAACTAATTATTAATTGAGTTTAGCAAGGTTGCAGGATACAAGATCAATATACAAAAATCAACTGTATTTCTATATACGAACAACGAACAAACCAAAAGTAAAATTAAGAAAAAAATTCATTCACATCAAAAAGAATAAAATTTCTAGAAATAAGTTTCACGAAATAAGTACAAGACCTGTATGCTGAAAACTGCTAAAACATTGCTGAGAAATTAAAGAATATATAAATAAAAGGATTAGAAGACTCAATATTATTTAGATAGCAACTTCCCCCATATTGATCTATAATGAATCTATTTAATGAATCCCTATCAAAATCACAGCAGACTTTTTCATAGAAATTCACAAGTTGATTCTTGAAATTATATAGAAATGCCAAGAACCCGGATTTTATTTTTTTAAAGAACAAGGTTGGAGGACTTACACTATATGATTTCAAAACTTCCTATAAAGCTACAGTAATCAAAACACTGTGGTACTGGATAATGACAGATACATAGATCACTGAAACAGAACTGAGACTCCAAATATAAACCCTTACATTATGGTCATCTGATTTTCTACAAACGTGCCAAGGGAATTCAATGAGGCAAGGATAATTCTTTCCAACAAATGATGCTGGAACAATAGGATATACATATAAACAAAAAATAACTGGGATACTTTATCTCTTACCATACCAAAAAATTAATCAAAATAATCATAAACCTAAATATAATAGTTAAAAATATAGAACTTCTACAAGAAAATCTTTGTATCCTTGGGTTGGGCAAAGATTTGTGAGATACAATACCAAAAGCACAATCCATTAACAAAGTTAATAGTGGAACTTTATCAGAATTTAAAACTTTTGTACTTCAAAAGACAGCATTAAGAAAATGAAAAGGCAAGCCACACACCGGGAGGAAATATTTGCAAACCATATATCTGTAAAGCACTTGCATCTAGAATACACAAAAACCTGAATCATAAGAAGACAACCTAATAAAAAAATGGGCAAAAGATTTGAAAATATATTTCATCAAAGATATATAAATGTCTAATATGCACACAAAGACATGCTTAACATTGTTAGTTATTAGGGAAATTAAAATACAATGAGATGTTTTTACATATCCACTAGATGGCCTCAATGAAAATTACCAACTGCTGACCAGAATGTGGAGAAACTGAAACCCTCATACATTGTTGGTGGGAATATAAAATGGTAAAATCTCTCCAGAAACAGTGTGGCAGTTTCTTGAAATGTATATATTTACCATAAGATCCAGCAATTCCACTTCTAGGTTGTTTCCCAAGAAAAATGAAAATATGTGTCCACATCAACTTGTATGTGGATTTTCACAGCACAGAGTCAGAATAGTAAAAACCGCAATCAATCTAATGTCCATCCACTGGTAAATGGATAAATAAAATGTGTTATATATTCATACACTAGAATATTAGTAATAAAACAAACTATTGATAATACTATAGATGAACCTCAAAAATATTATGGTAAAAAAAGCTATATAGAGAGAAAGGAGATCAGTGGTTGCATGGGATTGGGAGTTGGAATGAGACTTGACTACAAATGGGCATGAGGGAACCTCTAGGTAAAGTATTAAGAAACTAGATTGCGGTAATGGTTGCACAACTGTGTAAATATTCTAAAAAGCATTGAATTGTATACTTACAATGAAAAATTTTATAATATGCAAATTACACCTCAATAAATTTGTTTTTAAAAAAGAAGCTGGATTGTAAGGATATAAACTCTTAACCAAAAAAAAAAAAAATCTAAAATCTTATCAAAAAAAGTAGTACCACTGAACTGGAAATTGCCTACTGCATAGAATTTCTGAGATTATAAAAGGCTCTTTAAAATGTCAGAGCGTCCTCCTACATTTTATATGATTTTTTTTTGTTGCTATTGTTCTGAAAACACTTCAGTGTCCACACTCTGTTATGTATCACACCCCTATTTTTTTTTTAAGATTTTATTTATTTATTTATTTATTTGACAGAGAGAGAGAGGCAGTGAGAGGGAACACAAGCAGAGGGAGTGAGAGAGGGAGAAGCAGGCTTCCCGCCGAGCAGGGACCCTGATGGCGGGGCTCGATCCCAAGACCCTGGGATCATGACCTGAGCTGAAGGCAGCCACTTAACGACTGAGCCACCCAGGCACCCCATATCTCTATTTTTAACGGAAGAAATAAAATCTATCAGTCCATTTTTTTATTATATATTGAGTGCCAACATTTTGGACCTGATCTAACGATCCTATATACTCCTTATTACCAAGAAAGTGGGGTACAGGGAAGATTGAGGTTACAGAAGCTTTCTTGATGGTGGGGAGCCTAAGGAATAAGACAACAGCTGTATTTAGGAGCTAATGTCCAGGGCAGCAGTTCTTAATCTTGAATGAACATTGGAATCACTTGGGGAGCTTTAAAAATCCCTGTGCCCTGGCTGCACCTAGACCAAGGGGATCCAGATAGCAGTATTTTCTAAAGCTCACCAGGTGTGTGCAGCCAAAGTTGAGAACCACTGGTCTAGTGGAAGAGGTGGAGGCTTAAGAACCTTTATGTTCATGACCAACTGTCTTCTGGGAATGTGGTCTGAAACAGTTGCCTTGTAGCATCTAGAGCTGCTGTCCAATATGGTAGCCACCAGCCATGTGTGATTACTGAGCACTTGAAGTAGGGATAGTCAGAACTGAAATATGCACTGGATTTTGAAGACTTAGTAAAAAACAGAATGTAAAAATCTCATTAATAATTTTAAACATGTATTGCATATTGAAATAATATTTTGTTTGGATCTATTGGGTTAAATAAAATATATTACTAAAATTAATTTCACCTCTTTTCTTTTTTATGTGATTACTAGGAAATTTGAAGTTACACATGTGGCTGCAATAATATTTTTATTGGACAGTGCTGATAATCATTCTTAAAAAGAATCATAAAATCTCAGAGATGAAAATGACCTTTGAAATCACCCAATTCAGTTCCTTCATTTTATAGCTAAGGAAACTGAGACCCAGAGAAAGTGACTGGCCTTACAACACACAGCTAGAAAGTGTCATAGCAGAGATTAGTCAGGTCCCCTGACTTGTGCTGTCTATGGCTATTTCCATCACACTTCTTCAAGGATTGTTAAAACAAAAGTGCTCTATCATCTCCTCCCAAAATAGAATGTTTAATTTAATCAACTGGTACTGAAATATGTACTTTTTATAGAGCGCCTTTTTTCCCTCTAGGATGTTCTATGTAAGTCTCATGCCTACAACTTCTCCTGACTTTGGTGCCATACAACCAATGTACTACTCTTGGTGTCATAAAATAAACCAAGAAAAATATAAAAAGATCATATCTCACATTCCACTTTATACTAGGAAAGGTTACATGTCAAAGGGCACTTGCAGAAATACCACAAAAATAAACTTAAGGGAAAGAAATTGGTAGGGAGGGCAGGCAGGGGGGTTGAAACACAATGAAAATAATATTTTGTGTTCCTATTTTAAGTGCCTTTCTCAATGCTATATGCATAGCAGCTAGAGGCAAGCTGGAAAGCCGCCAGGTCCTGGCTGCCAGCAAAAATTTTGTCACCTCCTTTGAACATCTGAAGTATGTTTACCCAATAGATTTCATTAAATTACACTTCCATTAGGAAGCATACAATGTTGATACTCATCTCAAAGATCAAAGGGATCGCTAAGAGGCATGTCATCCTGCTCCCCAGCTGATTGCTATTTCTGGGCCAATCAAGGAAAGGAGCCAGAACAATACTTAGTTAAAAAAAAATTGTAGCATCTCCCCAAGGACTATAGACTAAGAATCTGCAGCCCCATTATCAAAATAAGCATATCATTAATGACAATACTCATACAGTGAGTTATTTTAATACAACTTCTACACAACAAACAAGCTGGATTTGGGTCATTAGCTAAATTTGCAAAGCAGTATTTCTGAGGGCTGAAAAACTCTTCAGTAAAAATATAAAGTTTAGAAAATGGAGAAAGTCCCATTTACAAATGCAAGAGACAGATCCAGTTTTTATTAGTTTCATTGTGATTCTAAATAAACCAACAGGTAAGTCAGGTTGGAGATGGTTAATTTAATTACTGGCGGGTTGTAAGATTTTTTTTTCTCATCTCACTAATTTTTTTGATGGGTGATTTAAAGAAACACCATAAGTGCATTTTTTCCGAAGGTAAAACTATTCCATCTTGGAATCCAATGACTTATGATGAAAACACTTAACTTCCAGGAGCAAGGGACACTAATTTCAAAGGACATAAGATTTGGCCATGGAAAATTAGGAAATGAAAACAAGTCATTTCAACTAGGAATAGAAATATTTAATTTTGGTTTAACAGAAATAGTTAAAAATATATGTATGGTACTGAGAAACAGCTATAAATCCCAAATCTTTTATTTGAGATTAGAAAAGGTAGTTCAGCAAAAGCTCAATGTTCTAAGCCTGATTTTGGGTAGTGGAAACTCTTCTCTAGTAATTTTATTGAGGCAAATCTAGTAATTTGCCCAAAACAGGATGAAAGAGGCAAGGTTCAGGCAAGTGTTCTTTCTACCTAACTCTTTCTACAAGCTCTGGTGGTAAAGGTATGTCACCCATCTATAGCCACAACCCAGATTTCAGCTGTTTTCTTCCAAAGTGTAGTCAACCTCTTGGTTGCCCATATTTGACACATCATATGAACTCTAATTATCTATCTTTTGCAATTAATCATCTGACAACTACATTTCCTGTACTTATAAGCATCCAGCTGGGAACTGAGTTTTATTCTGAGAGGGAAAAAAGAGGATTCAGGTTTCTAACAAATTACTTCTAATTAACCAGAACCTTTTTTAGTCATCACAATGTAAAGATGCCTACAGCTAGTGAAAGAATTTATTGTTTGCATTCATAATGATACTTTAAATTTTCATTTAAATTTCCCCAAAAGGCAGTTCTGGAAATGCATTGCACTAACATTAGTTAAACAAACATTCTGTTTGGCAGTACACAAAGAATGAGGGAAAAGAAAGATAATTTCTAAGGAAAAGGAACTTGCAGTATGACCAGAAAGGGCACCCAGCAAAATTAAATAAAGCAGAGATTCAAGGTGTACATCTTCAAAGTGGAAGATACAAGTTATTTTCCAGTAAGTCCAGAAATTGGCAGGGCTGAGTCATACAAATTTTAGAGCTGGAAGGAACTCTAGGAATCATCTACTCCAGTGGTTCTCAGCAACCACCTGGAACTATTTAGAAATTCAAATCCCCAGATCCTTGTGGGGCCCCACCAACACCTTCTGAATCAGAAACACTAGGGTGGACACAGCAATCAGCCCTCCAGGTGATTCTCACCCACTGGTCTAGTTTAGGAACCACTGATAGTCTAACCACTTCACTGTGCAGATGAGGAAACTGAACACTGAGATTAGAGGCCAAAGTTTATACACAAGAATAAAATTAAAGAATGACCTTGAGGAACTTACTATTATCTTTCTTTTTATTAAAAAAAAAAATCTTCATTAGTATCTAAGATATAATACTGTGGCCTAGCACATAAGTTCTGGGACTACTGATCCTTAAGATCCCCAGCAGCTCTTTCCTTTCACAGTAGACTTAGCTCTTGAGCTCCTGGGACCTAAAATACATAGACATTCCTAGAGTATTGGTTACAAGGTTCCCTACAACATAAAATTCCACAAATATTAAACTAAGAAGAAATGAAGACCAGAAAGAGGAAGCCAGGGTCTTATGGGACTTTAAACCAAAAAACCAGACAGCTGCAAGAATAGCATTTGGAAGACGGGGCTATATTGGAAAGAACACTGGATACAGAATCAAAGAATCTTGGTTTCTCATTCTTGCTCAGCTGGTCAAGGACCTTGGGCAAGCCAGTTATCTCTGGCTGAGGATGTGGCTCCTCGTCTCAAAACACCTACCTCTGCAGGGCTTCTGAAAAGATAAAATGCAAACTGTCCTTAACACAGCTTTTGGTACATAATGAGCACTCAATAAACATTAGCCCCTTCTTCCTCTTCTCTTTCAATTTACAGAGGATGCAGATAGAAAGTTATATTCCCAGCCCTCCCAAGAGGCTCTATCTAGCTCCATTCTTGAAATGTATAGTTCTGTCTAGACATCAACACGTTCTCCATTAGCCCTCAGCCCTGTTCCTCTCTATTCTCTCTACCAGATATCCAGAAAAATATTGAAGGTCTCATGGGTTGTTTTTTAATATTTCAGAAAGATTAATAGTGATCATATACTTAATCAGTACAAGACTACACAGCTTAACTAAAACATCAAGTTTGTTTTTGTTTTTTGCTTTAGGCTGGAATATATGAACTTAGATCTCTCATACTGATTTAACAAAACTTGACTCTCTCACATATTTAAAATTCTATCTCCCTAACTTTGTTAATAAAAAAAGTAAGGAAATCAACACTTCCTTAATAAATGTTCTTAATTTGGTTTCCCTGGTGGTGAAAAGTCTGGAAAACATTAACCTAATGGCTTTATTTTAAAGATTTACATGGGAATCACTTGGGACAAACTCGGGTCTGTGGGACCACAATCTCCCAGGGGGAGTCCTTGACTTGTGGTTGGCTGTTTTGTTTTGTTTTTAAATGCCACAAAGACTTTGAGCACTCCTGGCCCTTAACTACTGCTAATCTGTACTATCTTCAATATTGGAAAAGGAGGAGCCATAATCCTGACTTCCGACTATGACTGTCAGCTGCCCAAATGGACAAGGATGAAGGCAAAGGCAGTTGGGGTTGGATATTGTACACTGTGAATTTAAAATTATGGGTGCCAATTTGTGAAAAGAAAGGTCCTTCTACACTTATCAGTGAGAAAGTGATATATTTTCAGAAACAAAGGAAGAACTCAGAAAATTTCTCATAACTTAAGAAAGATGGGAAAAACTAACCCCGGAGTATTTTAAAGCAAATACTGTTCCTCAGGGTATAAGGCTAAAGTTTGTATTGTAATTATTTTGTTTTGTATTTTAAATGCAAAACATTATTTGATTGTTTGGGATATAAGTATGAAAATGTACTATTTTAAAGGAAAAACTTAATCTTTTCTTTGAAGCCAGTGGGCATAATTACACTAACACCTTTGGATCTGGTTCTGGGTTGATATGGGATAGCAAAGTCCTATATTTTAACCACGAGGAATAGGTATTTTACCCACAGTTAGAAATGCTCTACATTGTAATGTACATTTCATCATTCAGTCCAACTTGATTTCTTCACCACATACTTCATCTATTCACTCACAGATATTTATTTAGAATTGAGATACTTTTGCACAGCATGATCACAGTTCTTATTCTAAAACAGCATATAATGTAGTTGGAGCAACAAGACTAATGGCATGTGGGAAAAAAGCAAACTATAAGGCAGCATAAGGTTTAGGACCCAATAGTGCAAACGCTGGAGGAACGGTGGACAAAACAATCAGAACATGTTAGAGTTCCATTGGAAATAAGTGTTCTGACAATATCATAGTATTCCTTCAGTTTATTTACGATAACATTTTGAAATGTGGCCCAATAAACCAAATCACCATCCAAATAGTTCTTTGAACATTTCTTTGTATGATTAGCACCCTTTATTCCTAACCAATCTACACAGGCAGAAAATTAAGGATTGGACCTATTACTACCAAAATATTTCTACAGACTTAAGTTAAATTTTGAGATGAAGGCCAATTTTTAAGTTAAACTAAATGGAAAAAGCATTTTCTTCCTTTTAGATGAATTCATCACAAAAGATACGTGGAGTGGAGGAGATTGTGTCAGGTCAGAAAGACTAGCTGGAGCAATGATTCTTGAGTCATATACTGAAGGCCACAGGGTGGGAAGCTGGAGAAGGGAATCATGGACAAAACAGCACATAAAAAGGCAGTTAGGTGAGAATAAGTGAATGAGCTGCACACAGCAACAGCTCATATGTTAATTTGATTATGGGAAGCAAATTTAAGCTTCTGAAATGAAGCTTTGGAATTAGGGAGAATTAGGAGTGAAATGAATGCTAGAATGCGAAATTTGGATTTGACCCAATTGGCAATGATAAGCCCTGAATGCTCTTCAAAGAAGCAACATGGGAGAAACCCCACACCTCTTTTACAAGGCCAACTCTATCACAGTGTCTCTCAACCCAGATGCACAATATTTATAAAATACATATGCCTACACAATCGCCCTTATTCTGAGGTCACTTTATACGTTAAAAAAGTGGTATTATCTCTAACTGACATTTTACTGCTTTAACAGACCCATAAACAATCCCCTGAAGTAAGAAGAGATTTAATATGGTTAAATCAAGGATATGCTGTAAACAGAAGAGTGGAAATACAGAAATGATCTAGCCTAGGGATTGGCCATGGAGTCAAGAAAAAAGGCCTACGTGTAGGTTCAGAAACTATGGTATATGAGTCTTTAATCTGAACATCTTGTTATGGGAAATATTATGGTTATCTGCTTTTTTGGTATCTGTATATTCTTTGCACCTGTGACAGTATTACATGCAAAATCTTACTATCTTGGATTTAAAGGTGTCTAAGACTCAGATTTCCAAAACTAGCTTTGGATAGCCTTTAAGCATAAGACTACTCTTTCAAAGACAGGGAGAGTAAACAAGAAAAGGACACGCCACAAAAGGGCACACTATAATAAGGATTTTCTGACATGTCTTTTCCATGTGTTTTCTAAAAATACATTTCCCAAAACATTTTCATGATGCATTACTTCATGCTTAGGTAGGTAGAACAGGTATCATTAGTCTCATTTTACAAATGAGGAAGGGATGACCCTAAAAGGTAGGAGACCTGCACAAACTCTCAAAGGCTGGTGGTGGCCAAGACAGAATTTAAACCCAGGCCTCCTAACTAGAATATCCAGTGCTCTTTCCAGCCCACTCCACTGCTGTCCCATATGAGCCTCTATAAGCCAAAAAAATTTTAAGTGCTACACGACACTCTCAACTGTTAGATCTTAGTACAGACATAAGTGCAGCCAAGTGTTGTAAGAAATGCTTTAATATAAAGTATGTATGGGGCAAGGAGGGGAATTCATAATGCTTTCCTCAGGCTCTCTTATTAACCCAAAATATTTTTTTTTTAAAGATTTTATTTATTTGATGGAGAGAGATAGTGAGAGCAGGAACACAAGCAGGGGGAGTGGGAGTGGGAGAAGCCGGCTTCCCGCTGAGCAGGGAGCCCGTCGCGGGGCTTGATCCCAGGGCCCCAGGATCATGACCTGAGCCAAAGGCAGGCGCTTAACGACTGAGCCACCCAGGCGCCCCAACCCAAAATATTTTTTATAGGTGAATAGAAGGATGCTACGAAATGATTCAAGAGAGAGGAAATGAACATGGACAGTAACATAAAGAATTAGAAAAATAAATACATCTTGCAGTTGCAGTTGTTTCAGCAGGAGCACTACAGAGAAAAGCTCTCAAGAGCAAATCTCACGGCAGCGGCTGCTTTCGGCGGAACATGAAACAGGAGTGGGAACAGGCTAAAAAATAATAAAAACTTTGAAAAAAAGTTAAAAGATGCATGTAACTTAAAACTAACATCTTTTTCTACACCAAAAGGTTAAATTGTGAGGTTGACATTTGCATTTGTCATGTTGTCAACGCTTTCTATCGGCATGTGTACAAACAATATCTAAAGATGTCATCTGCATATTTATACCAAAGGAGCTTATGAACAGGACCTGTCAGTATATTTTAACACCCTTCCAAAACGTCAGCTTTCATCAGATATAAACACAACATGTTTCATTTATTAGTTTGGTCTTAATATAAAAAGTTGACAATCATGTGTCACTATAACTATTGATAAGGTAAATATGGACTACAGGAAAATGTCAAAAAGTTATTGAAATGTTTGCTGAAATACTACATCAGGTTGTATTTATCAGCTTTTTTCTGCCAATGAATATGTCATATTTTCCTACATATGGCCATTCCTGAGAAGATGTACCCAACGGAGCATTTCAGAAACTTCAGGCTTAAAGCAAATGAATTCCCAGGTATGAGAAATTTAAAAGGAGTCAGAACACAGAAAACACATACAAAAACACACGGCATTATTATTTTGTTCCACTAAAGTTAAACAAATTGTGCTCAAAGAACAATCCATACTGGATGTAACTGTTTGGTTAGAATACTTACGTTTTGTGTTCCTATCACTTACCATAGATGTTGAAAATTGTAAATTCTTAAATTGAATTCACTAGGCACTTACTGAACACCTACTATGTACTACATTTTTTTGGAATACTTCAGAAAACATGACGAGAGGAAGACCCAGGCTCCTTTCCTGAAGATCTTACAATTTGGTTGGAGTAATAAAACATAAGTAAGTGAAAATCAATAAATCATTTCAGCACTGACATGGAAACAGTGTGTAAGCTGGTACAGGTTATAAACATACGTACCAAGGCGAAAGGGAAGTAAAAAAAATCAATCATGACAGGAAAGATGACTACAAAAGACTTCTCGAAGGAAGTGGATAAAGGGCTAGGGGTTGCAGAAATGGAAGATATGTCAATAGGAGACTAATAGATTATATTGAGCCAAAAGTTCCACTGCATACCTATTATCCTAAACTGCATGTAGAATCGTTTTAAAGCAATTTGAAAACTTTCGCCAGTCTTGAAATGCCAAGCATTCCAATTTTCAACGTTGTTCACCAACATAGCTCATGGACCGTAGGGAGCACAGAGGTTGCCCCCTGTATATTTGAGTTAAAGAAGCAGAGACACAATGACTTGCCCAGTGGCACTCAGCTACTTAGTATCAGAGCTGACACCCAAAGCCGGAACTCTGGACTCTTAACCCAGGGTACTTTCCACTGCATCACACCACCTCTCTTCGTTAACAGCCTGTCTGAAATAAATGTATATTGGTTAGTGAACCAAATGTTCTTGAAACTCAACACGTTGGAACTCGCAGAGACTGTAGTGACTCTTTAAATGCCACAAAATGGTACGATTTAGTAGCTTTAGAGTCAGATAGATTTGACTTCAAGTCCTGGATCCAAATTATGACACCTTGGGAAGGGTCAGCTTTTCATAACCTCGTATGTCTGAATTATAAACTGGTTGGGTAGAATAAATGATACACAACATGATGTCTAGCTTGTTACAAGTCCTCAGTTGTTACTTCTCTCTCCCTCTCCCTCTTCAATCCTCATCAGTGATCCTTCTAGACTGAGTTTTCAATCAGCAGTAATTCTGCCTCAAAGGGGATATTTGGAATACCCAGGGACATTTTTTTGATTGTCACGACTAGAGTGGGGTGGTGGTGGTCTACTGGCATTTGGTGGGTAAAGGCCAGAGATGTTGCTAAACATCCTACGAGGCACCAGACAGCTTCCCCTCACCCCCAACAAAAAATTATCCAGCCCCAAATTTCAATAGTACTGAGGTTAAGAATTTCTGTTCTAGACCAAAGAGAAAGACTACTCATTACCACTAGTGTTCTGTTAGAAAAGAGATCATACCTTTTCTGCCCCCAAAGACAAGCTTCCCAACTTCACCAAAGTATCAAAATCAAGATAGAAACATATCAGATCCCCAAGCTGGGGTACACAGAGTACAAAAATACAACTGCATTAATATTCCTTGCTATATGGATTCTACTTGCATGTGATAGATTTGCATGCAGATCTATATTTCCAGAGACATGGAAAGATTATTTCCTTAGAATCCCCTCGAGGGGGTAATAATTAGTTAAAAAGACATAAATTTCTGAATCTTTATGAGTCTTTTTTTTTTTTTTTAACTGGAGGACTGGAAAATTCCTCCTTAATGACAACATCAGTTTGTACTTTGAGATCTTTCTTAGTACTACCTAGATTCCAAAAAGACATTCCGAGTATCAGGATATAGCAGGAAGAGGCAGATCATTGCACGAGTCCCAACAAATGGGTCCCCCAGGCAGTTGCTGGAGGCGTCCTCATCCTTCTGGTGTATACCTGAGACTTTCCCACCCTTTCCCTTACACTTTTATTTTCCCCTGACTCCTATTTTCTCTTCTCTCTTTTCCTTTTCCCTGTTATCTATGCCTCTTGTCACTTGCCAGTGAGTGTTTAGCCCCAGTCATGACAGAACTCAAAAGACAAAATGCTTGATTCAGTGGCAAGGTTTCAATAACGCTTTCTGTGAAATAGGAAGGAGAGAGATAGGAAGAGAGTGTATTTTAATTTGTGCTTTCTAGGTGCTATACCTACAGGGTGGGGGGAGATTTTGCAGACATAGTAGAAAAGCCCCCATTTCAAAAAATGTTATCAAGGGCTCAAGAAATATAGCTGCTCATAATCTATTTATTAATCTTAAAAAAACATAGTATTTCTAATTTTGCTGGGTTTAAAATCATTCCTCTTCGGAGTGAAAGTGAACTCTTAATACAAAGGGGCTATGGTAAATGAATTTGGTCTTGGAGATTTCTCTCAGAAAATGCCACAATATGGTATATTTTAAGTATCAGAGTGAGCCACAGTGCCATCTACGGCCATCTGAATTAGAAAGCAGAATTTTGCTACTTTGACAATCTCCGAAGACTAGGAAGATAGAAAGCCCTCTCGCTACAGAATGCCCTGACAAAAATCTTGCCCCAAATCTGTATTTTTAAGACATATGGAAAGACTATTTCCTTAGAATCTACCTGAGGGGGTAATAATCAGCTAAAAAGACATAAATTTGTGAATCTTATGACATAAACACTTTGAAGTTACATACTTTCATGAGGATAATCTGACTGGAGAGCCTATAGCAAAATGATTAACCATAACCCAAGACTCATCAATCAATTCCTTATGTTTTTAAAAAAAAAACCTGAGAAAATAAGAATTATTTATTAAATTAAATATTTATTAAATTAAATATTATTTATTAAATTAAATTATTAAAAAAGAGTATTTTTTTCTAATCTGAGTCTTTTTTGACTGTAGTTCAAAAATAGTTTAAAAGTTATTTCATAATCAAAAACTCTACATACCGTGTGACATGATGATCATAAGATTTAAGTTGATATCACAAGCTATGGGTAAAATTAGAAATTTTTCAACCTGGCCACAAAAGAACCTTCAATTTTCTCCCTAAACAAGAGAAATCCTCTCGTAATTCTACTATCAAGTTGTAAGTTATTTTCCCCACACCAATGCACAGCTATCATCATTTGGAACCAAGTAGATTTTCTCTTTCTTTCTGTTCCAAATTCACTCGGCTTACTGCCAAGAGAAAATACAGACACGGGGGAGGCAAAGAGCAATTCTGTTAAGATCAATGAAGATGTTGGCCATAACAGAATCCTATTTATCCATCACATCCGTACTTCTTTTTCTGATTAGAGATTACTAGCAATTTCTTGACAATTCTTGAACAAAATTAAGTTACAATCAGTCTTGCAAGACTTCACAAGGGAAGGAAAAAAAAAAAAATATATATATATATATATATATAGTTTTTCCTACTAAATCTAAAAACAAAACACACACACACACACACACACACTTTATAACTATTCCATTCTTAAAAGTGGTTTTAATATGCCTGTTTCCAAAGCAGTTAAAAGTGAATATTTACAGACAAAAAAAAATTCATGTGAAGATGTTCTATTGGCACTGTCTTAAGAGGTCAAAGGCACAGTCTATTTAGTAGCATGAAATTAAAGGCTGAGGGTTTTGTTTTGCTCTAAGCTCAAGTGAAAGTTTAAAATGCTCGTTTTGCCACCTAGGGAGAAAAACTATGCTATGCTATGCTCTGGTTATGTTTTCATGCTATGGCTTCTGTTTTCCCCAAATAAAGGTTATCATAGCACGTAACTTTAAACCAAAAGGAAATTAATTTTAAAGCAATTTCTTAATTGATACAAAAGAAATGTGGGCAACTGTTACTGTAAAATACTGGATTTGCCAACTTAAAAAAAGTATGTAAAGTAATAGCACTGAAGATTTGAAAGAAAAAAATGAAAATAAGTTAAAATGGCACTGCAACTCTCAGGAAAGAAGAGCTTCATCCTTTCAGATGCTTCACCTAATATAAAGAAACCACATTACCCTGCACGTGTAGTCTTTCAATGGTTCTGAATCACAACTGAGATAAAGGCTGAGCTCAACTTAACCAGCGAGGCTTTACTGAGCTCTCAAGCTCATCAAGCTCTGATGCCCGAGTCACGCTGTACCAGTCAAATCGTAAAGTCCGGGAGTGGGCGCTGGGCCTCAGGATTTTCTACGGTCCCCAGATGATTCAATGCGTAGCAAAGTTTGGAACTAAGGCACCAGCCCCATATTTTACACCTGATGTGATATCAGACACTTTGGGCCTCCCCTTCCTCCTTTCCATCAATACCACCCCCCCCCCTTTGTTTACCTGGTACTTCCAACCTGAATCAATCCTGCTTCTCTCATGTTCCTTCTCGTCCTTCAAGTCTCAGTTTGGGGCTGTGACCTGCTCGTGGAACCTTCAGTTCCACGGGGCTGCCCCTCCCTGAAAGCATGCCCTCTCATACACTATCCCATCAGAGCCTCTCCAATTTCACTTACCACATTATTATAAAGACTGCGAGCTTCTTGAAAAATATGTCTTACTCATCTTTTGACCACTTACTCAATGCTTGACACATAATGGATACTAAGTATACATAAATTATTTATAGTAATCTATTACAAAACAACAACAAATTGTTCAAAACCACCAAAATTCAAACCATGAGTGAAGTGGATAGAAAGAACACAAGCGTGAAAGTTCTCTTCCTCAGCTTCCTAATTTGTTCTTTATTTTTTTTTTCAACATTTATTTATGTAAGTCATCTCTACGCCCAATGTGGGGCTCGAACTCACAACCCAAAATCAAGAGTCTCATGCTCTTCTAACTGAGCCAGCCAGGCGCCCCATCATTTGTTCTTTAGTTTGAAATTAATTCTAATATTATTTGTTTTACTAGTGAGAATTTAAATAATTTTAGCTTCCACCATATTCTTTCTAGTTGTGTACTATCTTGCCTTATATATTTGGGTGTATTCTAAACCAAATTCTCAGCACATGACAATGTTTGGAACTTTTAAATATCAAGCTATTCGGTTGTCTTTAGGTAGGCTAAAGCCCATTCTTTGTTACTATTAATGACAATATTTAACAGGTACTATAGAATCTCCCACCTTCTCCTTCTCAATGCTGGTATGTATGTTAGGCCAGTGACATAAGAATGCAAAAATAGTGACTTCTGATAGTTTCTGGAAAATGTCAGTTATCAGAAATTAGGGAAAGAATGGGAAGGAAATCCAAAGTAAATAATTTAACATGTATTTTTAACTCTAGATGAAAAACTCAGCACAACCATAGCTCTAATTAGTCATATGAAACATGTAATAAAGTGATATAAAATAACATACAGTACCATGATTCTTCTACTTTATAATTCTGAATCTCCTACCACAAGGTCAAAGAGAAACTGCTTATATAGATTAATTTCTAAGATGTTTTTTACAAAACAAAATGCACTAGAATATAAAAGCACTGCAACTTACAAGGTCATATCTGAGAATAAGAAGAAAGATTTCAAGTCTCAATCCTTTGTGTAGATGGCAGTTAGTCTACTGAAGCACTGAGAAAGAAGGTTTACATTTTTGGATTATTGAAGGAATCTTCTGGCTTTACCACCTCTAAACTCTTTAATTCTAGGATCACCACTTGTGCACAGGGAAGTCACTGACTAAAAATTAGTGCCGTTCTCAAAGTCCTTGCACAGTTCTTATTTTATTTGACATTCCTATTTACCCATTAGGGAGGCAGAACCGATATGATGATCTAAATTTGCAGATACAGAAACTGCAGCACAGGATGAATATGCCACATCTGAGGTCTCAAGCCTACAGTTCCTGGGCTATTCTCACAATTTCACACTTCCTCTTCTGACGAAGTAGTCCATGACCAAATTTAGCTTGCACACAGTATCAGAAAAATATGGGATGGACCATTTCTAACAAATGTCTAACAATATATACATGATTGTTTTGAAGTGTAAATAAAGCCGTCAAATAGGGGCCCTGGATCAGACAGCATTTGAAATGAATAGCACTGAATCATGTTCTTTAAAAAAATGGAGAAAAAGAAAAATTTAAGCTTCACTGAAACTAAATAGAATATAATCTGTAAGATTCTAATTATGGAGATAGTTTTCTCCTTTCTAAGCTTCACTTTAAAAAGCACATACGTCCATAAATAAGACAAACCTAGTCTTACTTCAGCTGAAATTTATTTGTAGACTAAGTTTATACAAAAGGATCAAAATAAGAAAACAATGAAACAAAAAATGTCAGTCATTCAGTATGCAGAAATGCAATGTTCCATTACGAAAGTCAAAGAGTATGAGGTAAAAAATTCAGAAGAGATTGGCAAAGAGGTCTCTTGTTTTAAAGCACATAATACATTTTTCAGGAACTCATTTCATTTCTATAATCAGACATTTCACACCAAGGCCAATGCCATGCAGTGTAACATTCCAAACCATAAAATCTGACACTCACTCCATTTTAAGAATGCAATTACAGAGCAAATTCTTCATAACCAATAATAGAAATCTCCATTTTCTTTTCTCTTCTTTTGCTTTGTCAAATATTTATTTACTTAGTTTAGTGGAGGGGGGCAAGGGTAGAGGGAGAGGGTGAGGGAGTCTCAAGCAGGCTCTCCACGCTGAGCTCGGAGCCCGATGTGGGCTCAATCCCTGAGATCATGACTTGAGCCCAAACCAAGAGTCAGATGCTCAGCCGACTGCACCACCCAGGTGCCCCCCAAATCTCCATTTTCATAGTAGATTTCTAAGTCCCAGATTTGCAAATGTGAATTTGCAAAGACATGAGGAACTTCAAGAACTAATAAAACGCACTAAGGATGGGGTCCCATTTCTTGATGTTCCTAAATTTGACCACACTTAAGCATTTCAGAGAGATGTCTAGAAAAGCTTTTAATCCATGATCTTATGAACTTCTTAAAGGAAAAGCCAAAAGAGCAATTTGACTCCACATTTGTTATTTGTTTTTACTCTTAAATATGATTCTTCCATTTGGGGGAACTAAAACACACAAAGTTAAACAAAACAACCTAAGCAAAAAAATGAGACCGTTTCCTGGTAGGCTTTTAAGGACTTGGAATCCAGAGAAAAAAGTCTCTGGTTGGAATCTCTTCTACCCCATTTTAACTTCTTGTACAGGGAAGCTGAAAATAGTCGACATGGCAAAGCTCTTCAGCTAGTATTCCACAGTTTAAAACCCTTCACCTGAGAGATCACTTCTGGCTTGTCTTCAGCAGCAGCAGCCCAATGCTCCTGAAAGCGATATGCTAAGTCAGAAGTGCCTAATCTGTTTTAAGTTTTGTTCTGAACCTCACAAACGTAGAACTAGATAAAAGACAATAAGAATGGCATAAAGAGCAACTGAGGATTCACAAAAAAAGAAGTAAAAGTCAGAACCACCATGTGTCATTCCCAGTTGCTAATTTACGTCAATGTAGCAAAGCACAAAATTGACACACTTTATTAGAATATGTTTGTAACCCTAGGACTTAAGTAGGAAACTTCTAGTTCAGTCCTTGGTGTTACATAATGCAGGTGTGAGTTTCAAGATCCCTAGAACATAAGCTTTAAGAGGGTGATGAACATGTGGGCAACGGTTCTGTGTGGAGCCATGACCTTGAGGCTTTGGGTTGCTCCAGCATCATCACTACCAGATCATCACCGTCCCACTTCACTGTTTGGCATTTACCAGGAGAGTGACTGGCAAGTACTTTGATAAAAAAGCATTTCATTTAAAAATCAATGAGCTACTTTTCTTTCCAAGGAAAGTATACCACACATGAAAAATGAGAATGACTCAAAGGCAAAACCAAGTAAAAAGGCTTGTCTCTAAAACTACTTAGTGCTTTTCCAAGAGAATTACACAGGGGTTCCGCAACTCTTGATAACGCAGCCTCTGACCATATATTTACAGAATATCAGACTATTTTTGACCATGGGACAGTTTATAAGCAACCAGTAAAAAGTTTACTATTCATGAGCAAACAATTTAACATTAAAACAGAGCTGGCTTTTTGACGATGGCAATTAGCTTCTTCATGTTCCAAACACCAAATAACATTTTCCCATTAATTTTTAAACCAATGTGGCTTTAACTTAAAATAAACTGTACATCAAAAGAATGGAAAATAAACAGCCAGGAATACAATTTGACGAATTGGATTTATTTAGTTTATTTATCTAAACAGGGACCATTGGATCTCTTTAATAGGCTGACAGTTGCACTGGGCTGGTTAATAAAACATTCAACAGTGTCTTCAGCCAATATAGAAATGCAAATCCCATCAGAAATATTTTATTCATGAGGCAGTAATTTCAGTTACTACCAGTGTCTTAAAAAAAAAAAAAAAAAAAAAAGGCACTTTGCAAATAAACAGTGCCATCTAGTGACTAACAATGAAGCCAAATTTGCCACAGGCTTACGATTAATCTTTCAAAAATCTTAACCTGTTTTTACCTTTCCTCTTCATTTCTTAGGTGAGATCAGAGAGGCTAGGCAAAACAAGCAAACAACAGAAAAGTCGATAATAATTTGTTAAGTCATTTAAGAAGGATTATAAGCAGAGACAACTGCATTAAAACCAATAAGCTTTCTATTCTTTTGTTTGTGTTAAAGCAATTTAGCACTGTAAAAATACACTTCATCTGCTTAGAAAACTCAAACTGCTAGAGATGCCATAATGTCGTGGCAAAAATTTGCTCTCTCTGCCATAAAATGGCACTATAACTTTAATTCCAATGATTAAAAAAAATTCATAAGTTTAGGTAAGAATAAATATTCCAATAAAATTGCACAGTCCAATGAGAGATCTGACACCAATTAAATGACTTACATGCACAGAACATGTGAGTGCACGCACACAGATGTATTTGCATCAGTATACACTTCAGCGTGGTGAATGACTACAGTGGATGTGGAAGTTTTTTTTGCAGGTAATTTGGACGTGGAAGTTATTTTTGCAGGTGAGAAGGGTCAAGAACATGAACCTTTACAGCATCTTGGATTAGGAGACCAGAGTGACACACATGCACAGATCAGCCCCCTTCTGGTATCACTACAGCCGAAAATAGCCTTTTGGTTTCTTCCCTATCCAGTGGGTCCATTTCCTGTGCCAGCCTCTGGATTTATCGGAGGCTCCGTGAGTAGAAGATTTACCAGGGTCAGTGCCTAGAATGAGAACCCTACAAACAAAGAAGGCCACTGGCCTGATGATTTTTTTTTTTAACAGTTTCATACAGCAGGGCTTTAGGAACAACTGTCTTAAGGAAATAATTACAAACGAGGAAAATCACATACGTGCACATAAATGTAGTGTTACTTTCTCCCTTAAGGGCCAAGTCATATCAAGATAACTAATATAGTCTTCAGTTTGTGTTTAAGAAATATTGAAAATGTAAAATGAGTTCAGTTTTAGACAGATATGGAGAGCCAGGAATATCTGCTTGCCTTACCAATATTAATATATCTTCCATGGAAGAGTAGCTTAGAGAAAGAAATCTCAGTTGTGTCTAATTTTAGAGTTGTAAAATCTCCATAATGACAAGTAACAGTATCTTTCTCATACAGTTGTGGATTAAATGAGTAATGTATTTAAAGTATCCAGCCCTGGGTGGCCTATGATTTTATTTCTCATCACATTCTAACACAGAGAAGATATGGAGAAAGTACAACAAAAATGATCTGATGACTCACACTAAAAATGTAATTCCAAGGGATATTTTAATAAGAGCCATAATATTGTTGAAACCCTTTGACTTGATAATCTGCCCTCTGAGAAATGACCCTGATGAAATAATCCTGCTCTAATATGTTCATCGTAGCACAATAAGTTACAGAGGGAATAAATGGAAATATATTACAATTCAACAAAAGATGAACTAGTATCACTGATTGAAATATTATGCACCCACTAAAATGATTCTGAATTTATAGAACTGAAAAATACCAACGTTAGAATCTTGTGTTAAAAAAAGGCGGAAAAACCGTGAGTTGAGAAACATCATTATTATGTAAAATAAAACAATAAATTATGCAAGGGAGAGGGGAAGGGAAGACTGGAAGAAAACAAATCAAAACGTAAAATGTGCATCTTTTGGGGTAATAGGGATAAGGTGTTTTTTTTCTTCTTTCTACTCTTCTTTATTTTCAGAATATTCTATAATGAGCAGGTATTATTTTTACAGAGAATCAAAAAACAAATGTAATTTTTTAAAATGGTAAGCATATTTATTAAGTGCACATAGTGGAAGAAAATTTCTTTTCTGGAATGGTTCTGTCCACTTTGGCTGCCTTACTTCCTTCTAGAATACACTTATGTTCCTGCAAGAAGGATAAGCTGATGCTATAATTACAACATGTTACCTCTGACACTATCTAAATCTCTAAAACATGATTTCATGGTTTTCTACAGCTGCCACAGAATAGAAGTAAAATATCCCAGGGAGTCGTAAGAACAGAAAAGATAAAATGTAAACAGAAGCATCAAGTTCTTGACCTTTCAACAAAAATCAAAATTTAAAAGAGTTCAACTTTCTCATTTGCACTTCTTTAGTCTATCTTAGACTTTAAAAAAAAAAACAAAACAGAATACGGCTACTGGCTTCACTCATAAACTCGGATACTCAAGTTGTCCATTCACCTGTTAAAAGAGAGTGCAGGTAGTAGCAGTAAAAGCTTCAAGCTGTTCCACAACATCCTTTGAACCCTGACCTAAGGGACCAACTCCGATAGTCTGCAGGTAGTTGGGTTTCTAGGACCATTCAGCCTCACTGCTGAGACTGTCAATAGAAGTGCCATTCTCTGATGTAGACAGCTTTGCACTAGGAGCTGGTCTAACAATCACATCACATAGTCTGCCAAACAGGAAAAGGACAGCATTCGGGCACCAATGACCTGGGATAGAAGTGAACTTGAGACGGGGGCTAAAAAGCCCTACTTCTAACATTCATTACAATCAATTCCTCCACCCCAAATACTGTATGTGCATGTCCATCTTAAAGGAAGTTCAGCTTTGTTACAAGAAAAAAAGAATATGCAACTACATAAATATACCACAAGATGGCGCCAGCACCCCAGTACAATATCAGAGATGTAAAAGGCATTCAACACACCATGTCCTTATGTGACTTTTGGAACCTTATCCTGGTACATCATGTACTTGTTCCTTCTTTTTTTTCTTATGAGGCTTGGTCAAACATTTTATACAACGTTAGGTTTTTTGTTTGTACAAGTTTAGGGGTTTTTTGTTTGATTGATTTTATTTTCTTAAGAAATAGTAATCTTAAACTTGAAAAATCCTCTATTTTTCTAAAAATCCATATCCCCCACTTTTGGTTGGCTCATTTCCCTGGAATATCCTGACATGACACTGCTCTAGCTAACCTTACACCAATATTGAAGAAAGAAATTACCAGAACAATTTAAATATATGAATTCTCACTTAAAAATGTTTTCAAATACATAAAGAGGATATTAAATTGGTATTTATGGAAACATGAAGTTGGAGATGGGGGATTGCAAAGGATCATGGAGAAAACATAAGAAAGTGTGTTTAGATGATTTGATTCTGGCCCTGGCTCTAAACAACATTTGGTCTTCCTGGTCCTCCATTTCCTCATCTAAAAATAAGATGACTGGATTCTAACTTCTCTGGCCTAATATTCCCAACTTACACTGAGACCGTAAGAAGCCAAAAATAAACAACAGGAGGCTTTTGGAGGCCAAATGTCCAGGATAATAGAGTATCATCACGAATAGCAACAGTACAAAAGGGAACACAGTGATGAGCACTGCCTTCCCTTAACTTCCCACAATTATGAATACAAACTATAACCTGATTTTTAAAATCTTTTAAGCAGTTCTATTTATTCAGTTACAAATTAAAATATATGACATAAGTCATTGTAAACAGTAGATTATTATTTAATTTTCAGATGCACACAATTATCTGCTAAATACTAATAAACATTAAAAGTACACCAAACTTTTATGCCAGTCATGACAGAGTAATTGGTACACGACTAATCCTCCCACTCTAAACAACTCTAAAAATGGACAAAATGTATGTAACAATTGTTTTTCAAAAACTGGACAACAGGCAGTGTAGAAGTACAATCCTTTGGAGAAGAGAAGCACTTCAAATGAGCCTTACAATTGCTATGGTTCTCAGCCTGCAAGTACTTTCCAGACTACAGCACGTGCAGATAGAGTGCAGATGGAGCACAGCGTGTCACTGAGCTTAAGAGGCAGACACTGGAGTTTGGGATTGAGATGGAGAGAATTTAGCACAGTAATATAGAGAAGGGAGCTACACAGAGAAGGGGCTCCAGAAATCTATAAAGGGTTCTCCTTCAGCCTATGGCGGAAAATGAATTTGCATATGCGGAGGGCAAGATCCCACAAAGCCTTGCGGAGAACAAGTACTGGGGGGCTATGGATGGAATGGAGATTCTGGAGGTCACCCAAAGCAGGGAGACAGAATTCTGACCAAACACAAGCAGAGCAGTCATTGAATGCTCCAGTCATTCAAATGGAAGCCAAGAAAAGCCACACCTCAAAAGTAGGTCTACTCTAGACATGTCCTTAAACACTTTAACAATAGCCTTGAGAGGATCAATCTGATGTTAGTAAGTTATCTGCTTGCCCAAATAAAGCTCAACATTCTCTAGGGGGTACCTGGCTGGCTCAGTCGGTAGAACATGTGACCATTGATCTCAGGGTTGGGAGTTCAAGCCTGATGCTGGACATAGAGCTTACTTAAAAAAAGAAAAAGAAAAAAAATTCTCTAAAACATGCATTGACAGCAGAGGTGATAAAATGCCATGGAGGCAAAAATTGGTTCTTGGCAGGATGAAAAATTTTAGACATTACAGAGACATGGGGCCCTCCAAAGGGTCATAGTATGTACAGATATATATCTGTAGCATTAAAATTCCATGGCCATGGGAGGAGGAAGAGGAAATTGTGGGGGGAAAAAAGTCTAAAAAGGTTCCTTGAGGGGGTGGTGATAATGAAGAAAAGGTTGAGATGCACCACTCTAAAGGAAACCAACAAAATCTAGGCTTTTAACAATGTATGATCCATAATACCAAGCATGTGATAATAAAATTCCTAGACATGTGAAGAAGGAATGGAACAGAACAGAAAACCTACTAGCTGACCTGGATTTTATTCAGCAGGCAATGAGCAGTCCATGGGATTTTGTAGAACAATGTGACATATTCAGATCAGTGTGTTAGAAAGATAATTCGAGACTGGTGCAGAGCGTGGTTTAGAGCAGGAGAAGAACAGAAGGAGGAAAGGCTGCTACAAACATTGAGATGGAAAAACATGAGAGCTTCTAGTAGTGGAGATGAAAGTGGGAGATATTTGAGTGCAGGACTGCTAATTCTCAGTGATCAACTGGACGTGCAAAGTGATGGCGAGGGAGAAATTAAAGATTAACTTGGAAGTGACTGGAACTTGTCAAATTTAAGTGTTTGTGTTTAAGGGACTCTGGAATAAAGTAAGTAGTAAGAAGTATGAATCTAGAGCTATAGAGGTCTGAGTCAGAAATGCAGGTTGGTGTAGACCCAGTCATTGAAGCCACAGGAGTGGATGATGCCACACAGAGTAAGACACTGGGAGTCAGCGGAGAAGCCTGAAGAATCCAGTGTCTAAGCAACAGGCAGAGGAGGAGGAGGGGCCGAGAAAAGAAAACAAGTAGACGATAAGAGTCGAAGAAAGAAGTACTGAGCTGTCCTCTGCCCTTCCTCATCGGTGCAAATGATCCCCCAAGGTCTCGACGTCACAAGGGGAATAGCACATCTGCTTCATTTGCAATAACAATGAAGGACCATCTGTGCTATTTTTCTTGGGGTTCAATGTTTCTAGGTATAGCACCATAAGAAAGTTATCAAATGTTTTTAAGAAGATAGCCTTCATTCCTTTAAACATAAAAGAATTAAATATAAAAAGATAATATGAATCAAAAGGGAATTATGTACCTATTTTCTATACCCTGTTCGAATACCTCACGTGGTGTGGTAAGGAAAAGTGGAGGAAGCTGTAGAAGAGGCAAGGACCACTCACTTCTCAAAGACTTCTCATCAATCCAGAGTAAAAGCCAAGGTCTTTACCATGTCTACGACGCCCTTGTAGATCTTTCTTCTGCCTCCCTCTGTAAACACATGCGCCTCTTCCTCTCTCTCTCACGCCACAGAGAACACCCTAGCCAAAACAGCCATGACCACTGTGCTAGCCACTCTCACCCATTTACTCACTTTATTTTCATTTATAGCACTCATCACTCCCTGAAATTATGATATAGATGTATTTGTTTATTTGTTTCTTGTCTTTCCCACTAGAGTTTAAATTCCATGAGAACAAGAACTTTATCTTAATCACAGCTTTTTCCAAGCACTTAGAGCAATGTCTTACACACAGCTGGGCTTGAGAATGATGTGTTGAATGGCATGCAGAATCAATCTGAACTTCTTGGTTCTATCATGGATAAAATGAGGATAGCCATCCACATCTACTCTGTCTACTCCTCATACAATGAAACGAAATAGTGTATGTTAAAGCACTTTATAAACTTTAAGTCACTATACCATGGGAGGTGGGGGCTGGTAGTGGTAAAGGATGCCTCCTGACAATCGAAGAAATTTGTGCTAATAATTATCCACATAAATACATGAATTTTTAATGATAGCCTGGAGAACAGATGTTCAGATCACAGTTACTGATTCCATTTTTCTTTAGAACAGAAAATATGCCTAAGAAATATGTACCCAAGCATACAATATCCAAATACCAGATTTGGATCTAACCAGATTATATTCTTCAGGAGACAAAAAAAAACAATGAAGATTGAGCTAGCTGACTTATAAGCAACAGAAGCAATTTAATTTCTCAAAAAATTTTTAAGAAGAAAAGATTAAAACTAAATTCAGTGTTATGAGCTGAATTGTGTCTACTATCTCAATTTATATGTTGAGGTCCTAACCTTTGGTACCTCAGAAAGTGACTGCATCTGGAGAAGAGTTAACTGAGTTACAACAAGGTCACCAGGGTGGGCTCTAATCCAATGTGACCGGTCTCCTTCTAAGAAGAAGAAATCAGAACATAGACACAAACAGAGGGAAGACCATGTGAAGACCCAGGGAGAAGACAGCCATCTCCAAGCCAAGGAGAGAGGCCTCAGAAGAAACCAACCTTGCTGACACCTTGATCTCAGACTCTCAATCTCCAGAACTGTGAGAAAATAAATTTCTGTTGTTTAAACCATCCAGTCTGTGGTACTTTATCATGGCAGCCCTCACAAACTAATATAATTTGTTATTTTAGAAACCAAGAGAGAAATCTGTGTAAAGGAGTTTCATAAAGATGAGGTTAGCAAACTAAAATAATCCTCATAAATATTTTACTTTACTATCATCATTCATATTGAAACATTAATTTTAATTAGAATTGTCTAAGTATAAATTTGAGTTGTCAAATTCTCAAATCAATTTAAATTTTCTCATTATACCTCATATTCTCCCTAAGAGAACCCACCTTTCACAAAGCAATTAGAGAAGGTTTTATCTAGCACAGAGCACAGGAGCTAGGCAGTTATGCTTCTTTTCTGAATTTAGGCCCAGGGTGGATTCCAATTTTTTTTTTAATTAATGGAAAGACAATTTAAAAGGCAACTGCATCAGAGTCACTGACGTAGCCTATCTCAACTTCTCAAGAAAGTATTCATCAAAATATAAAATAAATATGCATAACTGCAAATCACCCTATCTCCAGATTCTAGGGGGATTTCTACTGGGTCTGGTACCACTGTGGTCTAGAAGACCCAGCCTCCATAAGCAAAACACTTAAGGCAGGAACAGAGGCAGAAAGACCCTCATAAATTCTTGACTTTCTTTATGAATTTGGACCCCAGGGTCAGAAATGAAGTTGATTCACATACCAAGACATGACTCCTCTGTCATTTACAGGTAAAGCTCAGTTCTTCATCTGTATCTTTTTTTTTTTAAGTAGTAAATACACATAACATAAAATTTGCCATCTGAACCATTTTTAAGTGTACAGTTTAGTAGTGTTAAATATATTCACATGTTGAGCAACTGATCTCTAGAACCTTTCACCTTGCAAAACTAAAACTCTACACCCATTAAACAATAACTGCCAGTTTCCCCCTCTCTCCAGTCCCTAGTAACCACCATTCTACTTTGTCTCTTATCTTTGACTACTCTAGGTACATAATATAAACAGAATCATATACTGTTTGTCTTTCATGATTGGCTTATTTCACTTAGCATAATGTTCTCAAGCATGTCATGTCATGTCATGTCATATCATGTCATAGCATACGTTAGAATTTCCACCATTTTTAAGGCTGAGTAATATGCATGTACCATATTTTGTTTATCCATTCATTTGCTGCTGGACACCTGGGTTACTTCCATCTTCTGGTTTTGTGAATAATGCTGCAATGAACATGGGTGTGCAAATATAAAAACCCTGCTTTCGATTCTTTTGGATATATATCCAGAAGTGGAACTGCTCAGCTCTATCTTTCAAACTCCTATTACTTTTTAATTACTAACAATTTCAACATTTTATGTTTAAATTTGCATTCTTAAATTTGTATAAAGTAGGTAGAGTTGAAAGTCGGATACATAGGAAGAGAAAGCTAAATATTCTCTTGGAGCAACTGGTATAAAGGATCACTTGTATAAATAATTAGTTGAATTACTTTTGTCCTTTTGGTGGGAGGAGTGTAACACATCCTTTTAAGACTCTAATAAAGCCTATGGCGCCTATCCCAGGAGAAAAGTGCACATGGGAATGGACATCCAAAAATACCTATATAATTTCAGGACATTCATGTGCCCCTGAAGTCCATCTATGAACACTGCAGCTGAAAGGCTGCAGACTAAGAAAAGCCCAAAATTGGGTTTCAAAATTCTAATAAATGCTAAGGATCAATAAATACTTTCTAAACTCAGAGGACGACATGCTTTGGATCTATCTGTGAGTCAGCAATCCAACGTACCTCATATTCCATCATTAGCTAGCTCTTCAAGCATTTTTAGACCCCCAAGCCATAAATTATAAAAACTGTGCTGTCTCTTGCACCGGCTCCCAGAGACTATGCATATCAGGCTAACTGAGGTGTGTGGAGGAAACAACAGAAAACAGAGGTGAAAATGCAGTTTAAAGATTGGTAAATATGACAGAGAGGGGGAATCTGACTCACAAAATCTGTTTCAAGTTTGCCCATTTCTTGCTTGTAGCTTCGCATCCTGTTGCTGTACATTGCTCGACTCTGGGGTGGTATCTCTCGGACTTCCAGATCCATCTGTTCAAGCTGGCAGGGTGAGAGGAAAACGTGACTTAAATCGTATGCTTATACCTTATTTGGCCAGACATTTAGAGCTGAAAGGATTTAATCCCAATTTCTCGTTTTACACCTGAGGAGCCAGGCCGAGGGAGCTAGCTGCCTATGATCAAATAACAATGGGACTGCTTTGGGGTCTAACTTTTGTTTACGTCAACAAATAAATAGTTCCTGAGTGCTTGCTAGTGACATACAGAGTGCCAAAGCACTCACTTTGTCAAGAATGTTTGGTTTTTTTTCAAACATATGCATTAATCCAAACATCCTCAATAATAACAATTTTAATACCTTTGGTGTGTTCTAGCATTCAATCTAACCTCACCTGGTTTGGTCTTCTGACACCCAAACCACCAACCAGGACTATGGGAACATAAAACAAACCATTATTTCTACCCTAAATCTAGAAAATGTCAGCTCAGCCTTAGTCATTTGGTGAAAATTCTTCTGGAAACTCTTTTCTGATTAGGAAAATCACATGCCAACCAGTATGTGATCTCAACCTTCAGCCTAACTCCTTCTACTTTATAACCATGTTATGGCATTAAATGGATACAGTAATTTACTAAATTACACAAAGCTCGCTGATATCACAACCGCATACTTCTCAAGAATCTGGCATTAATAACACTTTGGATACAACACATGCGCATTTACTGAGAGGCAATACAGAAAGAGTGTGACGGTTAAGAACACAGGCGTTTGATTCAGACACCTGCATCCACATCATAGGCTCCACTACTTACTAGTTGTGCAGTCTCGGATGGGTTTATTAACTCCTCTGGGCCTTACTTTTCTCATTTCTAAAAATAGCAAGTCTTTTGTAGGACAGCTGTAAATATTATATGGTGTAATTCCTATAATGTGCTTACAACAATGTCTCTTGCTTGGTAATGACTAGATTAATGTTAATAATAGTAGAGATGATTACTGATGATGCAGAAGAAATACAGCAAGTATAGACACAAGGTATCAGAGGTAGCTTATTTATACTTGGCATTAAAAAATAAAACCCACCACCACCAGCAAATTGGCTCAGGCCATGTCAAATAAACTCACATCCAAAAATGCTGCTTATATTTTACCTTTTAAAGCATTCTAATGAGTTATTTCCATGACTACTATAAGCTTATCACTAATAAAACTCTTACTTGTCCAGCATTAGAGACTGAATAATGATAGTAGCTCTCAGATAAACCAGAAAACCATGTTTTAATTCATGGGTCTTAATTTTTATTGAGAGAGAGAGAGTTTTAATTAGATTTAAACAGTGACTACTTAAATTATTGCCCTGCCTCAACATAAATGTGAAGCACCAATAAATTAAATTACTCAGCAAGGCAATTTTTTAAAATACTTCTCTCGGGGTGCCTGGGTGGCTCAGTCGGTTGGGCGTCTGCCGCTCAGGTCATGATCCCAGGGTCCTGGGATTGAGCCCCGTGTCAGGCTCCTCGCTCAGCGGGGAGCCTACTTCTCCCTCTGCCTGCCGCTCCCCCATGCTTGTGACCTCTCTCTCTTTCTAATGAACAAATAAAAATCTTTTTTAAAAATTAAAAAAAAAAAACCACTTCTTTGAAATCATCATTAAGTACCTACTTCTATTTTACTTCTAACAAGGTGAGCAGGATCATCCAAATAACTGCCTAAGTACACGTAAGTGAAAATCCAAGAGTTAACTACACCGCTGTTTAAGGCATTTTATAAAGACACTGAAAACAAAATTAAAAGTAGGTAAGAAAAAAAGGAAACACACAACAAGCACTTTCAACGAAACCAGGAAAAAGGTTAACATGAACTTGTTTCGTGTTGTCCCAACATTCAGATGGCCAACACAATGTGGGGGACACGGTAATCACAAGACAAGCAGTGTCCAAGAGATTAATACAAACCAGTTGTTCGGCAGAAACACAAGTAATCCTAATAAGTGAAATCAAAAAGAAGTTTTTCTGCCAGGGTCCTCCCTTGTCCAAAGGAGAGGATGTAATACAATGAACAGTGTCCTTAACAAGGATGTCATTGGAACTAAGTAAATCAGCCGTCTGATTGTTTTAAACAAATAGAAACACCTATCTTAGAACTCTTGAGGTTGGTCACGACTGAAGATGACTACAAGCTCCATGAGGGGACGACTATGTTTTATACTTCTTGGTCCAGTAAAATCTTGGTTATTAGGAAACCAGCTTTCTAACATCATTGAGTACCTTGATGGCTCAACAAACCAACACAGATTTTGAGGCAGAAGAACTGTTCCTGCAAACTCAACAACAACTTAAGGGGTCAACTCAAGATCCAAATAACTGAGCAGCTGCACCTCACTACTGATGGGAAGCTTCCAGCCAGAAGGGAGGGGTGTCCTAACTGGCAGCTATGGTATGCAGGAGGTCAGCCTTTTTACATGAAGTCCAGAAAGCATGAGAGAAATAGTTGAATATAAAAAGAAAAGAAAGTAAGGAGACAAGCATTTGCAAAAAGGGAGAAACTGTCAAACGAGAGGCAACTCGAAGCTGGGGAGTTAGAAGCCAAGCTGCCGTGGCGACAGCACAGCAGAGATGAGAAGCGAATCTTCTGGAGCCTGGAGAGCATCCGACATTCTGACAGCTAGAAAAGAGCCAGAGAAGATGGAGCAGTGTGGTGCAGCTCGATACCTCAGCCCTCCAAGTCACAGAGCAAAGGTCTGCTGTGTCGTGGGGAATGACAACCACCTACTTCTGCAGAGCTCCTAAAACGGCAGCCCCTTGCGTATGGCCCTGTCAGCCAAAGTCAGTCAGTTGGTCAAATAAGCCTGGAAACGCTCCAGGCTTTAGCTGCCTCCTACAGTCCCTTCTCAGAGATTCATAATGCCTCAGTCTCCTACAGGGTCCGAGAAGATTCTGTAGAAAAACAACACCGAAAAGATGCCAACCTCCAATTTTTCTAAGCTAGCTAATTTCCCAAACTTACTTGAACTGGTAACAGTGGTCACCAGAAACACACTTGGAGAATTGTTCTAAGTAAATCAGTAAGTATGTACTGAAGGAACCCCAAGTAGCACCCTTCAGTATTTAGGAAAGCGACACACTCATTTGGGACCACAATGCAGTAACAAGTAGAGTCGTACTTGTGATACTTGGCTTTGAAACCAAAAACTGGGACACAATACTTTTTAATACTTTTTGTTCCTTGATTTGCAAGTTTATTTATATCCAAAAGTAGTGGATGAGCTGGAGGTCTGGATTTAGCACATTTAAATACAAGTCCATACTCCACCACTTGCTGGGTGTAGTACCTCAAAGTTCCTTAATCTTTCTAGACCTCAGTTTCCCCCGTCTACAAAATGGGGGCAAGAATGGCATTGAGAATCACTCCTCTGTGGGTCTCTCACGCTCCCACATGTCTTGCTGGGCATGCCAAGAATGCGAGGCCCTGACCGCTCCTTTCTCAAGCCATTTCTCAGGGTTGTATTTACAGGGAGCAGCCCTGGGGGAGGAAATACTGTGTCCCTCTGGGACAAACAGCAGGCTCGCTCTCAGGCTGCTACAAAGCAGGGCATTTCCCAGGCTCCAGGTTCCCCTCCGGTAAGGTATTCCACTGTGCATAGGCATTCTTCCAGGCAAACTTGCATCACCCTGTGGGAGCTGGGGCTCAGGGACCTGAGGTAGCGTGCTGAAACTGGCAGCACCTTTTGCCATAATAAAATTCTTTTGTCTCTGACCTAGGAATCTCTTGTCTTCCGCCAGCATCCATGAAACTATGGCAAGCTCACCTGTTACAAAGCAAGTAGGGGAACATCTCGGATCTTTAACACTTCTTGATGAATAGCGTTTGTCTCACAGGGCTTGTGGGAAAATTAAATATTATAAAGCAAGTAATATGCTTAACCCAGTGTCTGGTACTCAGTATGCCTTTAACAAGCATGAGCTATTTCTAGCTATTATGAAAAGTATTATGAAGGAATAAAAATTAAAGGTGGACCTTTCATGAATCCCAAGAAACTATTAAATTCTCTTCAACTTAAAAACTGATGAAGTCCGAATTATAAAATGCTAATCAGAAATGTTTCGTGTTTTTACATAGTATAAAACAGGCTAGAGAAATGCGTCAGCAGAAAAGGCTCTGGTTGTATGTTACAATATATGACCACGTCTGTACCTACCAGTTCTTTTGCTTCTTCGAGCTGTTTCTCCACATTTGCAACCATCTGCTTCTTCTCATCTGAAACAAACAATAAATACCAAGGAATTGCTAGGAATACAAGTAAATGTGATATATAAAAACCTCTATTTTTTATATGCTTTTTCCTTTCTGGTCAGAGTAGAGAATTACCACAACAGGCAGATGACCGGATCATTCTTTGGTGGGTTAGGAACCACTTTAAGCCGCTGAGTCTAGGCTATATATAATCCTATGGAGTACCTAATTATGAAAAGATGCCACAACATTTCTAAGAGAAAACAAAAATTAGTTGGTCCTTTAGAAGAAACTGTGTCAACAACAAATGTGCAAATTTAGTGGTTGCACGAGGAGTCTTTGGAGTCATTACTTTAATAAACTGGGAATAACTGACATGAATACAATTTAAAAGTCACATGGGGTAAATGGGTGATGGGTTAAGGAGTGCACTTGTAGAGATGAGCACTGGGTGCTGTATGTAAGTGATGAATCAATAAATTCCACACATGAAACGAATATTACACTGTATGTTAACTAACTGGCATTTAAATAAAAATTGGGGGGAAAAAATCACATACCAAAACAATTCCTGAAACTGGGCACGATGTTACGATCCTTTAAAAGACTGTACTTTCATTAAGAATTGGGTGTAATGAAAGAAATATTTGAAGTCAGGGCTACTGATTCTAAACCCAAAGTCACCACCTACTTAGCTGGTTGTGGAATCCTGGATAAGAAAGTGTTTTTTTCTGAGACTCAGTTGGTACTCTCTAAAATGGAAATTTAAAACAGCTAATTCTTTTTAGCTCATAAAGCTGATGCAAGTAAAATTACTTTTAAAATTATGAAGTGCTAAGTCTCTGTATGTAGTTTATTCAAACTCTACCAACATTAAGTTATCACCCAACTGTAGCTCCCTTTCCTGGGAGAGACATGTCCTAGCAGGTATTTTCAGAAAACTTCTCACCCCCATTCCAAAACAATCAGTCCATTTATTCAGAGACTACACCTAAGTTTTGTGCTAAGCAAATTTATTGAACATTTATGGTTTTGTGTCTAGCACCCTTCTTTTCTCAGGCAATAACCTCACTCTTTTGAGGCTCTCCTCTTCACCAACCAGGTCGATGGAAGATGCTATCTCCTTCCATGACCCTGCCCCTTTGGACACAGTGACTTAGCAAAGCACGGGCTTCTCACCCTAGCTGGACCAATCCCAGTAGCTCAATCCCTCTTGCCACATTGGTCTGGCAGGTGAAAGTGGAGTCTGCATATAACTCAAGTAGACCAATCAAAGTCCTAGAGCAACAGCAAAGTCTTTTCCTCTCTCTTGGTAGAGTTATGATGACCTGAGTCTAGAAGCTGTTGGCATCCATTGTTCTAGCTACAAGGATAGCCGCTTTGCAGTGGTTAAGAATGAAGTCTATATTGAGAAAGAAACAAAGCTGAGGGATAGGTAGTAGGTAAGTAGGTAGGTATATTTAGTTAATTAGTTTCTGGTTCCAGATAACTCTGAAACAGGTTTTGCTTGACTTTATCATGATTTGTTTTCTTGAACTAACAGATTTCTTTATTTAAAGTTAGGTTTCAGGGTGCCTGGGTGGCATGGTCAGTTAGCATCTGACTCTTGGTTTCAGCTCAGGTCATGATCTCAGGGTCTTGAAATCGAGCCCCGCATCGCACTCTGCGCTCAGCATGGAGTCTGCTTAAGACTCTCTCTCCCTCTCTCTCTGCCTCTCCCCACTGCACACATTCTGTCTCTCTCAAATAAATAAATAAATAAATAAATAAATAAATAAATAAATCTTTAAAGTTAAGTTTCTGTGAACCTAACGATGACCAACTAATACAACAAACGAGAGAAGTCATGAAGCTTGAAATGGGTACCACATTTAATAGCTGACTAACTCTTCAGGAGGATAGTCAACACTAAGTGGAGAATCTTTAGTGGAAGTTATTATTTTGCTAGAACCATAATTAGGTTCTGCCGTCCCCAACCCCTTCCCTTTGATCCCCCCAAACTGGGGGGGTAGCTGTCACCTAAGATGTTTTGTGCATACTCCAAAGAAGAAAAATGCACATTTGAAATTAAAATTTAGTTTATTTTTCCCTCTTTGAAAAAGTTAAGCCTACATATGGCCAGATTAAAAATTTAGTATATGACCCCAAATTTATTTGCTCCTGGCACATGTCATCTGTCCGACACCTCCACAAGTTACAGGAGAAGTTCACTATTTTTATGCCGGAGCAGAATATGAAATAAGACAATCCCATCTTGGACCAGGGGTGAGATTATGAATTTACATAGCAGAAGGAACATCTGGTTTGCTTTAAGGTGTTCAGTAGTTAGGAAAGTCCATGCCAAGCCTCTAGGACCAAGAAGCACCAGCTTTTCTCATCAATAAAACAAAACAAAGGAAGAAGCCTTCCTTGTCCTGTATTCCCCTTTGCTACTAATTTCTCTCTCCTCTATCCACATTCACGTTTCCCTTCCTCATCTCCCCATTTCCTCCCGGTAATCTCGCTCTCACCCCCACCGATCCACTGAAATGACTCTGAGTCTGATGACCTTTTCTTTGCTGAAACAAATGGACATTCTCTGGTCCTACTTTTACTTAATCTTGTGGCATCCAACATTCTGCTCCTCCGATCCTATCACTTTTTCATCTCCTGGCTTCCAAGACACTGATTGTCTGATCCTCCTACACACTCACTTCGGTCTCAGTGTCCTCTGCCAGATCCTTTTCCTCCATTTATCCTTTCACTTGTTGGCATTCCTGGGAGTTCAGTCCTTACTTTTCTTCTCTTATGACTATGATCTATGTCCCTGGACAATTTCATCCACTCTCATTTTTAAACTGTTATATTATACATTTATGATCCCAAATCTTTATCTCTAATCCTGATATATTTCCAGGACCCAAGACCTTTAATCCCAATGCCTATGCCTACCTCCACTGTGACTGCCTGGCAAACTGCTATTCAAAACTCGGATTCAGAAATCATCACCTCTTTGAAGCCTTTCCTAACCCGACAAAATAGTTGGCTGCTTCTCTTACAGAAAACACCTACAACCCTTACCTAATTCCAATAATTTATCTCTCACACTTACAGGTCAGATTTATCTTCTAGGTTGGGGGCTTTAATCATGTCTTAATTATCTTTATAGTCCTAAAATCTAGCACTGAGCCTGTCATATGATCAGTTCTTGAAAAATGACAGTTAATTGAATAAATAATGTAGGACAGTGCAAACATTTACAACAGAAGCTATGGTACCAACCACCCTGCTTTCCCTGTCTTCATACCTGCTCCTCTCCACCACTTAATCTTCCTAAAATGTGGCTTTGATTGCATCACTTAAGCCTAGCAGTCAAAGTCCTTCCCATTCCAGATCCAAGCAACCTTTCCAACTTTGTTTCCAACTACTAGCTCTCCACTGTACATGCTACATGCTAACCAGACAGACTATTCATTATTACCCAAACATCTCTCTCTGTCTCTCTTTTCCTGCTCTAACCTTTTGTTTAAGCTACCATTTCGGGTTCTTTGGCTGAATACAACAGAACTGATTCTGGCTAACCTCAGCCAAAAAAGGGAATTTATTAGAAAGATAGCTTTTAGAGTTAGAGTGGGAATCTTATTGGAATAAAATGGAGTGGTTCATAGAGTCAATGATAAAAATGAGCCCCCAAGCTTAGAAAGGACAGCTCCCAGGGTGGCTCGGGATAACGAGGGAGCAGGAACGGACAGTCTCTGCAAAAGGAGAGTCTTGAGCAGCAATGCCATGCTCTCTTCCTGGTTCACTCTGCCTAAAATTGGAATTACAGCAAACGTTCTCTGAATGCACTCACTTGGGCAATGTGTTCACCTATTGACCTGGATAGGGCATGGCTGCCTTTCAGTTCCACCAAGACTGGGTTTAGGTAGTTCCTCAAAGGAAAACTGAGTGCTGCTATCAGAAAATAGAATAGAGGATTCTGGGCAGTCCAAAACAACAGATACCCACCACACCCATTTACTGCAACCTCTCTTAATATACCCTTTCCCCATTTTTGTCTGCTAACTTCCACCTCTCCTCGAGGTGATTTCCTGGGACAGATCTTATCTCCTCTGAATTCCCAGACCTCTGTGCTCTGTTCTGGTGGCTCTGATGGTCATGAGAAAATGCTTTCTGTAGTTTTCCCCTCACCTTCATTTCCAGCTCCTTGGAGGCAGGGACCACTCTTGTCATATCTTTGTCCTAACTCTGAATTTAGCACTCTCCAGTGTTCCTCGCATTTTTAAGAGAATGAAAAGGTGATGATTTAGGAGGAAAGCATGAATGAGGAAGAAAGGAAGGAAAGAAAGACTGAATGAGATGACCTTGGAAATATCTACCAACATTACATTTTTGGCAGTCTTTGAGCTCTACTCCTATGTAATTCCCAAGACGGTTCCATGCTTTCCACACCAAATGGCAACCCCTTTACAAATGGCACGTTTCTAGGATTCAGAACTTTGTAACTAACAGCTATCATTATTTTCACAGGGCTATGTGTTGAACATTACCACAGTCAATCCTCAAAACGGCCCTTTGGAGATACTAGTACTATCAAGTACATAAACTCAGAGTGATTAAATAATTCCTCCAAAGTTAAACAGCTAATAAATTGCAGAGTTGGAATTCCAACAAGGTCTGCTGTTCAGAACTGAGCTCTCAACCTCTGATGTACTCATAAAATATACTATATAAACAAATTTCATCACCTTTTTTTTCTTTTGCATATAGGCTTGATGAATGCTAGTATACACATAAGTCTTTGCATAGTATGATCTTTCCTTGTGCACTCAATATTAACAGAAGTGCTTAGGGCTGGTATAGACACAAATCTACATAGCATGTTTTTTTGTTAGTATTTAAAGAAGTGCTTAGTTAGCCTTACACACCCCCTCCCCCATAAAGTAGTGTGTCAGAGCTAACTTGAATTCAGTGACTGGTACCCATCTTTGTGCAATGTAGCTATTTTTAGATAAAATAGCAGCAGAAACTATGTACTGGGAAATGTGGAGTGAAACCACTAATAGAGGAATTTTTATATTACTTAAAAATGGATATATTACTAATGCTACACTATGTAGCATGGTAGAGAATGGTCAGTACTGAAACAAAGTCATTCTAGAATGATCCATGTAATAATGGATTAGAGTTGGAGATAGCAATACGAACTCATGCTTAGCTTACCATAGATGGCTACACATACAAATATTTATATATACAGGATTTACTGTACACACATGTACTTCCTTGTCTGTCAGCTCAGAAGGACTAGAAGCAATAATACCCCAGTAGCAATGAGTGTACCTAGTATCCAGATCTTGTTTTCTTTTTTCTTTTTTAAGAGAGAGAGTACAGGGGGAGGGGCAGAGGGAGAGGGAGAGAAAGGATCCCAAGCAGACTCCACACTCAGCATGGAGCCTGACATGGGGCTGGATGACCTTGAAATCATGACCTGAGACACAATCAAGAGTCAGATGCTTAATCCACTGAGCCACCCAGGTACCCCTAGGTCATGGTTTCTAACACCATTTCTCAATAAATGGAAGTAGTACTCCTTGTAGAAATGGCTGATTCTGAGACTGGTATAGGAAAAACAAAAGATGATATTGGAGTATTTTATAATACTGGAAAGTAAGAAAGTACTACAAAGGAAAAACAAAAACAAAAACAAAAACAAAAAACAAACCTGCAATGATAGCGGTATATCAAAAGGACACAGAAGCCAGCTCAAAGGGCTTCCAAAGGTCAAAGCTAGAACAATTTGAGCAACAAAATAAAGTAGTATTGGAATACAATACAAAGAATAAAATAAATACCATGAACCCATGGATATAAATGACTGAATAAGTAAATGGAGAAGAATAGACAAAATCTCTCCTGTAGAGAATCCCAAACGGTTTAAGATGCTAAGCCTTCAAGGAGGTGGAATATGATTCCCCACTCCTGAAGTGTGGGCTGTGCATAGGACTGCCTTCCAAAGAGTATGGAAAAGAAGCAAAAGAGTAACTTTACAGTGGAGAAACCTGACAAACACTACTTCAGACAGGTGGTCAAAGTTAGTTAGCATCAGTAGTGATAAGTTGTGTTACAGTATATTCTTGACATAATGTGATAAAAATAGTGCTTTATTTCTGTGATCTTTGTCCCCCAAACCCAGAATTCCAGTCTGATCATGAGAAAAGTATCAGGCAAATACCAATTGAGGAATATTCTATAAAATATCCTACCAGTACTCCTCTAAACTGAAGTCTAGAGAAAAGTCTGAGAAAACTGTCACAGCTAAGAGGAACATAAGGAGCCCTAACTGCTAAATGTTTTGTAGTATCCTGGACTGGATCCTAGAATAGTGAAAGGACATTAGGTAAAACAAACAGATAAACAAAACAAAACATAAGGAAATCTGAACAAAGTATGGACTTCATTTAATTATAATGTATCAGTATAGGTTCACTGGCTGCAACAACAAATGTATCATATTAATATACGATGTTAACAATAGAGGAAACTGGGCATAGGACATATAGGTATTCTCTGTATTTGTGATTTTTCTATAAATCTAAACCTGTTCTGAAATTAAAAGTTATTTCTTAAAAAATCAATGAAGCCATTACTCAGCTTAACTACACTGTTGAAGGGAGAGTGGTCCCTCTGGGATTAGAGTGTGGGTAGGGGATTAAAGTATGACAATCCAATTTACTGTGCACCTAAGTTCCTGAATTCAAGGACTGGAACCATCTCTTCAACTCTAACTCTCTAGAACAATAGAAATGTAATGCATGCAAGTCACATATGTAATTCTAAATTTTCTAGTACCCACATTTTAAAAAGTAAAATTAGCTTTAATATATGTATATAGTTTTAATAATATTTAGCCCAATATATCCAAAATATTATCATTTCACTCTGTAGCCACATTCCAAGCACTCAGTAGAAACATGTGGACATTACAGCTCCAGAGCCACATACATTTTAAGCAAACCACAGTATTCATAAATAAAAGCAGACTTCTGAGTTCTCCACCTACAACCACTACAACTACAAAGGCCAAGAGTTAATCATGGAACATTTACAGTTTCTTCTATTCACGGCTACGTCTAGAGGTCTTCAAAAGCCTCCAAGGACTGACATAACTAATGAGAGAGACTTGAGCATTTTCTTCCAGAAAAGACACCTGTCTTGCCCCACCACTTTCACTTCTCTCCCTGCCTCCCTCCTTGATATCCTGAGTTCAAAGCCCAATTTCATTTCATATCCAAAAGACCCTGATCACTCATATCCTTTCAAATGTAGGCATCAGCAAGAGAGATCAACCTAACTCTAGTCTAGGCAGAAAAGGAAGCAAGAATTGAGGTCCAAGTTTCCTTTAAGAGTTCAATTAATATCACAAAGTCTGAGAAGCTGGGTCCTAACTAACCCTATCAACTGCTGTCTTAGGCAGTAGCAATAGTACTGCTAATAGCTAATTTATCATGCACATTTTCTGGGAAGAAAATTGTGCTAGTGTGTTCCAGGCTTTCTTTCATTTGATTTTTTACAACATTGTAAGGTTGAAGCAATTACCTCCTCTCCCCGACTTAAAGATAGAGGAAGCAGGCTTAGAAAGGCCAAGCACTTTGTCCAAGATTGCACATCTAGTAAGTAGCAGAGCAGAGATTCTAAACAGATCCAATGCCATGTGTGAATCTTACAAAATGGTTGGATTCACAAAAGACCATTTATCTCTCTGTAAATGAAGTAAGCAAATAATTGCAGAAGAACGTTGTATTTAAGATTCTTGAGGATGCCTGCCTGATGTAAGGGAACCTCTGCAAAGTATCCCCCCACTTAGGATTCTTCACCAAAGGAAAAATAACTTCACAATTAGTATTAGTTATGGTTTTCACTCATCTGTTTTCCTGACTTTGCCACAGAACTCTAATCATTAAAATTAAATTTCAAATACAGTGTCATAAAAATACTACCTAAGAAGGGACTGATCTGTTTCATTAGTCCAAGTACTAACATTAGTTAAATTCAAACACTTCAGTCTAAGAGCAAAGTCTTTTTATTGTTTAAAACGTGTCACAGAGTAATCAAATTTCTTCTTTAAAATGAAGTTTTAAAATACTCAATCTTTTCTATTCTCTCTGGAGATAACACTTTAATACATTGTACATGCACAGCAGAGATTAAAGTTCATTGCAATCAATCCTACTCACTCTATTTCAATTTAAAGAAGTTAATAAGTTGGGGGAATGAACTGCTCTGGCTGCAAAGTTTGCTCTGAGTTTAAACTTCTCAAATCAAGTAAATCATAATTCATCTCCTCTAGGTCAACCACTAATGATGTCCAGAGAGATTATAATTACTTTTAATCATACCTTTTTTTTAATGGTGATACATATTAATTTTAGTTCATAGACATATATCTGAAATTCATAACTTCGTGGATATACTTTTCATCCTTTTCTATTTATCAATTAGAAACAGATTATAAAGGGAGCGAGCGTAAGTAACTATTAAGAGGGAAACTACTACATTTTTAAGAATTACTATCATTCAATTAGGCAGGTCAGTAAGCATTCTTCCAGTGCCAACTACACAGTCTTCTTTCAATTCTGGTGAAGCTGCTATGTTTGGGCCTTACATTATATTGTACGCAAGGCCAGCCAAGGCTTTATTTTTAAGGCACTTAAATCAAAGGTTTCCTTCTATATGGTAAGAATGGTTACATTAAAACAAAGACAAGAAAAAAAATGAACTGTAACAAAATCTGTTTTCTTGGAAACAACTTTTACAACTTTGCATCCATGGATGACTTTGTTACTTTATATAAAACACCTTCCCAATACAAAATCTACAAGCCCAAACAGAAACTGCTTCTCTGTTAAAACTGTTACAATTAAAAATAAATAAAAATGCAACTGAAATCACAAGTCCTGATACTCTGAGACTCTAGGACTCAAGTCAAAGGAAGTAGTCTCCAGCAACAAGGATAACAAAAATCAAGATGGTCTTGGGCGGTGGAGAAAAGCGGAACTGAAGAGAAGAGACGAGGTGATGTATCATGAAGTGATGAGGCCATCAGCCACTTTCTCCACAAAAATCTCTGAGGCAGCAGAGCTCGGTGGTATATGCTACCTTGGTTCTGTCCTCTTGTTCCCTCACTTGGGCTCATAAACCTCTTTAAGACATCATCCACCTCACCAGAACTAATTGGGACTTCAGGAGATGAGTGGGGTGTAATAAGTTCAGAGATCCTGGTTTCAAGCAAATGTCCCTATTAATAGAAAATAGGTGGGGGAGGGGGAAAGAAAAAGAAATAAAGGAAGAAAATTATTTATAAACACACAAGTTTGGGGGAAGTAGGGAAAGGGAAAGAGGAATGACAACTTAGGTCCTGCAGAAATTACTGCTGGCATCAAGGACTGACTAACAAGGTGGGAAATGGGAAGTTGCCCACCAGTTCACAAATCAGTGAGCATCCTCTTTTCTTCACACTACACCCCAGAGCCAGGTAGGGCCAAGTCCAGACGATGGTTCAATTTCCCTAACAAAACTAAGCTAAAAGTAATAATCTTATCTGCAACTAACCACTCAAATTAAATCTGTACTTAGAGAAAGATAAATCCTAAAACAATGTCTCACATACAAAAAAATTACCAAATATCATATTCATATTCATCTGTTCATTTACTTAAACATTTTTCTGAGCCCTTTCTAAGTAAATGCCAAGGAAATCAAACATAGCTCCCACCTTCATAGTTGACAGTTTAGCATGGAAAGCAAGATATGCTAAAACACAAAAACAAGGGGCACCTGGGTGGCTCAGTCGGTTAAGTGTCTGCCTTTGGCTCAGGTCATGATCCCAGAGTCCTGGGATGGAGCCCCCAGAGGACAGTGGGCTCCCTGTTCAGCGGGGAGTCTGCTTCTCCCTCTTCCTCTGCCCCTCGCCCCCCACCCCGCCACGCTCTCTCTCTCAAATAAACTCTTTAAAAAAATAAAACACAAAAACAAAATCAAGAACACTTCTAGATGGGATACGTGGAATTTTAAAAGTGAGAAAAATCATCCTGTACCAAGTGTTACATAAAACTAGGTTACAGTCTCCCAAGAAGGTTGAGAAATAAGAAATGGGGTTGGGGGTATGAAAAATACTAATGATTATAGCAGCTAACACCAAAAAAGGGCTTTCCATATGTTAAATCATTTAATCTCCATAACTCCACGAGAGACGTACAGTTCTCCCCATTTTACCAAGAAGGAAAGTTGAAAGCGGTTTAAGAAACTTTCGTTAAGTGCCACAACTTTTAAGTGGCAGAGCTGCGATCTGAATCCTGGCACCATGGCTCTTAATCCTCTTTCGCCTCATATAATAATAATAATATTACTAACAAAACAACTGGTTACTGTATATTGCAGACCTATGATCTAGGTACGTTCATTCACTCTCTTTGAATACTCACACCTCTATTTTACAAATAAAACAAAAAACTTAGAGTCAGAGAAACGTTCCCAAGGTTGTACAAGTAACAAGGCGGTGAAGTCCGGATTCCAGCCCAGAAGGCGCAGATAGGGTAAGCTCTTTTCACGGCACGCCACAACCCAGCCTGGACTGTGCCTTTACCCTCAACCAAGTCCAGCTCCATAGCTCGGGGAGAGCCCCTGCAGCACCTCGCGCCTCGGAGACGTTCCACCGCCCGCGAGCTTCGGCGCCCTCGGGGCCACCCCCACTCTGCCGGGTCAGGGCTCTCACCAGGAGGGAGTCGGGGGACCCTCGCAATCTTGCTGGTGATCTCTGCCGTGAGCACCGCGAAGTCCTGCTCGTAGCCTTCGAAGTCGGATGACATGATGGCTCCGGAGTGATCGGCCCGGGCCGGAGCCCAGGTCGTGGCAAGGACCACGCGGGACAGAGGAACACGGCGTAAGGACCCCAGGAGGGGGCCTCGAGAGCAGAGTGGAGAACCGGGGACAGCTCCCAGCCTAGCCGCTTCCTGGTTGTTCGTCGCAATCTCAGTCCTCCGGAATTTGGTCTGTGGGTGTTTTTTATTGTCCGCTCGGGCTTCAAATTTTAAAAAAATTCGCGAAAGAAAAGCACTTCTATCAGCGCCCCATTAAAGCTTCCTAAAGCCTGCGGGTTCTCGGGGATCACTGAGAGCATGTTTTGCCCCTCCACGTTCTGGAAAGCGGCTCCGGCTCCCCAAGCTATAGATCCCAGAAACTTGCTTCCCGAGGGAAGTCTGATGAGGCGAACCTCCCGGAAGTGGCTGTCGCAAAGACCGCGCGCACCGGGCGGGAGCTGGAGAGCAGCGGCGAGAGCGCTGGCTGGAAGACAGACTGGTCGCGGCAGGTGCCGCACTCCACCCTCTTATAAGCAGGGTTTGCTTTCTGCTCGCGCTGGACTGAGGTCCCCATGACGGAGTTATCCGAAGAGGAGAAAACCTGTTCCGGGTGAGCCCAGGCGGCCCCGGAAATGCGATGGCCGAGGAGCGGGCACCAAGGACCAGACTGAGGTGGGAGTCAAGGCAAGGGATGTAACTATGATTTTGGCGGTCTTCGCCCCGCCCGAGTGAGCCCAGAATCTCCAGAATGTTGAAACCAACCACGCTTGCCAGAATGTTTCTCCCCCGAGTGACGATTTCTAAGCGCTGTGCTCCGTGACACGGGCGGGGAACTGAGGCACAAGGCAGTAGCATCTGTTGCGTGAAACTCCTTATTACCCTGTATCTGAGATCTTCCCTTGACTCACTGCAGTCCAGTCAGAAATCCTTCCACAGATCTTCCGACGCTCGCGGTCCTGCCTTCCCTGTCCCTCGCTCCGGAGGCACTTCCTCCTTTTCTCAAATAACGTTCATTCATGTTTATCCTCCCGTGTTCCTCGAGTCGTGATTTCACACATACACCTCTGTCTCCCGTCCCCTACTTTCACTCTCTCTTTGCTTTCACTCGCTCGCCTCTTTACGTTTGGCCCAAATAGATCCTTAAGTTGGTGTTTTGGGGTAACCGCAGGCAAATGTATAGACCGTGTCGGGCTCATACTTGACAAATCGAGACTCGGTAACAGGCAGTTTAGAACTTCGTAAAAGGAGTTCGATGACTTGGTTTCTAGTCTAGGTGCAGCTGTTACGTGTGAGCTTGGTGCAATCACTTAGCCTCTCCGAGCCAATTTCTTTTCTATGAAGAAGGAAGCTGGATTCAATCAACCCTAAAGCCTGCTCCAGCTCTAAAATTCTTTGTCTCCTCAAACCATTCACTAAACGTGGGACAGTCACGGTTCCCTGACAAGTTGAAAACAAAGGAATAAAAACCACTATTTTAGAGTCATGTATCCAGTTTATATGCCATACAGACTCGAGCCCTATTTTGGATCAGATAAAAATAGTTCTCTTTGGCATTTGATAAGGTGCTCATCCCATAGTAGTGCACTTGTGAGATGCCTTTGTTTAGGTGGTTGTTGGAGTTAAATAGTATATAATAAATTTTTTTACTGAACTTTCTCATTTTGTTTTTTAGATTGGGTTTCAAGCCAAGATACTGGATTCTCCTAATTAAGATAAAGAGCTCTGAGTGTGTAACAATGAAAATGGCATAATCTGCATTAACATCCCACAGCTTGAAGGCATGATAATTAAGGAACACGCATGGACTTGTGGCACATGGAAATGTGTGCACAGAAAAAGGAAATCTATAATTTTCTAAAAGTAGGAAGACATTCTTCCTCACCAAAATGGGTACATTCTGCTCAGTTATCAAGTTTGAAAATCTCCAAGAATTAAAGAGACTGTGTCACTGGGGTCCCATCATAGCCCTTGGTGTTATAGCAATATGTTCTACGATGGCCATGATTGACTCTGTGTTGTGGTATTGGCCTTTACATACAACTGGAGGAAGCGTGAATTTCATCATGTTGATAAACTGGACTGTCATGATTCTTTATAATTATTTCAATGCCATGTTTATTGGTCCTGGCTTTGTTCCTTTGGGGTGGAAACCGGTAAGAAAAAGATCCCTTAAGATAAGGAACTCTAATGATAATCATATATTTAGTTTATGGCTTTATCTGGTAACCAGTAGTATCAGACACAGCCTACTTTTTGCCTTGGTAGAGGCTAAGCATATTATTCTAATTACTAATCATTTAGAGCTCAAAGAATTTATTTTGTATCTGTTTGAAAATATTCATCTAAATTAGTATTTCCCAGAGAAATTTTAGTGAATACTTGTCCTGCATTAAAGGAAAAAGAAAAGAATGAAGGGGACTGGGGGGTGTATAGTCCTAAATTTAAGAAATACTGCATGTAATACACCTCTTATAATTCCACAGTGCAGTTTGGCTCTAGGATCTTTTGTCATGTAATACATTAACAGCCCTCAGAACTGAGAAAACCTCTTTAGAAATTGCTGGCTTAAATCATAAAGTTTTAAAATCAATGTTAAAATCATTGCATAAGGAAGTACAGTATGAATCAATTTGTGGCTTTTTAAAAATTGTAGAAAGTTTATGCTCATGAATTTCCATATTGCTTGCTGAGGGACACCACCTGATAGCTTGTTAGAAATGCAGAGTTTTGGGCTCCACTCCAGACCTAGGAATCAGAATCAGCATTTAACAAAATCCCCAGGTGATTCTTAGGTATGTTAATGTTGGAGAAACACTAATGTAGTGTACTATTTAAAGCGGGTACAGAGATGAGTAGGACAAATTCGTATTCTGAAAAACCTTATAATTGAGAGAAACCAAGGCACTTGTGTAAGTAACTAAACTATAGAGAAGAATGGGATGAGTGCTCTTGAAGCTAGAAGGACCTGATCTTTTCCAGCTGTGGACCTGAAGGAGGAGTGGAAATTTCCACAAATGGGGACGAAGACATTTCAGATTGATAGGTGGTGGAAGCATATAGTCAGAAATAACAGGTTACGTAGTACCAGTAAGGCTGAAACAAAGGCAGATTGCGGAAGGCCTTAAATGCATGAGGAATTGTTAGGCCATCGGGAGGTAGGAGAGGTTTTCAAGCCAAGCTCTGACCTAATCAGAGTTGTGTTATAAGAATATTATTCTGACAGTAGACAGTTTGGATTAGAGAGAAACTACAGTAAAGGAAAGTAGAAGTGATTAAAATGGTGCAAGAGAGATTTCCTAAAGAGTATCAGCTCCAATGTTTGAATCCCCACCTTCAAAATACCTGCCATATGGTCAGCTACCTTTTTCTGGAACTCCTCCCATTCTACTAGGAGTTTGGAAAAGTAGAACCAAATACAATCAGTGGCAGTGGGTTTGGGTGGAGCATGGGGAAGAGAAATTAAAAATGAGTTCTGGTAATTGGAAGAGCAATGCAGCTGTTACCAGAAACTCATTATTTAAAAATATTTCAAATAAAAGGGCTGGAAATGCAAGTTAGGATTCCATCCTTATCCTCACCCCCTATAAAAGAAAATAAAACTGTACCAAAGCATTTATTCATAAGACTTGACATGTTATTACTTAGGATCAGATAACTGATAACTGATATATTTTTGTTTATATTTTGCTACCAAGGAAGATTCTCAGGATAGCATGTACCTCCAGTATTGTAAAGTCTGCCAAGCATACAAGGCGCCACGGTCACATCACTGCAGAAAGTGTAACAGGTACTGTCTTTGCTCCTCACTGGGGACTGATCAACTTGATTACTGGTCTTAATGTTGTTCTTTCTACCACATCAATCTTAGTTTTAGTCTCTATAAGGTGGCTTCTTTATAAAAAACATTGTCAAAATACTTGTGTCCATATCTCCATTTTATTCTTAAGTTATCAATTTTGATAATAAATAATCCTCACTCTTTTTTGTCATAAGTGAAAAGATTTTATTTATTCATTTACTTACTTACTTTTTGGAAAAAATACACATTTACTTTGCTTCTTGCCCTGACAAGAGTAAAAAGTTATGCCTTCAAGTTGTTTCCATAGATCAGGATTAATTGTGCTTGTCTGCTGTCATCATGACTAGCTTTAGAATTGTTCTGAGTCTAAATTATAAGGGACACCTGCCCTTTCCATCATTTGGGTTGAGTAACATTTACACTTTATGTATATCTAATAAATGAATTCAGGTGCATATTGTCACTAGTGTGTAAGAGAAAAAACTTAATGGGAAGAAAACTGAATCACTATAAGAAATATGAAATAAACTAGAACCTTTTTAAATATACAGCTCTTCCACCAGTTAATAAGAAATTTGTGATGAGAGTGTTGAGGTTTAGGAAAACCATTTGTGGCAAATATAGTTTGGTGTGAGGCCAGGAAATGTTCTTCTAGCAACAAGGGAAGGAGGCTCAGTAAGACTTTGCTTGTTATACCACATCTTATATTCCATAGTTAGCTTGCTTAGCTCAGAGAATCCACATCTAAAGGATGAGAACAGGAAGGAAGTTATAAGGTCTGCTGGGTCCCATCAACCAACCCTGGTAGAGATTTAGAAGTGATTTTGTTGAATCTCTGTTGTACTCCGGTCACTGCATTTCAGAGCTAGAGAAAGACCAGGAACCCATGCTTATTTCTTTGTAATGAACCTCTCAGTGGGCCTCTTGACTTCTTAAAACAAACTCACTTGTAGCAGATATCTTTTCCTCAGAACCTGTCACAAAGCCTGACTTTTCTCATGCTGTTTAGAATTTGAAAGAAGTCACTGTTCAGAGTTGTTTAAAACTCATAAAGACTTTGCTTTCTGTTCCATGGAGTATAATTCCTCTGAGACTCATGGACATGCTGGATTCCTATTTGCTTGATCTTTTGAAGACCAAAATTATTTAAAGTAGACAGGATTTTCTGCCTCATGTTTTATGTAAATTTTTCTTGTTAGATGTGTGATGAAGATGGACCATCACTGTCCTTGGATCAACAATTGTTGTGGTTACCAAAATCATGCTTCGTTCACACTGTTTCTCCTTTTAGCACCACTGGGTTGTATTCATGCTGCCTTCATTTTTGTTATGACTATGTATACACAGCTTTATAATCGGGTAAGTGACTGTGTTATAAAATCATTTATGCCAAATTAAATGGTAGTTATGATTATTTAAGAAGTCCCATTTGGAAATATGATTTCTCTGATTTAGATTGGGAAACAGAACTTTGCTTTACCTATATATGAATTTCTTTTTTTTTAAAGTATTAAAATTTAATTTTTTTCCTAAGATTTTATTTATTTATTTGAGAGAGAGAGCATGAGTGGGAGGGAATGGGAGAAGCAGACTCCCTGCCAAGCAGGGAGCCCAACGTGGGACTCGATCCCAGGACCCTGCGATCATGACCTGAGCTGAAGGCAGCCGCTTAACTCACTGGGCCACCCCGGTGCCCCAGCACTTAATTTTTAAGATGAGGAAAAATTATTTTGTTTTGGAAACTTACCTTACTAGCTGTAGTTGAAGTTGATAATATTTTATTACTGTATATATAATTTGATTTCACACTTTGTAGCTGTGGTAAGAATAATTAGAGGGAAAAAAGGAACAAGAAGAAAAAGACAGCCCTAATATTTTCTATTTCCATCTAATTCATGTGGCAAGTCGTAGTTGTTTTGTTCGTTTCTAACTCCAGTGCCCTGGAAGGTAGCTCATGGAACAGGCACGTGTCCTAAAATATCCTCCAGAAGATTAGGTTGACTTATGGGCAAGTAGTCAGGAGATAAAGTTCGGGGGTCACAAATTCAATCCCTAAAGAAGCCTGGTGGGTAAATGATTTTCACAGGCCTAAAAGGACTGTAGCACCTGGAGAACATACGCCCCTCACAGGTGGGACAGCCCATACTCACCGCGGCCAGTTTCTGATGTTTGGAAACCTAGTCCAGTAATACTAGATCTTCTAGTGTTTCAGGAAAAATTAGAAAATCTGGACTTTTTTGTTTAACATCTCCTGATTTTTAAATGTTGGCACCTGGCTGAATATTTTAAAACATTTTGCAAGCCAAGCAGTAGGCATCTGCAGGGCATGTTTGGCTGCATTTTGCCAGTTTTTAACCTCTGGTTGTGGCACATGAGGGAAGAAACAACTACTAAATTCTAGGCTGTCTGGTTTTTTTGCTGTGGAAGATGGCTGTAAATAGTGAGAAGCAAGGAGAAGATGGATGCCACAATTACAGTTTAGATCGATGCCTCGTGCTGTTCATGCACATTAATGTTAGTGGGGTATGCCTTACACTTCCTGAGGAAATAATTAAAAACAAAAAGTAACATTTGAAAATAACTAAGAATGATATCCTGCATATCAGTATGAGTTCAAGCATTAGAAATTCATTTGCTTTTAGCCACAACTTCAGGTTATCATTTGTTGATCTTTTTTGATCAAGTTGTTTTAGATGTTCCAGTACAGACTGAGCATTTATGACAACTGAATATTTCAAGTGTGTGTTGTTGTTTGTAGCTCTCCTTTGGGTGGAACACGGTAAAGATTGATATGAGTGCAGCCCGGAGAGATCCTCTTCCAATTATTCCATTTGGATTAGCAGCATTTGCGGCCACCTTGTTTGCCTTGGGATTAGCTTTAGGAACGACCATAGCTGTTGGGATGTTGTTTTTTATCCAGGTAAGTTTCTTGGTTACCTCTAGCTAAAAGTTGTCAACTTACTGGGGCTGCTTATAATGAGAGAGATAAAGGCTGCATTTAAGTGTACAGTATGAAATGGAAATTACTGTTACCTATTCCATCAAGGTAACTAATCTCTGTACTAGTCAGATAATTTTGAAGTAACTTTGCCAGAATTTCCAGGTAACTGATTTAATTTTTAAAATGTTATCTTAGAGTTATATATCACTTTATAGTTGGGAAAGCTCTTCTCACATTATAGTCTCTCTTGATCTTCACACCAACCCCCAGAAGGAGTTTGAAGAGGAGTATTTTTCCCTTCCTTACAGATGAGTAATTGAATCACAGAAAGGTGAAGTGACTTTACCCAACATCACCCACTCATGTATTCAGTAAACTGTTTTATGATAGTATGTATTTAATCATCATCATAACACAGCCAACGTTTATTGAGCACTTATTATGTGCAAGACACTGTTTTAGGGACATCACATGTAGGAGTTCATTTAATTTCAGTAACAACCCTATGGTACGGGTGCTATTTAATGCCTACTCTGGTGAATTATTCCGCTAATTTCAGAGGCCACAACAATGAAAATGAAAAGCGTCCTGCCCCTAGGGAAGTCACAATTAGTAGTAAACTAATTAGTAAACTAATACTGGCTCATGTGTGTATCATAGATTTATGTACAAAGTGCTTTGAGAACACGGAGGAGGATGTGGCCTTGAAGAGATCACAAAACAGTTATGACTCATTCCATTCACCTAATTAGCTTGTTCATTAATTGAAGGCCCACTGTGGGCCAGGTGGTGGTGTGCTTGGCCCTAGGAATATAATGAGGACTCCTTGCCCATGAGTGTTTTTACTGTGCCACACTGTTTCTGTGGACACAGCCAGACTAAAAGGAAACGCACACCTCTCATAGAATCAATAATGCTGGCCTTGAGGACTCTGGTGCATCACCCAACCCTTTTAAACTCATAGTTTTAAAATGTGCTGGTTTTGGTTATACTTCATGTTTTCTATTAGCCTGGGATCAAATTCTTTGAAAAAATTTCCCCAATGCCTCTAATTAAGAATCATATTAGAAATAAACTAAAACCCTGTGGTGTAAAAGCTCACATAAGTGGAATTAGTCATAGCTAGGAAAATTGATTAATAGAATCAAGACTGAATACATTTGGTTTTTAAGGCAAGCAGAATATCTGGGTTGACTGAGTCACTTTCTTATAGTAAATAAACTAATGATAAACTTAAGGTTAATTAAAGATTGTGGTAAGAGATTTTAATAGCAAAATGCACAAGTACTGATTAAATGGATTATATCAGTGTTTTATTAATACTCTGGAAACCTTGTTCAGAAGATAGTACTTAAAACATGAAGCTTTATTAAAATAGTAGATTCAGATTTGATTATGGACTGCCATAATCATTTTGTGGAGAGGCATTATACTGCAGTGCTTAAGAACAAGAACTTTAGAGTCAGATGGACCACACCCTGAGTGTGTTACTTAGCCTCTGTTATCCTGGTCTCTTCATCAACGGAATGGAGCAATAAAAACTATCTCATAGGGTTACTACGAAGATGATAATCTTAAATGAACCAAAGTTTTATCATGAAATTTTACTGTTTATCATTTAATTTTCAGATGAAAATAATTCTCAGAAACAAAACTTCTATTGAATCATGGATTGAAGAAAAGGTAAATTTTAATAATTGTTTCCTTAATCTCAATAAAGATTAGTTCGGGAAAAATAAAATAAAATTAGTTCATAGGCCAGATTAACTAATAAATGCCTGGAAGTGAAAACCTCACTACCAGATGGCTTTCTTAAGTCATTTGCATGCCACACAGAAGATAAATATAGGAAAGAAACATTTTGATTCATTCTTGGTTTAATATAACTCCCACAGAAATTTGCTTCTTGTTCACCCTGAGTTGCTGAAGAAGGCTAAGCCGTACATTAAACCATTTTGCCATTCTTTCTTAGATTAGGGGTTAAGGCAAACCATTTGGAAAGGAACTTCTCTCCTACCAAGGTGCCATCAAGTTTTTTTCAGTGCTTTAGGACTAAAAAAACCTTGATAAGCCCTATCAGGTAGGGCTTATAGCATAGCTACAGACCTCACAACCTTTAATACATACTTCATCCCATCTGTTGTGATTCTGTTGTAAAAAGTCAGTCTGACTACTCTGCTCCTTGCTTAAAGCTTCTCAGAGCCTCACCATCATTGTAGCAGGGTTTATAAACCCAAATGCCTGCGGCGGCCAGGCAGATAACTTAGGGGACAGGAGCCAGCCTGTGTACTAGAGCTGCCTAACAGATGAAACTGATTGTTACTATGGGGGGGGACTCACTCAGTATTCTGAAATCATCTAATTGTTTTTCTAGAAAAGTAAGAGATCTGGATTTCTGTGACATCTCTTTTTTGTTTTTAAATATTAGCAAGCAATTCAAATTAAAAACAAAAAACCTTGTGGGCCAAATAAAACATACCAATAAGACATATTTAGCCGCCTGGCAGTCAGTCTGTGAACTTGAAGTTACAGCAATAGGTTCTTAAACTTTTTGGTTTCAGGTCCCTTTTACGTTCTCAAAATTGTTAAAGGACACTAAAGAGCCTTTGTTAATGTGTGTGATATCTATCAGTAATTGCCATATTTCCTGAGAAAAATTTTGAAGATTTATAATTTCATTTAAAAATAATAAACCCATTATATGTTAATAAATAGCATATTTTTAAAAATTATTATATTTTTCAAAGTAAAAAATAGGGAGAAGAGTGGCATTGTTTTATATTTTTACAAATCTCTTTAATATCTGACTTAACAGAAGACAGTTGGATTCTCACATCTCCTGCATTCAGTCTGTTGCGATATGTTGCTTTGATTGAAGTATATGAAGAAAATCCAGCCTCACACAGACAAGTAGGTAGAAAAGGAGAGAGTATTTTAATAGGCTTTTTAGTTAGTAGTGGATATTCTTTGATACTACATGAAAACTTGACAGGTGATAGTCTTGAAAGGTTAGTTGTATGTGAAATGTGAAGCCCTATCAGTAAACATTTTGTACTCTTGTACATTTCAATCCATCACTACATCTTGCTCTTTGAATGGACCTTTTACCCATACATGATTTTATAACATCAAGTATTGGTCATTTGGAAAATATAGTTTTATAGGGTAATGCAGATTTTCCAAATGCTGACACATTCATTCATATCACTACCAATTTTATGGGGGAAAGTCCTTTATTTTGGAAAGCTGTCAAGCTCATTAGTGGTGGATACAAATTTTCTAAAATTCTGATTTTCACTTGAAAACCTTAATTTTTTCACTGACAAATACTCAGTTGTTTACATTGAAGTAACAGCTTGACTTTGTTCATTTTTGAGAAAATTTCTGCCAAATATTGAAGTCTCAGTAACCTTAGTTTCATTACTCATTCTTTCAAGTAAAAATAGCATTATATGAAAAAAGCTGGCTACACAGCTTTTGTTAGTTCACAGCTCAAACAGATGTTTTCCTTGAGATAAGCACTTTGGCATGCTTTATGTGTATTCCCCATCTTGTCACACAGAATAGTGAGAGGACATCTACTTGAGAGTTGAGATTTAATAAAAATAATAATTTCTATTGCATCATCAAGGACATTCTTGTGTAAAACTTTGGTTTTTTGTTTTTTGTTTTGTTTTTAAATATGAGTATGTAACGGTGAAGAATATAATGTTTACTTACACAGTGCCACTGTCCTGATTCCTGCTTAAGGTACCAGCAATTTTATCCACTACTGCAAATTTCAACACAATGAAAAAGGCAAATAACATGTTAGTATTAAAATGAAAGTTGTTTGATTTTGTTGAACCCTAAGAAAAGGTCTTGGGGACTGGAAGAGGTGTGCAAAGCATGCTTTAAAAGAACCACTGATATACAGGTTTAAGTCCAAGCTCCTTAGCTTATACATAATCAAACCTTTCATGTCTTCCCCTTTTCTGTTTCTTCTACTGCATTTTCTACCTCTCCCCACCCCATCTCATTCTTGATACCAACTAAAATCAAAAACTCCTATTTTATACACCATATGCTTCTGTATCTTTTCACATGTCATTCTCTACCTAGAACACACTTCCTCTTTTTTGCTGATTTCTTCTGCCTCAGGACCTAGTTTAGGTGTCATTTCTCCCAAAGAACCTTCCTTGACTCTCCCTAGATTAGCTAAGTAGTTTTTTTGCCTTTCCCATAGCACCTATTGCACACCTCTGTTGCTTTTTTCTTTTTTTTTGAGAGGGGGAGAGAGCACAAGCAGAGGGGAGAGGCAGAGAGAGAGGGAGAGAGAGAATCTTAAGCAGGCTCCACGCTCAGCACAGAGCCTGATCTGGGACTTGATCTCAGGACCCTGAGATCATGACCTGAGCCAGAATCAAGAGTCGGATGCTTAACTGACTGAGCCACCAGGCACCCCACCTCTGTTGCCTTTTAACACAGTATTGATAGAATCCCCCCAACTTCACTGAGTGCTTCTCTTAGGCAGAGACCAGGCCTCAGTCTTTTTTGTAAGCTACTCTCATCCTTACCACTATTTCTTTGTTAATAGCCTAAATCTCTGTTCTTTGAGACTTAACCATTTTGAAGACTCTGAGACTTTTGTTTATAAAAAGGGAAAATAAATTATCCTTTACTATTTGGGTGGGAATTTACACAGTTAATAGATTCATACACACATGTAGCTTGACAATTGTTTTAATTGAATTAACATCAATATTACTTTATAGGTAATTACAAGAAGCCTTTCCCTAAAATATTGTCCCTTGATAATAAAATATTTCAAGGTATCATTTCTAGTTAATATATCATCATTAGATTAATACTTTTTTTTTTCTAATGACCAAGGCTCTTCATAAAAAGTGCCATGCTAAATCTAAAAGTTATTTTAAAACTGGCACTCTTGCTGACTAAAAAATACAAATAAATGATTAACTTTATAGAAAATTTATCGAAATTACTAGACACTAAAATTGATACAAATTTCAACTGGGTTTGTACACTTATTGTAGGAATAAATAATGTATCTTTATACCACTAGGTGTCAGTGGAACTTAAGAAATTCTAAGCCAGTTTATCTCCTTAAGTTAAAATTAACAATTTAAGTGCCTAGAATATAATTTATGCAACTTGAATATTTATGTATATGCATAAAATGTACATATAAATGCATATATGTGAGTATATATACATGTGTAATGGTATAAAAAACTGAAAGAAGATCTGCACATTTCTGCTAGTTTCTTTTAAAGAAAAATAATTTTCAGAAAATGATGATTCCCCCTGGAACCTGTTTTCCCGGCCATCCCCACAGGTGTGGTTGCCACCCAGGATACAACTGTTGCATTCTGGAACACCCTGAAACAGTTCCTTTCACCCTGAATAAACTCTTGCTTTCTCTTAAATCTTTTTTATCAAGATCCCTTCTTTACACCTGGATTCTTTTGTTTTGCTGAAAAGCCAAGAGCATTGAGGATTTGTTATATGTGGAATAAAGCTATTAACTCATTTATTTATTTAGATTTTATTTATTAGAAAGAGAGCACGAGCGAGGGGAGGGGCAAAGGGAGGGGGAGAAGCAGACTCCCCGCTGAGCAGGGAGCGTGATGTGGGGCTTGATTCCAGGACCCCAGGATCATGACCTGAGCCCCGAAGGCAGATGCTTAACCGGCTGAGCCACCCAGGCACCCCACTATTAACTCTTTTAATAAGCATTTTTGAATCCTTGTTCCTGAATAAGCCCCGTCAGACATTTCCTGAATGATCTCATACGAGGTTGGTATTATATATTATATAGCAAGTTCCTCTTACAAGTTTGTCTCTCTTCTGTGTACACTAACATTACAAGAAGGAGGAAGCATTTTTAGGAGTGATACAAATTTGAGGAATAAATGTATATTACTATCAATACTATCAATAGTGTATTATTTAGAGCTGTTTGAGGCAGAGGGCATCTGCCATCTTACCTCTTTGTTACCCACAGGCTAAAGATCGAATTCAATATTACCAACTGGATGAAGTCTTTGTTTTTCCCTATGATATGGGAAGTAGATGGAAAAACTTTAAACAGGTATTTACGTGGTCAGGGGTCCCTGAGGGAGATGGACTAGCGTGGCCAGTAAGAGAAGGCTGTCACCAGTACAGCTTAACAGTAAGTATTTCTGTGCAAATAGGCTTTCCTTTCTGTCTCACCCTCTTCCCCTTAAGTGCCCCTTAACTCAGATGACATTTTATAGTAAAATAAATCATACAATTTTTTTCAGTTTGGCAAAAATAAATCCAAGTTAACAATCCTAAAGCACTCCTTGTATCATGTCTCTCTTTTAATTTAAATTTCTCTTTAATCCTTCATACATGTGACAAAGTCCTGATCCCTTCACTTAGTTATAAAATCTGGCCTAAAACTGCCTCCAACTTCTCCCTAATGGAAATCACACTTTACAATCGGCCTGGTTTCCTCAGTGAACTCCTTGTGCATTCCTGCCACCTCTTTGTCCACACTGTTTTTTCTCTCTTCTGTGACCTCCTCTCTATCATAAATTATCAAGGCCAGTTTCAATCCCACCTCATCTGGATTTGGCACTTAACCATATGCTACTGTATGGTGGCTATTGTATGGTGCCCATGAGGTCTCATTTTTATTTAATTCTTTTATATCTTTAATTTGACAAGATTCTGGTACAGAGATTATGAGTTATCTTGATTTCCCCTACTATATTTAATATAGTACCATTTAATAAATTATTGCTGAATAGATTGTTGCTGAAGAAAAGTAAGTCATAATGATGACTTTCAGTGGAGACTTGTGGATGAATTTTGCAGTCTGTCTACCTTATCTCTAAAGAATCCGTGAATCTCTGTGTCCACCTTCAGGACTAGCCTGGAAGCCCCATGAGGGCAGTGAGCACATCTCCCTGATTCCTGGGCCATAGCGAATGCTCAATGAGTACACAGATGAAGACAGTGAGAATATGGAGAAGAAAGCCTCATGTCAGCTCCTACTCTCATAGGGCCCACTTTCCACTTTTCTAAAAAAAAAAAAAAATATGTGGTCTTTGAATTGTCAGCAACTGTGAATGCTGGAAAATTGGGAGTTTGTCATGTCACTCTGGTATAGTACATGGCAAAGGGCTGTTTTCAACACCGAGAGAACATTTTTTCTTTTTATATCTCCAAACAGATTGAACAGTTGAAACAAAAAGCAGACAAAAGAATCAGAAGTGTAAGTTATATTTTTGCAATGATACTAGTTTCTTTTTCCTTTTGTCAGGCTCTACACTTCTGTATAGTTTTCAAAATTGCCTTTGAGTAGAAGCCAACTGTTGGCTTTTATTAAATAATGTTTCTTAATACAGTTGTTGAAATTTGATACAGTTCACTTTTGTTTTCTTTTAAGTAGTTCTACTGGAGGTTTAGAGGGAATGTGGTCAATTATATTGCCAACAGAAAAATAATTATCCTCAATATAGCTCATCAGTATGAAACCCATCCTTAAACTTCTGCTGTACAGTTTGATGGCCACTAGCCACATGTGGCTATTTAAAGTAACTAAAATTAAATAAAATAAAAAATTCAGCTCCTTGGTTGTACTAGCCACATTAGAAGTGCTCAGTAGCTACATGTGTCTAGGGGCTACCACATTGGTTACCACAAATATAGAACAGTTCCGTCATTGCAGAAAGTTCTGCTGGACAGCACTGCTCTAGAATTTAATTCTTAGCTACGTGCTTGAAATGCAGGGTAAGAAAAGCCTGGAGAACTAGAAACATCAGTTGCTTCCTATAAAGGAACTGGGAGGGAAAGACTTGTCACCTGATATTTTGGATCTACCTTTAACAATTTAAATTCAAATTTAAGAAATTCAGGGGTAAATGTTAAATTGTTTTTCTAATTATTGATGCCAGGTACGGTATAGAGTAATAGAAGATTACAGCGGTGCCTGCTGTCCTTTGAATAAAGGAATCAAAACCTTCTTCACAAGCCCCTGCACTGAAGAGCCTCGAATAAGGCTACAGAAAGGGGAATTCATTTTAGCCACAAGAGGGTTACGGTAAGTGATAGAAAGTACTGAATTTCTTCTTTAACGACGAAATTAGCATCTAGCCTAAAAAAAACTAATTTTAATCTTTTAAATATTTCAGATACTGGTTGTATGGAGATAAAATTCTTGATGATGGCTTTGTAGAAGGTATGGAAATGGAAGGAAATGTTTAATAGACAAGGCTGCTAGTAATAATTCCAAATTTTGTGGGAATAACTCTTATAAACAATCAGTGTCACATGCATTAGGGCACATAATAGGAAGACACATCATCAAGCAACAGAAAAAGGCTTCTTATATTATTTCTCCATAGCACTTCTATGTATCAGGTCTTTTTAGTGGCAGCTAACATTGGAGCTCCTCATGATCTGTGTGATGGGTACTTGTAGAAGCGCTTCACTTGTGGTGAAGCCCCCAACAGCCCTCATTTACTTTTCATTGATGAGGAAACCAGAATGCACCGAGACTGAGCACCTTGTCCAAGACCACACTAAAAACAAGCCAGAGCCAGTGCTCCAGCCCAGGTAGCCTAGCTGTAGAGCATGTGTACCAGCCCCCTGTGCCCTCTGCTCCCCCTGTGAATGAATATTCCTATGAAGTTAGGGAGACTCATGGATTGAAATTTTCTGTGTCTTTAATTTTTTTTTAATATTTAGAACTTTTCCTTTTTAAAGATTAATTCTGGATGCTTTTTCCTAAAACACTGGGTTAATTGTAGATTAACCCCATATGACTACTTAGTCAACCTTGATATTAGAAATTTACATGTTAGAAAAAACCTAAGAAGGAAATTCACAGAGGCTACAGGGAGGTAGTCCCTGGAACAGGTGAAGTATGACAGTGTGCCCAAAACACCACGATCACACATGTGCAAGTGAATACCCATATTGAGAAATCCTGCCCACCCCCGCCCCATGTTCCACTTAGGGGTTGTCCTGAACCACATTAGTACCTTTCCTAGCTAATAGCATTTGGGAAATACTGGTTTTCTAGCTTCATAGACAGCATTTAAACATATATATATATTTTTTTTTTTCTCAAATTATGCTTATAAAAGATGGTAAAGGAGGAAAAAAGTAAAGCAGAACTAAAAGCTTATTGATTTGAAGTAATGGGACTTATTTGGCTCAGCAATATCACTAAATCTATTTACATTAATTTCATTTTCTCCATCAGGTGTTTCACGAATCAGAGGCTGGTTCCCTAGAAACTGTGTGGAGAAATGTCCCTGTGATGCTGAAACAGATCAAGCCCCAGAGGGCGAGAAGAAAAATAGATAGCCACTGTTAAAGTAAAATTACTCTTTAAGTCCTCTCCATTACTTGAAAATTGTACATATTACTAAAGAATTATGCAATGAGCCTACTCTGGTTAAGGTGTTCTTTTCCTTAAAGGTGCCCTAGTGCCATAATCTAAATATTTTTATTACCATTTTGAAATGGAGAAGCCATTCTGCATATGCCTTTGAATTCCTGCCCCTCTTTGTCACCTCTTCCTCTCCCCAAAAGGAAAAACACTTCACCCAAGTAAGTGAATTGCATTTTCTCTAGGATTTTTTTTATGCGCTGCACACTATGGACCTCACCTGCAGATATAGTTCCCCCTTTTCCAGGAGCATCTGCATGTGATGCTTTTATCCTCTTTCCCCCTCAGTTGTTATTTCTTATGTAATATTCTAGACACTATAGAACATATGTCAGATTCAATATAAGCTGAAATTTTATTACCTGTCTTTTAATAATGCAGATTTTGTCAAATCAAATAAATATCAGTGGATGTTCTGTATAAATCTAGTTTTTACTAGCCTCTTTCTTTTGGCTGATTAAAAAGGTTTGTCTTAGTTCTTTGTGGAAAAACTGCTCTACTACCTTGTGAAAAATTGGCATCTTTAACCATGAGTCTTAAGTTTTTCAGTAAATGAATTAATGGCATGAGATCCCAGCATTCTGGGAAACTTTCAACCTAGTGAGCTCCAACTGCTCATGTACACTTGAATCTCTCAAAACCTGAAGCTTATGCGAATGGTAGGATCTAAGCTGGTGGATTGGATGCTTAATGTTGAGCTTGTCTAAGCACAAGTAGAATTATAGAAGTCACCTACTCCCATACTAATTCTCTCCAAGGCAGGGAACTTGAGCCTTTAGGGGTTTTAACAGTTAACATTAAGAGAAGGACACTTGGAGATTTAGCAGTGAATGAAACATGACTCTGTCCCATTCTAGTGATAGGTGGGGAGGTAGACAGATAAGCAAAATAGGCATCAGATGGAGTCGTGGATTGTGAAGAAAGCAGGTAAGATGGTCTGATGGAAGTGACCTTTGACAGTTGAAGGGACAAGTCATATGCCTTTGGGAATAGCTGCGTCTTAGGCAGAGGGAGGAGCTAGAAAAACAGGCTGGAATGTGCCTGGCATGTCAGGAATAGGAAGGCAGCCAGTGTGGCTCAGCTGGAGTGAGGGAGGGAGAGAGTAGGAGAGGAGGTCAAGGTGGTAATCGGAGCTAGACCACGGAGGGACCCTGTAGGTTAATTCTTGTCTTCCCTTTGTTTCAGATACTCAAGAATAGACATTTCTTCAGCTTTTCTGGGCTCGGGGTCTAGAAAGACCATCCAGGAACATTCTCCTTACCTCCAGTTAGAGGACAGAAAGGAACACTGTTCAAGACTACTTAGAGCACAACAAAGATGGTAAAGGAAGAAACAATGAATCGTGTGCTTGGTTGGAGTTTGGGCTCAGCTGGTATTTGTTTTGTTATTCGCAGCTGTGGGAAAAGAGGGCCTGGTCCTCTCAACATTGCCTTTAGTAGCCACCAATCTTGGTTGCCTACTAGAATCACCTAGGGATCTTTTAAAAATCCCGATGCCCAGACCATTTCAGTCAGAATCCTTAGGGTGGCACCCAGCCATTATTAGGATCTCTTTAAACCCCTCAGGTAATTCTAATGTACAGCCCAGTTTGAGAGCCACTAGCTTACTTGATTAAGTGGTCCTTGATTCTGATTCTCATCATGGTCCGTGAGGAAACACACACCACAGTGTACGTGTTTGTGATAGTTTATTTTAAAGGCTTTACAAGTGGAAGCAACATGTGTTGTCTGGGGGTAAGGTATAGCAGGAACTGGAGTCCAGTAGAGAAAAGATCAGTCAGTTCCTTCCCAGAAGATAAGCCTATGGTGTAGGCTCCATGCTTGCCCGTAGGTCTTTGTTCCCAGTTCAGGAGGTTTTTCCTCAGTGCTAGCTTCATTTACTGGAAAAGTGCACTTGACATGAGTTTAAACTCCTTCCCCCATAGCTTCCAGTTCAGCAGCAAACTGTAAGGAAAAGATATAGTCATCAGATACTACTGTAGATAACACTTTGTGAACATTCTTTTTGGACATGTTATAGGTCCCATTTTTTTTAATTCTCCCAAGTCAGAGAAACTAGGGAGTTTAGGAAACGTTCAGTATGATCAAACTTCCCTTCTGTGGACAGACGTTAGTGTACACAGAAGTACATAGAAGAAAGTAGTCTTAAAGGTATGATTGATACTAGTGATAGGTTAAAAGATTAACCTATCTAATCAGTGGTTTTGAGGAATAGTTAGAAAACATGAATTATAAACAGCTTTTTAAAACTTAAAGGTCCCTTAATTTGAACATTTTTGGACGGCCTAAGTGCTGGGACTGTCAACAAGGTAGGTTTACTGTAAAACAACAAGGAAGAAGTCACTTTGGCTCTTGAGCTGGTGGTGGTCACTTAGAAAGCTTAGAGGTTGTGAGGAAGGGACAAAGAATAACAAGTGGACCTTGAAGAAAGGCATGTTGATAAAAGTAGACCAAAAACCTGAATATCAGCAACATTTAAGATGGGAAGGACAAAATTTATTTAGTTCAGGGCTAAGCTTTTACATTATAATTCTCCCAATATTTTTAAAAAAGCTGTAAGCTATGGTTTTTATTAATTTAGTAGCTAAAATAACAGACAAGAGGAAGGACAGAAGATGAACGTAAGATTAGTTTTTAATCCATATTCCTACAAGGCAGGCTACCTCTGAGTCCCCTCCAGCTTCTAAGTACCTTAACCTATTCCTGGATGTTCTCATACAGGCTGTTGATTTGGGTTCGAAAGTACTTGAAAAGCTCTCCCCGCTTTGCTTTCAGTGTTGGTGTTAAGAGCCCATTTTCAGTGGAAAATGGCTCTGGATGAAGAAGGATGCTTTTGACCTAGAAGAGAAGATGCGCGCGCACACACACACACATTTATTAGTGATTCAGACTTTTCTGCAGAGCCCCCTGCATACTGTAAAGAACTTGAGAAAAGTTGGGTTGATGAAGTGGGAGGGTCAAGAGAACAGTAATACATGCCCATTCCCACAAACTGATAATTTGGGAAAGAAGCGAGAAGGGAAAATGGATAATAAATGGCAAAAAAGGATTGTACAAGTAACTACAAAAGGTCACTGCCATTTGTACTTAGTGGGTTAATGGTACAAAACCTCAAATAAATTCCTTGGAAGTTACACTGAAACCCTATTACAAATCCAAACATTAAGACTTTCTAGTATGGCTTGAGAGACCAGGATTACATCAGTAGTACATACCTGTTCAAAGGATTTAAGGCCACCATCTCTCCCAGTTTTCTTCAAGTCTTCTAAAATGGCTTCCTTTACAACCTAAGAATATGAAACACAGCTTAAAGCATGGCTGGTTTGAAAAAGAGACAAACGAAAGGCTAAACGTGAACCAAGTCAAAATGCCTACAAAAGCTCATCAGGATAAAAGCAGGATATAGGTGTATGTATGCACAAGCACATTTTATGCTTAATATTGCTCAAAGAGCTAATGAGAAGGAAAGGCAAATCTAAATGTTAACAGGGATTTTCTCTGGATGGCATTTTTTGATTCTCTTATTCTCCAATTTTTTTCCCCCATAATGAACATACTATAAAAAGAATAGAGGGTTTTTGTTTAACTTCCCATCCCATCCTATCCTCCAATCTAATAAAACCCATCAATCTATTTCAGCTACAGCCACCTATCCCAAGTGCAGGAAGAGTCTGTTCTTCCAAAGAGGAAGGCATCATTGGTGCCTGATTTGGTGGGGCCTCCTCTGCTCTCCCACCAGGGGCCCGAGGGGTGTGCATAGAGCTTGCTTAAAGGAGACTTACTTGGTTTTGGCACAGTTCTTCAAGGGAGCCTTTAACTCCAAGTTTGGCTACAAATGAGGGCAGCACTTCTGGGTCAGGAACCACCACTCCCACTAAGGACGACTATATAGAAAGGAAATAAAGGCATGTGAGAGCTAGGATAGTGGTGTCCCACACTGGATGAAGACAGCAGGATTCTATGTTGGTAATAGGTACTTCCCCAAGACCTCAGTTCAATATACTATACTATACACTCTTGTCTCACCATGTATTTCAAACCTTCATGGAATGCTGATCCCATTTTCCTACTCAATATCTTTTTACAAAAATGTTCTATTCAAATTTGATGATTCAAAAAGAAATGGTATTCAGCATGAAGCCTAAAGCATCTCTGGCCTGTCTTTTGCCAAACCCCACCCACTCCCCAAAAGTTAAGCTTAAGCATAGTATGTATAAAATAGTTCCTTGTACCAGAGGAACTCCCACTGTAGTGGGAAACTGTGACATGGGGCCCTTTGTTATTGAATGGTTACCCTTTAGAATAACTGTTACAACAATTCTATTGACTTGTTCATAGACTCCATCATAGTTAAACAATTTTTTTTACATATGTATTGCCTTGAGGGTTGGAGTGTGACTTCACTTCTTTGGTTTTATAAGCTCAAATCTTCTCATCCTAAACCCATCTATCCAGATTTCCTGTAGCTGTCGGAGCCAGCGTGGCCTGTACCCGAAAATAGCTATTGTTAAAACGGTGTATTACCCGTAAGCTATCCCCGTGCACAAAAATTTGCAACACTGGTCTACTCCTGATGTAGATATTCTCTATCTTCTCTGGAGCAATGTATTCTCCTTGGGCCAGCTTGAAAATGTTCTTTTTACGGTCAATGATCTTCAGAGTTCCATTCTATATGAAAGAGATAACAGCATCAGTGTTTTCGAGCCCTATGGGTGATGTCAGTGGATAGAGTGGCAAAGTCACAGGTATTTTCCTTCTGTAAACTTGATCTCTCTAGAGACTTTTGAGCAAACTTTCATTTCTCTTTGTTAGCTTTGGAGAAAGGGGAGGGGAGCGGCTTCCAGCAAGAACCTGTCAATACTGTTTTGTGCTCTGTGGAGAGCCTCAGAAAGCATCCCCAGAACCTGCTGAAGTTGTATAAATGGTTGCCTCATCCAATGAAGAAACGTTGCAGCTCTGAATTTCCGATAACTTAATTTCCAATTATTCCATTTCCAGAACTCTCAGGAATAGGGAAGGAGTTATATACTAAGACTTCTGGATTAGTTGGATCTCCCTCTCCTTGACTCCCTTTTATGTGTCGCTCCTATTAGATCCTGGAGCAGGCTGAGATAGCACCACTGTCCTAATGCTAATCAAGCAAGTCAATAATTGTGGTTGGTAGGACTGAAGCAGGGCTGGGGAAGGCTCTGACCAGCCACCAGAGGTCATTTGCAGCTTCATTTCTCTGAGCTAATTGGTCTGAGGAGCTTAGGTTCTTAGGGATTTGAACTGTAGAATTGGGACAAGTGGCAAATACAATCCACATGATCACACCCTAAGTAGGAAAACAGACTGAACCAACCATGGAACCATGAAGAAGGCGGACTCCAGAAATTACCCTTCAGTTCAGCCTAATGGACATTATCTGGAAGTGACTAATAAGGCATGGCCCTCTGTAACTCTAGTGTGGGGACTTACTCGGAATTAAATTTTTGGTCCATGGAAGAGCTAGGACTAGAACACAGATGTCCCACCTAGGTTCTTCAGCTGTACTGATCTCTTCATAGTACGAGGATGCCACAAGCCAGCTAGGATACATCCCTAACCCAGCTGCCTCAGCTGACTTAATCTGCTCACATCTCTGCCCATCTTGCATATTATAATCAGATAGTTCTCTTCAGTCCAAAAGAGGCTCCCAGAAATTTTGAAGAAGCACCCACCGGGAGCCAACGGCCAATGTCTCCTGTGTGAAGCCAGCCGTCCTCATCCAGAGCCTCCTTGGTTTTCTCTGGATCCTTCAGGTACCCTTTGAACACATTGTTGCCCTTGATGCAGATCTGCGCAGAAGACAGCACGGGCTGGTCACCCTGCAAAGGCTGCAGCTCCCAGCAGAGGCACCTGACAAAACTCCTCCTCCCACCTTAAACCATTCGGTGGTTCCCACTACAGTGGGGGCACCACCAGATTTTAGTCCCTGGTGTAGAGGCTAGGAAAGTGAGGCTCACAGATGTTCAGTTCCTTGTTAAAGATTTGAGTCAGACCCAAGTCTGCTCATGGTTGGGTGCTCCTTCTGACCTAAACCTCTCTACCGTGATTGGGCGTGACTACAGAGCACAGCCTACCCACCTCTCCTTCATTGTTCACTGAAAAGTAGTTCATGTCAGGTACGTCTTGCAGCTTCACGTGATTGCAAGGCAGGGGGACTCCAACGTGCCCTAGAATACACCACATTAATTCAGCTGGGAAACCATGAAACTGATCATTCCAGGCACATTTCTGAGAGATTGATGGATTGACTCTAAAAGAAAAAGACTAAAAAGTTACCTGGTGCCAATGCTGGATAAATAAGATAGAAACGTCTGGACTGAAACTTGAGTTTGGCATTTGCCACATTTGTCCAGAGCATTGAGGTTATCTCACCTAAGCCCTCATTCTGGGAGAACCCTTCTCCCAACCACTGCATCTCCCGCCCAATAGGTGGAGAACCTACCTGATGTCCAGTCCCCAGGTGACGTAAATGTACAGCCAGCAGTGCATTCTGTCTGACCATAAGCTTCGAACACCTGGGGAAACCAAAGAAGGGTCTGAGACTGACTCAAGACGAGGCATGAGGCAGCAGCGCCCTACAGCAAGATATGAGGAAAGCAAGGTCTCTCAAGGTTGGAAGATACTTGGTGTCCTAATACCTCCGACCCATGCCTGAGCTGCGAAATCTTTACAACTTGGATGCACTCAAAAACCAAAAGGCTCCAGAAATAGGCCAAAGTATAGAAACTGCTACTGTATTTCAGGAAAGGTAGCATTTCAAGTTGATAGGAAAATGCGAGTTATGAAGTGAAGTGACGCCCAGGGGCTGTGGAGCACTTCTGAGGGAACTGAAGAACGGGAGCAGTGTTTTGTTTTGTTTTGTTTTGTTTGGTGTTTTGTTGTTGTTGTTGTTGCTTTTTAAGAGAAATGGCTCCATCTGTGATATAGAACAGCGGTTGGCAAGCTTTTTCTTTACAGGACCAGATCGTAAATATTTTCAGTGCTGTGAGCCTCTGGGCTCTGTCTGAACTGCTTTGCTGATGGAGCACAAAATCAGCTGTAGACATCATGTAAATGAACGGGCATGGCTACCTTCCACTAAAATTTCACTTCTAAAAAGAGGCAACGGGCCAGATTTGGCCTGTGCTGCAGTTTGCCAACCCCTGGTATAGAGGATAACCTTGACCCGAGAGAGGCTGTCGGGGCAAACCAGGGCCTGAGCTACTGCAGTGGGGGAGGGGCTGTGATAGGCAGACTGTAGAGACTGAGAAGGCGGCATTTCTGGGAAGGTTGTGGCAACAGGACCTACTGATCCATGGGTTTTAGGGGCTGAGGGAAATGAAAGTATTAAGAATGGCCAAGAGGGTGCGAATTTGAAAGAGCAGAGGAGCTCAGGCCTTGGCATCAATTCAGAGTATTTTTTGTTGGTGGTTATACCCAAGGGGCTGTGAGGACAAAGATCTAGTTCACTTGTGCTGTGCATGTTGGTCAAATGGATGAACTAGTTAGCTGTCTGGGGGGGAAAAAGAGAATTTCCACACCCAAGCACTTGTACTCAATTCCACATGGAATAGAGACTTTAATTAGAAAATTAAAACCATAAGAGTATCAGAAAGTATGAAGGACAGCAGTCTTATGGAATACTGGAGTCAGGGAGTCCTGTCTAAGCAATTCAAAAACCACAAATAAAGAAGTTTAATCAGTTTGATGACGTAAACATTTGACATTATTATATAGCAATCCACAATGCAAAAAGATGAGACTAGGAAAAATATTTCTAACAAAACAAAGACTAATATTATTACTATATGAACTCTTAGAAGCAACGTGAAAAGGAACCCAATTATCGTTCGGCCGTTTTTCTACAAGAAAGTAATAGAGTAATTCATGGAAGAAATACAAGTGCCAATAAGTGATAGAAAAGATGTTCAGTGTTAATAAAAGAACCAAAACTGCAATGAAGTTTTTTATGCATCTGGTTGACTAAGATTTAAATGACTTAAAAAGCCTGACACTGGCAAGAATGTAGGAAATAAGATCTCATGCATTATCTGCAGGAATGTATAAAAAAGACAAGATCTTTCTGGAGGGAAGTGTGATAATCTACATCAACATACAAAGCAAACCCATATATTTTGGCCCAGTAGTCCCTACTTGCAGGGATTTAATACCCTAAATTGATAATTGCATAAATACTAAAGGATACACAAGTATCCTTATCACTTCACTGATTATAATAGTGAAAAAATAGTGACTTAAGTGCCCAGTAGGAGAAGAGTTACTTAGGTACATCCAATAAACCATTTCAAAACCACTAAAATGATGTAGATCTTTATTTGACCAGGACCAATGTTGATGGGACACAGTTTAATAAGTATTTTAGAACTGATGGCAGTTTATATAAAGGATTCTGTACACAGATACATAAAGAGAAGGATTATTTTCTCCTGATTTTGAGATTTTTGGTGACTTTCTCCATGGTGTTCTTCAGTTGTGTTTTCATTTTTTAAAGACTGAGCTTTATTTGTGCAAAAGTGAAATAAGCTATCTTCAAAGAAGGTGCTTGGCTTACCGGACATCCCAGTGCCGCCCGGAGGAATGTCAAGACTGGAGAGGCGATGGGGGCAGCTCCAGTGACCATGAAGTGAACCTTCCCACCCAGGTTGGCCTGTTCAGTAGGAAAAAAAAAAAAAAAGCCACTGAAACCTATTCCCTTGCCTTCAGTTTCCTCCACTGCTAAATGGGTAGAGCAGCCTATCCAGTATAAGAAATAAACTAGTTAATAGGGCCTGGCCTTGAGGAAAAGCACTTAAAATGTTAGCTGCTCTTATCACTATCATCTATAGCTGGGACTCGACCAGCAGTTTTTAAATATTTCCTTGGATTTATATTCTCAGGCCCTTTGCATTACATATAATCTCAACAGATCAACTAAGAGAATAAGAGTATGCGTTAGAACCTACGTAAAATCCTTTTTTTTTTTTTTTTTTTTTGCTTTTTGACCAATTTCCTTTAATGACAAAGTTGTCCAAGAGAGTAAACACCATCAAAGAGACACTCAGCCATCAGAGAAAAAGCAAAGTATGATAAGCTAGCCGGAAGCCCAGATATTTGCCTGGCTCTGTCCAGGACCCAGCCAACCTACCTGGATCTTTCCAAAGATGAGCTTGTCCCATAAACTGTCACGCCTGATGATCCCCTTTTTCACTTCATTGAATTTACAGGAAATAGCCAAGTTCAACAAGAACTTCCTGAAGGGTGTCTTGGCTTCATTTTGTACCTGCAAGATGATAGCTCCTCTTAGTTCAAAACCAACTGGAGATACCAAAGCCATTCATCAGTGAGAAAGATATAGTGCCTTCTTGCTTCATAAGGAAGTGACTTTCATTCATGAACTGGGTTGCTAAATAATGATGATTCTGGAGAATTATGGCCCACTAATACATAAGTACACTGAGTATAAATGTAGAGTTCTAGCTCCAGATTTCTTGTCCTTGGCAAACAACTTTGACAACTAAGAAAGCATGTCCTCAAAATGTTCTCAACATCTGCCTACCAAAATCACTTGGGAATACTAGATAAAAAACAGCTCAATGGGCAATACCTTTTGGGCTTTTAAAAGATCAAAGAAAGACCTAGGAATCTTTTTTTAAACAAGCACCACCTCTCCCCACCCCCATACCGCTGATGCTTATATACATTAAATTTGGAGAAATATCACTTTTCTCTACAATTAAAGTTCCTCTAGCCACACCGTACAAAACCCAATAGACTTTCCTACTTATTTCTTTCCTTTGGGCTTAATTCTGACACCATTTTATAAGCTCATATTATTTCTCTAGACTCCCTTATTCTTGCCTCACTGACTCTAATCCATTAAACACACCTGCCAAAGGAGAGCTTCAAGTACAACTTGAAATCCCCCTTATTTACAAAATTAAATCCTGAACCCCATATTCTGGCCTTCAGGACTCCATCCTACTGGAAGTCGGATTGAAGGAAATCAAGGTTCTTTTCCAGTTCAAAATTGGAAGAGAACTCTCCAGCCATCTTCCATATTTATATTTCCATTTCTGAGCCTGTAGCCAAATAGAGCTGTTCAACCTCACCTCCTAATGCCAACTGTGCTCTAGGCTCTAGGCATCTGCTCATGCTTATACCATAATTTTACCAATGTCTCACCAGCTCTAAGATCTGCTCTCAAGTAGAATCCTGTCATTCCTGATACCTCTTTCAACCTTAAGAGATTTATCTTCATTATTCACAAGACAATCTCCTCCTAATAAGTCACTGACAAAAGCTGGAATTTGGAGACTCACACTAATAAAGTCCTCCATTTTTAAAATAAGTGACAAAAGTAAACTCTGTGTTAAGTATCACCATATCACAAAAAAACTATTGAAAGTAAAAACATGTGGGGCCCCTGGGTGGTTCAGTCAGTTAAGTGTTTGCCTTCAGCTCAGGTCATGATCTCGGGGTCCTGGGATCGAGTCTTTCATCAGGCTCCCTGCTCAGTGGGGGGTCTGCTTCTCCCTCAGCCTCTGCTCCTCCCCCCTGTTTGTGCTTTCTCTCTCAAAGAAATAAAATCTTAAAGAAATATAGTGAGCTTTATAAAGAAAAAGAAAGTACAAATGTCTGGGGCGCCTGAGTGGCTCAGTCAGTTAAGCATCCGACTCTTGGTTTTGTCTCAGGTCGTGATCTCAGGGTCATGAGATCAAGCCCTGCATTGGGCTCTGCACTTGGCATGGAGTCTGCTTAAGATTCTCTCTCCCTCTCCCTCTGCTCCTTCTGCTCATGTGCTCTCTTTCTATCAAATAAATCTTTTTTTTAAAGTAAAAATGTCTAACAACATGAACAAAAACCATAATAACCACCAAATAATTCCATAGCATGCTGAGAACTGTTAGGATTGTTAACAGTTATGTTAAAAACAGCACTTTCAGTGTCCCGGGGTCATCTGTGTTCTAGAATGCTGCCTGCCCCATCACTGAAGCCCCAGGATAGTATCTAAGATTCACATGTTAAAGGGGAGAGCTAGAATGGCCATGTGGTGTTATTTCCCCAGGGCTCCCATGCCTATGGAATTATGAAGTGATCAAACACCTGGTTAAGAGACTGGATTCCATTACTATTTTGCCTGGGTTCATAGCCCAGTTCCAAGGACTCTTTGGGAAGATTAGACAATCCAAGACTTGGGTGAGAAACATTAAAGATAAGCTGGGGACATGTTATGTCCCAAAGCAGGGAAGCAATCAGAAACTACTGGGGTTACATCAAAAGGACACATGAACAGCTTGATGGGGCTCCCAACTTACGGTGGGACAATTTGGACATTACGAAGAATGACTGAAATGGATTAAGCATACAACTACGCAAATCACAAGTTCATAATAGTACAAAGGAAAAATCTTGGTCATTTCTGAAGATCACTGAGGCACCAATTCATTATTCTGAAGATTGATAAATAAGGGGAAAGAATATTTGTCATGTCTTTCTGGAAGAATCTCAGCTAATGAATGCAAAAGAAATAACTGAATTGAATTAGAAAAATCACCATGTTGTACACTCTAATGAAAAATAGAGCAGTGATCAATGACAACTAACTACTTTGTGACAATATGATTCTGGCCCAACCCCTTATTGGATGTGACTCTGGTCAAGCTTTTTTTTTTTTTTTAACCTCTGAGGCTCAGTCTCCTCAGCTGTAAGTTGGAAATAATAAGTGTAAATGTGATTTCCCGTGTTTTTGTGAGGATTAAATGACAGAATGCATATGAAATGTTGACCATGGGACCTGGTACCTCAGCAAGAAGCTCAATAGCCAGTAGGTGTTATGAAATCAGTGCCAGCTCCTCAGTAAGTTGGCTTAATTTTGAGGGGCTCCCCAAGTCTCCGAATTGAGCTCTTTCTTCAGATCTGGTCCATGTGATCTTATCCAGATGAATGGGGGTTTCATTTATTATGGTTTTTCACAGTTGGATTTGTGAATGTGGCCATAAGTGGGTGTTGTAGGGAGTAGGGGGTGGAAGTGGAAAAAATATCTCAGCAACACGGAGTCCATAAGAGCCTCAGTCAGGCCTAAGCCTTCATCTCAGGGCCAGCCCAGCAGAAGCCAGGTTAGTACCTTATCGTAGATTCTGTTGAGTAGTCGAGGCACGACAGGAAACACTGTGGGCTTCAGAGTTTTCATGTCTTCAGGCAGCAACCGAATATCTCCTTGGAAGAAACCAACTTTGCCACCATATGAATACATAATAGCCTAAAAGCAAAACCAAAGGGCAGGGCTCAGAGCCAAAGGCCCCCTGCAGGTAGGGCCTGTCTTGGACAGAATCGAGGAACTAGGTTGACATCCATGGGCACTTTCCTCTGTACACCGCCCTCCCCACACATTTCAGATACCCAGAATTCTGAGAGCTGACCCCCAGGACAGGTTGGGAACCCATTGCAGCTGAGGTGGTGGGACAGGCAAGACAGACGGTGAGACTGAGGGCCCACCCTGTTCCACCCATAGCTCTGAGTGACAGTCCGAGACGCTGTCCTTCGTCAGAGACCATTCACTAGCACTAAGGACAACACTGCCAGTTAGACTAGAACATGCCTACTGTTGCACGACCATCGCAGTTTCAGAGACACGAAAATGTGGGGAAAATATGCTTATTAAAATTGATATTTTATTAATCAGATGTCAACACTTCAGCCCAAGGAGCTGAACTGTTCCTTTTGGAGCTTGATGCATCAACAGCTAAGCTGCTTAAGGTGTTTAAGTGAGAAGCAAAGAGAGGAATTTCCATCCATCCTACCACATGTGTTTTTGGGAAGCCAGCACTGCTTTCAGTTCTCAAATCAGCCCCAGAACTGCCTGAAAAGCCCACAGGCCACTCACAGAAAGGCAGCTCTCTGGCACACGCACAATCCTGAATGGCTCTACCTCACACACACTGAACATCTTGAACATCTTGCCTGGATCAAATCCTCCTTCTCTGCCCTTCCAGGGGCTGGGTGGGGGCGGGGGGGAGAGACACTCCCTTTTTTCTAACCTGAGAACTGCTAAAAAAAGAATTCTAACCAAAATAAGATTTAAAAGAAGAAACAATGTTTCCTATCCCAGCTCAGAATCAAGAGCAGATAGTAAGCTCCTGGCTAGGACTTCAGGACTCACAGGCACCCTGTGTGAAGGCAGGGACAAGCATCAGTCCTGCTGGACAGACCCAGAGCCCTACTTCCCGCTAGGAAGGCTTCGCAGCAAGTTAGCAGTTATGCCGGGGTCAGGACTCAGCTGCACCAGCTCCCTGCCCACTGCTTTCCCATGGGAGAAAGGACTGGAAATGTTGTGTAGCTGCCTTTGGAATAAACATGGAACTAGCAAGTCAGGACTTGCTGGTCACTCACCTCTACAATCCTCTCAAACATATGAGCCAAGGGGAGGTAGGATATGGTCACATCCTCAGAGGTGGGCTTGAAAGTATGCTACAGATCAGAACAAGGAGAGGCAACATTGGGTTAATGCCAACTTTCTCTTCCAAAGGAGATTTAAAAGCAGCTCCTATTAACTATAGCTAATAGTTTATAATACTGTACTGTGTATCTGAAAGTATTAAGTAAGTAGATCTTAAAGGTTCTCATCACAAGATAAAAAACTGTAACTGTGTGGTGATGGATGTTAGATTTATTGTGGGGACCATTTTGCAACATACACATATATGGAATCATTATGTTGTACATCTGAAATTAATACAATGTTATGTCAATTATATCTCAATAATTTTTTTTTATTTTAAAGAACCACTCCTTCCCGGGACTGCCACACACAGTTGTACATGTGGTACACTGTATAACTCTGAGAGGTGCCCCTTAACTTCACTGAGTGTAGAGATGTGCAGCAACTCTAAAAGACCAAGGCTTGAAAATGCACAGTCCTCTGGACAAAGAAGCACCACTATTTGTCCACATTCAGGCCTTTAACATGATTTTTGTTTTTGTTTTCTGTATGTCTCTGCCTCCTCTAACATCACGATTAAAATCTTACGACAGATTTACATTTTAATGAGGACCTCTTTTTCAGTTGACCACTGACCTCTATATACTCGATGAAAGAAGAAACATTTGAAATAATATTTTGATGGGTCAGCATGGCTCCTTTAGGGTCACCTGTAGGAAACAGGACATGGAGATAAAGATCCTTTAAATAACTAATAGGTAGCCTTTGGCTATGAAAGAAGAAGCTGCATTCAATTGGTTCTGTTCCAGAGAGCCAAGAGCTTCTCCTATCACCGCGTCCTCTTATGAATGGTATAGGACTCTGTTTATGAATGATTAATGCCCCCAGAGACATTCCTGCTGACAACATCATTAGCCACAATCTCAGGTTGCAACAGTCAAAAGCAAAAATCCAAGTAATCCCACCTTGTGCTGTCCTTATGTTTAGGACTTCAGACCTAACTATATTACCTAACTATCACATTATAAACTGGTACAATGGACAGGAGGATATGGCCATAGGTCATCATGGGCCATATCAAAAGCTATTAGGAGTCCTAATAGAGAAGCTACTGCAGGGGTGGGGGAAGGCACACACTGATCTGTGTAGAACTCTCCCTGGGTCACCTTGATGGAGCGAAACTATTCTGGCACTGTCAGATTGAGAGAGTGGAGTTGGGGAAGAAGGTTGACTTTGTGGTGCCGTTTGAATGGCTCCTGAAATCCATAGCATGGAAACCCCTCCCAGTGTGTTCAATGAAATTTATTTGCTTATACTTCTGTTTTTCCATTGGGGCATCCATGCTCAAAAGCTTTAGGTTGTAAGACCCTAAGGATAGGGCTCATTATAGGGTATATTTACCAGCCCACCCATGACTCAAGCCATGTTTTTGGCCGACCAGGGGCCTCTGGGACAGCTTCATGTACACTGACCTGTGGTCCCACTAGTGAAGCAGATGATACTCAGGTCTTCTGGTCTAGGAGGCTAGAGGGGGAGGGAAGCACAAGGGATTAACCTACCAAGAGCTTTGGGAATTGAACAGGGCAAGATTCACATTTGGGCAGAAGAAAACTTACCACAGGTTTCTTGAAGTTCTCTTTGCCTAGATTCTACATGAACAGAAAGCCAAGAAAGGAGGTCATTAGTTAAGATGGAAAGACTTATGACAAATACAGCCCCCTCTTTCTCTTTTCCATGCAAACACCTCCCTTTTCTGTGGGAAGAGAACCAAAATTCTAACCCAGATCAGGCCTAGAAGCCAAATTCAGGCACAGTGGAAGGCCCAGGGACGAGCATAAAGTTTCTCTAGAACAGCGACGTCAAGAGGGCAGATTCCACATGTCCAAACTTCCCACTCTTGAGGTCCAGTCATCTAGGACCATTACTAAATCTTTTTGAATAACAGGAATCGTTGACTTTTCAGGGCTTCCTACATAGCAGGCACTGTTCTGAACACTTTCTAGAGATTAACCCACGCAAACTCTTTACAACTCCTCCACAAGGTGGGGACGATGTCGGCCTCATTTTACAGAGGGGAGAAGGGAGATGTGGAGAATCTTGCCGAAGGTCACCTAACTCATAGATGTGGCGCTGGAATGTGAACCCTGCCACCAGACTCCAGGACCCCCTCTATTTCGCTACCGCTGAACTCAGTATTGATAAATCCTCTACTTCGAAGTCGGTGCCCACGGGCCTCAGACTGTGCTTCTCCTCCGACACGGTTTCTGAATTGTTTGAGGGAAAAGTATTCTCAAAGCCTCACGGCAGGAGTCTTGTGGACCCCGTGCTCTCTGGTCGGTGTCCTGCTCGTTGTCCTGGTGGCAGACCAGCCTTCGAGCTGTTAGTTGAATTTAGGGCACATACCTCAGCATCAAACAGGGATAAGATCTCGATTCCACTTTTCTCCGCTCTTTGCTTCAGGTCATCCTCAAAGGGATCCATGAGGATGATCATTTTCAGGCCCGGGGTGAGGCCTTTCTCCACGTTCTCTATCAGCATTGATGCCTTTTTGGGTGTATCGCAGATCACTGTGGCGATATCAGCTGAAAGCAGAAACAGAGCCGGAGGTCACCGTCTTGCTCTGCTCTGTCCCTGACTGCCTTGCAACGAGGGAGAGATTTTTGAAAATTTCAAAGCTAGTGGGTACCCAAAAGAGATTACATCTGCAAATCAGATTTATAATGCATAAAACCTGAAGCATTCCATCGATAATAAATGAGCTTAATGGAAACAGAAGCACATAGTTTTCATGCATGCTGCCCAGATAGTTTACAGTTTCTAGAGTCACGAAACTCCTTCTGCTTAAGAGTACGGACAACAAACATGGATCACTCAGGTGTGGTCCTGTCAGTGTGTTTTATTTTGGGGAGGGGAGTACGGAGTAGAAGGGAAAAGAAGGGACAAATGGGATTTTAGCAGGCAAATATTTTATGATTTGACATGGTAGCATTTTCTTGGATACTTGTTTGTAAAAATAAAAAACTTGTGATTGTGTCTATAGTCCAGATGCGTCTAGTCACTTAACCTACTAGTTCTGGGACAGAAAGTAAGACCTTGGATATGTGAAACGGGTTGTCACTTGACCACTGAACTTGTACTTGTTTCTCTAACAATGGTATTTCTTTTCTACAAATTCACCGTGGACATTGGTACATGCTGACTAACTGTACTGACTGGATTTACAACAATAGGAAATGAAATCAGTGGTTTCATAGTGATTTAGTCAATTAAATGACTTAGTCACTCACTTTGTGACCTTTTATCCAGTGTGCCAAAGTAAGTAGTCTTATCTCTAAACTCTATCGTCACACTTTGCCACCTTGGGCGTTTCATCGAACTTTCTGTGTAGAAGCCAACCCCTGCTTGGGCTTTTTGTAATTTCCTTGTAAATTATAGCCTCAGTACTACAGAACAGAAAAGACTTCAGCAAATTCTGGCCATAGCATTCCAAGTTGGCTAGCAAAAGCAGATATTGAGGAATTACTTAGCATTAAGACAGAATCAAGTTATAATTTAATAGCAAAGTCTTACCCTTGTTGACAATGAATATGATGGCTTCTGCTCCCAAGGTATCATACAGCGGGACAACTACCATGGAGTATGTGTAACAAGCCAACTCAGAGATGATCCACTGTATGGGGAAAAGCTCAAGTAAGGACTAGAGAACACTTTGAAAAGGAAGAGTATTACACTTCAGTCATTCAGGCAACAAATGCTTATTTGATGCTTTTGTGTTAAAATAAATCACCTGGGGGCCCTAGAGACTTCCATTGCTAATGCTATAGAGTACAGTTAAATAAGAGAGGTAAGCTAGCACAGACAACTACAGTACAAAGGACCAACATACAAAAGTAGAGTGTGGTAAGTTCCATCCATAAAAGGTACAGAAACCACTAGTTTTAAGGGATTTTTTTAGGTGGGGGACAGAGGGGCAGAGGGAGAGAGAATCCCAAGCAGACTCCCCGCTGAGCATGGAGCCCTACACGGGGCTTGATCTCAAGACCCTGAGATCATGACCTGAGCTGAAATCAAGAGTTGGATGCTTAATTGACCAAGCCACCCAGGTGCCCCAGTTTTAAGGAATTTTAAGGAAGGAGAAATCACTTTGGAGTGGGGTAAAGGCCATCTGGAACTGCTTTGGGGAAAGTGATAGAAATTGGGGAGGGCTTTGAAGGACTGGTAAGATTTGGCTATGGAGATGGAAGCAGGGCAGGCATTCAGGGAAGAAGGAAGTGGATGAACAAAGATAAGATAGCACAACATCACTGTGTATACATCAAAAGGCATGAAGAGCAATACAAAATGAACTGGAAAGGTGGGTCAGAATCTGCTAATGGTGTTATGTACTGAATTGTGTCCTCCCCACCTTAAATTCATGTTGAAATTAACCCCTGCTTTTGGAGATAGGGGCTTTGAAGAGGTAATTAAGGTTAAATAAGGTCATAAGGGTAAGGGTGGGGTCCAATGTGACTGATGTCCTTGTAAGAAGAGGAAGAGGCAACAGGGATGACAGAGGAAAGACCATGTGAGGACTCACTTTGAAGGCAGCCACCTGCAAGCCAAGAAGAGAGGCCTCAGTAGAAACCAAACCTGCTGACACCTTGATCTTGGACTTACAGCCTCCAGAACCATGAGAAAAGAAGTTTGTGTTGTTTAAGCCCCCTTGTCTGTGGTATTTTGTTATGGCAGCCCAAGCAGATGAATACACTAGGTTTGGCGTTAAGTTCCTAAATGAGAGTCAAGGATATCTCTTCCTGTTGAGGCTGGGTGTCACAAAGGTGGATAATGTAGATTCACCCAAAAGTGCAGTCAGTGCCCTCCCAGGGTTTTGGTTAAACAACTGGCACTAGGGAGCATAGGACATCCAACCATTCTGCAGCAGCTTTCTCTGAGGATATTGGTCTAATGACTTAACTAAAGCTTAATTCCAATCATCTTAATGTGTAACATCTGCTCTCAATCACTGTGGCAAGATGGGTACGCCAGTCTCAGTGGCAATGGGTACCTTATTTGACAAGTTCAAGTACAACACGCAAGTTCCAATTCTAATACAGATAGCTCCCCCTTTCTACAATGTCCACAAGCTCTTATTTGCCAGCCCCACATAGCTTCCTTATTTTCCTCATACAACAAAGAGACTGACTTAAAGGGAATCATCATGGGCTAGGAAATGACAGAAATCTAGGTACTAACTTAGAGTACTAGGCATTCAACCAGGGATTAAGGAGGCCCTGAGCTGTAACTCTTTACAGGGGGACAATAGTTAAAGAATAGGAAAGCTTTAAATAGTTTTGGTAAGTCATCAGCAAGTGTCAGAGTGCTGGTTTTGGGGCGGGGTTTAAGTCTTTAGACTCATTTCTGGAGTTAACTTGAGCATAGTTACCTCTGGCCTGTTCTGAGCAAAGATGCCAACAAATTGGTCTGGTGATGGCTTATATCCTTTATACAAGAGACAGGAACCCAGGCACTCTGCACGATCACACACCTATGAGAGAGACGGGGGGAAAAGCAGTCAAGACCCCAAAGAGACCAAATTATCCAGAATACCACAGTAACAAAAGAATCTACCCAAAACCATGGGCATGACTTACCTGCTTGTAGGACAGCCACCTGTAGGGCTGGTTTGGTTTTCTGTATCCCAAGCAAGGCCCATTGTCTAAAAACATGACGTTAAGAGAAAATGAGTGCCAGCTTCAAATCCTTTGGATCAAGAAGGTAAAAGGGGATTAGGAAGAGACGAGACACAAAGGAGGAGAAATCCAGTAAGGATGTGGGCTTCTGTTATGCGTCAAGAAAAGTCAAAGGCAGTAAGTACTCAGTTCTCAAAGGCAGAGAGAGTCTTACAAACTACATCTGAAACATTTAGGAAATGCACTGAAACATTTGGTTTGGTGTTGGAATATGTGACCTCCGTGGTAATAGGCATTTGGAGAAAACCAGGAGTATGGACTACCCACATGACGTGAACAAGTAAAGCCCATAAGTAAACACAAACAGCCTACCTCTATTGCATAATCTTGGATTGAGCTTCCTTATCATAAATGTATGCTCATAAAAAATACAGAAAAAAATCAAAATATGAGCTGTCAATGATTTCATCACTTAAACACTATTATTAACACTGATACTGATTTTCATAGTTCCTTTGTATAGGTTTACAGGATTATGTTCATGCCACAGATATATTTTGGATCCTACTTCCATCCTCCATTTGATATAAAAATCCTCATGTTATTATTTCTTCTCTGTAGAGATTTCAGTGGCCTTTTGTGGGCACCTGAGGAAGGGCTCTGTTGCAGTGACTTTGTCTCATTGTGGGTATTTGGGTCGTTTCCAAGTCTGACACCTGAAATAATGCTCTGATAAATATTTCCAAATTGCTAATTTCAAATTCAGAACATTTCTTAGAAGAGAGTCTCTGAAATGAAACACCATGGTTGGGGTGGGCTCGGAGGTTGTGGTGGTCAGAACAGCTCAAGTTTTTGATCCCCTGCACCACATTTCTTAGCAGAGCAGTTGTGAGAAAGGACTTTTCTCCCACCAGCGACACATCAAGTCATACAAGTATCTTTTTCACATGCCTTCTGGTTTGCTAGGTTTAAAAAGTTAGTACTTTAAGTTTCTCTAACAGCAATTTTTTTGAAGATTTTATTTATTTGACCGAGAGAGAGAGAGGCAGGGAGAGGGAGAAGCAGGCTTCCCACGCAAGAGCAGGGAGCCCGATGTGGGGCTCGATCCCAGGACCCTGGGATCATGATCTGAGCCGAAGGCAGATGCTTAACCGACTGAGCCACCCAAGGGCCCCTCTAACAGCTATTAAAGTTTCCCTTGTTTCATTTGCTCTCTTGAATCATCTGTTAATGTACTTTGCCTGTTTATATGAGAATGTCTCCTGAGATACTGAGGCTCATAAGGAACTACAGAAACATATACACACCCATGCACACACACACACAGGTACACTCTTGTCCATACACACATACATCTGCCTTCAGTATCTTTACAATTGTGTCATACATTTGACAAGAGAAGAATTAAACGAATGAAGAGCTAACGTTCGGGAACTCCGCTTACTAGAATAAACAGCCATGTCAGCCAGGAGAGCCATGCGATGGTGCTGTTAGGTGAGGGAGCCACGCTAGCTAACCGAGAAGCCCCCACGTCTAAGCCAGAGCGAGATGGAGTTATCGAGAGAAAAGTAGAAGGGAAGGAAATTTTACCTAGAGGCTCTAGTCAAATTGCTGAGAGGGATTCGGGTCTTGCTGAAAGGAAGCATTCAGAGCCAGAGTGACTACGAATTCAGAGGCAAATCGGTGAACTTCCAATCTAAGTGACAGAGGAAAAGGGATAGAAAGCTGGAAAGACAGAGCCACTCTGATGAAAGAGATATTTACAAAATGAATGAGGAGCCTGTCCACGGGAAATGCGAGGACTTTTTCTCTCTGCTGGAACAGCTGCATGACAGCTCAAGACGTCAGGGCTCATGCTGCAGCTTTCCCAGAGGCAAAGCAAGTCCGGCTCCTGAGGTGTTCCCAGCCTCCGCTCCATCCCAGAGAATGCACCCCCGGCGGGCTACCACTGCAGTCCCTGGCCTTAATGTTCCTCACTAGTGCTAGCTACCACTGATGGAATGTTCTCTGTGCACATTAACCGACTATTGTTATCCCTAAGGTACTAACTAAGCATCATGGAGGACTGGGGCAGTCTCTTCAAGCTCACCCAGTAAGAAATGGCAGCAAATGTGGAAAAACCATACCGCATCACGTCACTTCCCTAATGATGAAAGTTCTAGCAGAGGCCCATGGCCAAGGAACAAGTCAAATAATTGGCCCTAAGGGGCGCCAACTGAAGTCTCATTAAATTCCGTGCCCTAATCAACTTCAGCCTATTTAGCCCAAGTCCTGACCAGGCAACAGCCTAGCCTTTGATCAATATATTCAACTCAGATGTCCATCTGTTCTAAAGGTGGGGTCATCTACAAAGAGCCCACCGGTTGACTTCTTGGCAGAGTTGCTGCCCTCAGCTAAGCAGAGTTGAAACTCTGACATGCAGAACCCCTGAGAAGCTCTGTTCAAGATTCAGATTCTTAGGTCTCACTGTGTGGAAATCTGATCCACTGCAACAGGGTGGAGCTAGAGGGTCTGTATTTTAAATATTATCCATAGCAGATTCTCAACACAGACCATCTATTGGGTAGGGTAAAAGTATATGTTAGAGCCGGGGCACTGGGGTGGCTCAGTTGGTTAAGCATTTGACTCTTGATTTCAGCTCAGGTCATGATCTCAGGATCGTGAGCTCAAGCCCTGATCAGGCTCCATGCCCAGCATGGATTCTTAAGATTCTCTGTCTCCCTCTCCCTCTGCCCCACTGCCTCTCTAAAAAAAAAAAAAAAGGAAAAAAAAAGTATATATTAGGGCTGATGTATTCATCTCCACTTGGGACCAGACGTATCATTTTTCTATTTCTCATGCCTGCTTTCAGGAGAAGCCATTTCACTTTATCTGTTGAGTTGTAATTCAGTTTTGAAAAACATATTCTAAATGAAGGATCTTATATGCCACATAACATGTGCTAAATGGCTTGTTTCTAGTTACAATAACAATACAATAAAGAAAACTCAAGGAAGAAAAATGTGAAAAATAGAAAATTCCCAAGGAAAGTTTGTTATATTAACCATATAGTATCTTAAGTTGCCAAACAATAAAGAAACTAATGGTTGGTTTGGGTTTTGTTATTTGCATGGAAGTCTAAGTAAGTACTGATTTGGAGTCAGAAATACCAAGTTAAGTCCCCTTTGGAGCCTTCATATAGAAGTTTTTTTTACAATAAACCTTTCTTTTTTTTTTTTTTTTTAAAGATTTTATTTATTTATTTGACAGAGAGAGACAGCGAGAGAGAGAACACAAACAGGGGGAGTGGGAGAGGGAGAAGCAGGCTTCCCGCTGAGCAGGGAGCCCAATTCGGGGCTCGATCCCAGGACCCCGGGATCATGACCTGAGCCGAAGGCAGACGCTTAACGACTGAGCCACCCAGGTGCCCCTACAATAAACCTTTCTTTGTCTGGAGGTACAACTACTCTTATAAAACACTTAAGAGCTGACTGAAAATAGAACAATCCAGTCAAACAGACAGGTTTCAATATCAGCTGCAACATTTTCTAGTTCTGTCGCCTTTGGAATGTTCCCGAACCTCTGAGTGTCTGTTTCCTCATTTTTAAAAGTAGAGGCAATAATAACTAATCCTTAAGGTTTAGAGGAGGTTAAGCAGTTAAGATGTGTGTGGTGCCTGATGCACTTGACAGGAGTTGGCTAGTAAATATCGTCATAGTCAAAGGCAGAAGGGAAGAAGGGATAAGAAGTCACACAGGCAAGGGCGCCTGGGTGGCTCAGTCAGTTAAGCGTCTGCCTTCGGCTCACATCATGATCCCAGGGTCCTGGGTTTGAGCCCCACATTGTGCTCCCCACTCAGTAGTAGGGCCCCTGACTTCTTACCTTGTCCTTGACCCTAATGTTAGTCCTTGCCAGTACTCTTTAGTATCGCAGAAGGCAATGATCTTTTGGACTTCCTTAGAAAGGCTGCCACATGGACTTTGGCAGGTTCATTTGGAACGTATCAGGGCTCACTACTTGTTTCTGTATGACTGAACACAATGCGAGGTGTGCTAGTTTCCTTTCAAAATCAGCCAGCTAATACTTCTCCCTACATCTTTTTTTTTTTTTTTTTTGGTGACATTCTGTCCAGACATAGGTTTGCCTGTGTGACTTTTTATTTTTTTAAGATTTTATTTATTTATTTGAGAGAGAGAGAGAGCACGAGCTCTCTTTAGCCCTGAATGCTAATTCTGGCTCAGATTCTGCATCTATAAATGCAGGGAATTGCATTTATGTAAGTCCTATTTCTAAACAAATATAACAGTGAGTTAATCAAAATACCTTCCCCCACATTATTATCAGCTCTTTACCAACTTGACAGGGAAGTCTTCCTTGTGTTAAGTAAGGGACAGATCCAGAGGGGCAAAGTGATTTTGCACCAGGTCACACAGCTGGAAATGGAAGAGCTGGGTTTCAAATGCAAGTCTGTCCTACACTGTTTCCAGCACCCATTCTGATACTCTGCTAGGTCCCCTGCATTTTGTACGTCTGCCCTCAGACTACCACTGGGGTTTAAGAAGTGAGACAACAGAGAAGTGTATGAGACGAGACCCCACCTCGGTCTTCTTGCAGTCAAGGTTAGACTGCCAGGCTTACCAGACACAGCAAGTCCTCTTTGGAAAACATCATACATTGTCTTGATATCTGAGTAGTAGTAACATAGCAGGTCGTTGCTCTTCTGGCCAGCGCCCTTCCGTGCCCCGCCCTAAGACACAAGACCAAGTTGAGGCCAAGACTGACTCTCTCCCACCCTTTCCAAACCCTTAGGGATTGAATCGAAGAGACCATCAATACTGAACACTGAGGTCACAGGAATGACCTCTTTATTATTCGATCAATTTTTAAAATCCCCAAATTGTAATATCTCTACATTATAGAAACCCAGTGACTGTCACAGTTACGTTTCTAGCGATCTCCCCCCAACCCCTTGGCCGACACACATACACATGTGGAGAGAGGAGAGATAATAGTATAGTTTTATGTTGTAAAAATCATACCCAGTTTAAACATCTACCAAATGCACACCATGTGCCGGCACTGTGTAGAAGATACTATAGATGAAAGTGAGTTAAGACCGAATCCTTGTCCATCAGCATCTCATGAATGAGAGACTTTGGAGTGGAGGTGAGGTGAAAAGGGCAAACATACAACTATAATATTGTGATGTACATGCTGTAATAAAAATGTACATTCTGGGAGCTGAGTCATGCTACCCATTCTGTATTAAGTAGAAAGGCTGCAAATAAATAATGCTTAATAGGGACTTAGAAGATAAGTAAGCACTTGCCACAAAGTTATAGTTTGGTAGAGGGGAGGGAAAGAACAATGCAGAGTGAAGGAACAGCCTGTGTAAAGACCCAGAGGCGAAAAGACACATTGCAGAGTCTGGGGGATGGACTCCGTCTGTCCTGTAGAGATCAGGGTATTAGAGGAAGAGACGGTAGCTACGGGCCTGCCTAAACATACCAGCTGGAACCACCGGATCAGGCCCTGATGAGGATCTTGGAGCAGCAAGACAAGCTACACTCTCACGCAAGTTAGTCTAGAGAGGACTAGGCATCAGTTAAATAAAACATTCAAAAATGTAAGCTACTACTGTGATAAGGGCTAAAGAAGGACAGGGTAACATAACACAACAAGAGATCTAACTTAGTTTAGAGCATCAGGGAAGATTTCCAGGAGATGTCACATTAAGTCAAGGTGTCAACAATAAAGTTCCCTGACTAGCAAAGGAAGGTAGCGTCTTACTGTTTGTTTACATAGATGGGCTGAGGAAAAAGGAGAAAGGAAAGATGATTCAGACTCAGTTTTAGGCAACTGGATGAGAAGAGATGCATTTAACTGAGATAGAGCAGGAGGGGAAATAGGAAAGGGTGTGTGTGTGTGTGTGTGTGTGTGTGTGTGTGTGTGTGTAAATATGCAATAAAGAGACTTGTTGAGCTTGAGGTGCCACTGACGTTGTCTGGGACTGGGGAGAGATCAGAACTAGGAAGTCAGATTCGGGTGTCATAACCTTTTAGGTACAATTTCAAGTCATGAGAGAGGAGGGATTTTCTCAGCTGGGAGGATTCCATAGGGATTGGCAGACTATAATCTAGGGCCAGATCTGCCTTGTCATCTGCCTTTACAAATAAAGGTTTATTGGAACACAGCATGCTCATTCATTTACATATTGTCTGCTTATTTCATGTTACAACAGCAGAGCTGAGCAGTTGCAACAGAGTCCATGTGGCCTGCAAAGCCTGAACGATTCACCACCAGGCCTTGACAGCATGTGGTTTCCAGCCCCCGCTTTAGATGAATTGAGATGGTGAGACTGAAACTCTAGCTGACGGGAGGAAAGAAGCTAAGTGACAAAGACTGTCTTGGAATTAGGAAGAATTCTCATTGAAGGGTAGTATGAAAGACAAAAAGGAGTTTTAAGAAAGAAGAATTCTCAAGTCAGTTGAGAGGAAGGCTGAAGGAGAAATCATTGAATTTCAAAGTTAGGTGATAAGTGACCCAGAGGAGTTTGGGGAAATGGTAGTAGTAAAGGTCAGATCTCAGTGGGTTGAAGTTCAGGAAAGGAAATGAACAGACTACTCTTAAAGAACTTTAGTGGGAAAAGGGAAGATTGAAAGGAGGTGGTGGTCTGAAGCAGCAGGATCAGCAGCATAGGAAGATGCCAACAGAGAACGTGCAAACATCCCCAAATAAAAGTGTTGGTGGTGGAGAGTGGACGTAACTTGGAGTAAGATTCCCGGGTAGAGGAAAGAAGTTCCTGAAAAGATCAGAAGGAGTTAGCCTTCTAAAGGAACAGAAATGCTTTCTTCTCTGCAAAGGATTGAACATGAAAAATGATGAGGAGAATATTCTGGGAGCTTTCCCTCTGCTCGGAGATGTAGGAAGCTGTATGATTTGCTGAAAGTTGGGGAATTGAGGGGAAAATCCCACTTCAACTTCTGCCAGTTTTAAGAATGGATATTAACTCAAAGCCAGAATTTAAATCAAGGAAATAACTTCTTTATCATTCTCAGATATTGGTATCTCAATGAAGACATTCTCCTACCCCCAAAGCACTGGCTCTATCATCTAGATCATAGGTTAGCAAAATTTTTCTGTAAAGGGCTAGGCAGTAAAAACTGGGCTCTGTGGAACACATATGAACTGCTTTTTTTTCTTTTTGTTTTTTTTAAACATATCTTTTTAAAAATGTAAAAACCATTCTTAGCTTGCTAGTTGCTCATTAAAAAGGTGGATTCTGCCCACGGTCTGTAGCTTACCAACCTGATCTAGATTATTGGCTTCCTAAAACCTAGCTGTGGTTTCATTTTTAATACAAAGCGAAGTATGCCGGTAATCAAAGTTTAATTTTGTAGATTTTCTGGTGATTGCTAACCTAAAAGGCTTACTTTCTCACCCTACACCCCACCTCTTCCTGAGTTATCCCAAGGTCTTGAATTACAGTTTGTGCTTGATCAAACGAAAAAGAGGATTGGTAAGTTACCTCAATTCCCACCGACTGGTTGTTTAAATCCACAAGAGGCAAGACTGGCTGAGGTCTATTGACCAGCCACAGGATCACGGCGACTCCAAAGGTCAGGATGCAGATCAGTGCCGGGGTTGGAAGTGGGGAAAACAAGAAGTTAAAGATAAAAAGCATCTTTGTGAATAGCAGCAGGAAGTTCAGGCCTTAAAAAAAAAAGAGGAAAGAAAAAGTTAGAGGAAATGGCTGAAATTTTTACTCAATAGTTGTGTTTACAAAAGGACACACACACACACACACACACACACACACACACACACACACACATAGACTTCTGACCCTCCAAAAAACCAGGGTTAGACCTCTCTAGCAGCAGAATTTCTATTACTGTTTACTTTAGCAATGTTGAAAATAATAGAATGCATTCTCCACTCCTGTGACTTGACTGGCCTCCTACAAGGCAGAAAGGATCAAAGGAAACAAGTTAATCATTTCCTCAACAATTTTATGAAATGAATGCCCTTTTAATTTTTGGCCCACAGGGCCTAAAAGAAGCCCTTCTGGATCCAGCCTAAGCTGGTAGTCAGAGGAGGGCACTCTAGAGACCCTCCCCTGCCCAGGCCAACTGAGGGTCAGGAAGGACTGTTCTGCCTGGATTTGTCTAGTATAAAGCAGAAAAGGGAACATCTGTAGAGGTGACTCAACAGAGTTTAAAAATCAAGCATTCTGCATGAAGGACATTTCCGGCTGACCAGATATGCCTTGCTCATTGCTTTCTTTTTTGAAGCTTTGGGAGAGTCTCAGAGAGCAACAGCATGTCAGCTTGCTATGTCCAATGTCATCTCCTCCAGGGAGCCTAGAGAAACCATTTTTGCTGGAGGCAATGTTAGCCAGGTTTGCAGAAAGGGTGCTGGAGAATGGACTTGACACATGGTAGCAAGTTAACGTTAAAGATTTAGGCCAGGAAGAGATCTCAAGAAACTGAAACCACAAAGGTTTTCCCCAACCCAGCTTTTCTTGTAGTTTCCAGCAAAGTTCGGCTTCAAACTGCTCTAGTAGCAGGAACTAGTGTTTGGGCAGGTCCTAGGAACTTACTCTGGCTGAGGCCATCTCTTCCAATTCTTGCCCAAAACCGTTTTCAGGCTGGGCTTTTTGCATGGATCATGAAATTTAATCCAACCAATGTCATGAAGTAGCATTTTAGAGATGAGAAAAATTGAAGCTCCCAGGGGTAAAGCGACTTGTCCAAGTTCACTCAGCATTTCCCACTGCTGCTTCCCCATTGAAATCTGCAAAACTACCACTCCTCTTTCCTCAGGAGTCTAGCTATAGAGTTCAAGGAGACCGAACCTGTCCGGAGCCTTATAGGCAACAGCAAAGGAAATTCAGAATTTGTACTCTTCAAAGTTTACTGCAGTGCCCTATAGAACAATAGCTCAGAGATGAGGCCAAACTTTCCCACTTCAAATCAAGAGAGCAAAGCATGCCTGATAAGAAGAAGTTTGATCAGGTCAAGATCATAGTTGCCCTGAGAACTTTAGGGGCAACTGCCAGTAGCCGGCATCTGGAACTTTCTCCATGAAGACAAACACTTCCCTCCACCCTAACAAAGGCTATGGGGCCTGGGAATTGTGCATGGGAAAAGAAACAGTCACAAGAATCCTTCCGTCAGTCATCTGAGCATTCCTCTGCTCCCTGACAGGTTATTACCTGAACTTGGAGCAGTCCCTTTCCATTTTATGGAGGAAAGCTGAACTTCCAGAGACTGGGATGACTGTCCCCCACTCCTTGGTTTCTTCCACATTGTGTTTAGGGGAAGAAAAAGAAGACACAACAAAAACAAAAGCGAGGCCCCACAGGTGCTAGGTTACCTAACAATGGGTTCCACTGTGACCACCTGCCAGGATTCTGAGAGCTGGGAATTTTGGAATCCAGCCTTACCTGGATTGGTATGGTGAAGTGGCACTTCCAGGACACAGAATGTGTTCAAGAGCCAGTCATGTAGAACTTTGTTGTTCGCCAGGTGGGGAACAGTGCAGCCCCGGGGTGGAAATTGTGAAATTGAGAGTGGGTAGCGGTGCTCAAGGGAAGAGAAACCTGCTCTGTGCTCACCCATCCTTGCACCATTAGCTCTCCCCCCCCCCCCCGCCTGCTAGTACCTTCTGATCTGGGATTCTCTCCTCTGTCCTACATACCTTCAAATTAAGAGATTCTTACCTCCACTCCCCTTCTCAACTATGGGAACAAATTGTCACACTAAGGACTTTGGCTTTCTTTTTGCAGACAGCAGATTGACATTTTAATAAGAGACTTGGCAAACAGTGTCTTCAAAAGAGGGTCTGAAGGTGAAATTGATGTTTGAGGGGCGGTAAGGGATGCGGGGAGGAGGGAGGTTGAAGAGCCCCTGCAGGTAGCACAAGGGGAGGGGAGGACACAGAGAGAACCCATGACCAGTCTAAAGCACCACCTGCTGTCAACCCCTGGCTGCTTGTGACCACTCCATAATGAGAGCCCCGATCACCAGATGATCAGAGTTTTTTTCTCCCTGGAAAACGTGGAACACTGCATTTTTGTGAAACCCCCATTTTAACTATTGGCTCAAATAGTTAAGTCTGGTATGAGACAAACAAAAAGACATCTGGCTTAATCTGGACCATGGTCTGTCAGTTCTCGAACCCTCCCTTTTAGACATACTGCAGTCAGACTGTCCACAAATGTGATGAATCTGACTACTTTGTTACAAACAAGGAAGATACTTACAAATGTCAGGTCACCAGTTTCAGGAGAATGAAATACCTTGCTTACACTGGCAAGGGATTTTAATTGCAGAAGACACTGAAGAATGTGTCAACTGAAATAGCTTACTCTGTTTGCCTTGGCAAATCAAGCAGCCAGTTCAAATAGGATATGTACAGAATTTCAGGCGGTTCCTCTCTGCTTCCCCACATTTTTTAAAATTGAAGTAAAATTCACAGAAGATAGAATTAACCATTTTAAAATGTACAATTTAGCAGCATTTAGTACATTCATGATGTTGTACAACCATCGCCTCTAGTTAAGTCCAAAACAGTTTCATCCCCAAACGGAAACCAAGTGCCCATTAAGTACTTACTCCCTCCTCCCTGCAGCCCCTGGAAACCACTAACTTTGTTTCTATTTGAATAATTTCTTACAAATTCTTAATATTTCATATAAATGGAATCATGTAATATGTGACTCTCTGTGTCTGACTTTTTTCACTAAACGTATTATTTTCAAGGTTTATCCATGTTATAGCACATGTCAGTGCTTCATTTCTTAGGGCTGAGTAAGTATTCCACTATATAGACAGACATTTTACTGATTCATTCATCGGCTGATGGATATTGGGGTTGTTTTCAGTTTTGGCTATGGTGACCAGTGCTATGAGCATTTGTGTGCAAATTTTGTTTTGAATACTTCTTTTTCAGTTCTTTAAGGTAAATACGTAGGGGTGGAATTACTGGGTCACATGGTTCTTCTTTTGAAGAACCACCAAACTGTCTTCCACAGTGGCTGTACCATTTTACGTTCCAAACAACAACACAGAGGGTTCCGGTTTCTTTACACCCCCCGCCAACACTTGCTGTTTTCTGGGGTTTTGGGATAATGGTCATCCTAATAGGTATGAAATGGCATCTCATTGTGGTTTTGATTCATATTTCCCTAATGACTAATGATGTCGAGCATCCTTTCATATGCTTGTTGATTATTTGTATTTCTTCTGTGAAGAAAGGTCTATTATAGCCCTTTGCTCATGTTTAAATTGGGTGGTTTGTCTTTTTGTTGTTAAGTTGTAAGAGTTCTTTATATATTCTGGATACTAGACCTTTATCAGATACATGATCTGCAAATATTTTCTCCCATTCTATAGTAGTCTTTTTACTCTCTTGATAGCCTTTTTAACACATACATACATTTTTCACTTGATGATGTTAGTGCCAGAGACGATTTGCAACCATACATCATGTCACTCTCTCACGGTTCAGTTGGGAGAAGCTGAGGGCCCAAGAGATGGTAAAACTTCTAGGCTCCACCACTACTGGATTGGGAAGCTCTGGTTAGCATTCTAACCTTTAGAATCTATCAACACTTCCGGATGCACTCAAGTAACTGAGAAGAAAAGCCACCGTCTCTTTTGTCATGTGTCCTGTGTCACTCAGATTACAGTTCTGTTTCAGGCATTTCACGGAACCTCCTGCAAGCAGCTGATGTGGTAAGCCTTTGCGCCTCCCTCTACATCACTATTTGGGGAAGAATGGGATGGGGGAAAGTGTAATGGTGGTAAAGCTGTGTCACACTGTACACAGGAGCTCCTGTTCTGGGTCATCTACAGATGGTTGAGCAAGCCACACTGCACATTAGGATGGCCCCAGGTGGAAAGTGTTCTCTGCTTTTTAATATGGTGACAGTGACATGCCACAGCCCCATACACCAGGATGTCCCTTTGTCCCCAGTCCTTCCCCTGGATTCCCTCCAGGGCCTTCCCTCCTCTGCAGTATGCAGTCACTCATCTCCTGGCTCCTAACACATTTAATTCCCAAGCTAGCTGAAGGATACCTTCTGCCTGAAGCCCTGCTTGCCAGCTCCCAGGACCAGCCTTGGTGTCTAGGTTTGGATCACCCCATATTCAGCTCTGGGTTCTGCTCCTCTGAGGATTCGGGCCACCATTTCTTCCTTAAGTCTGATTTTCTCTGAATGAAGTCCTTAAATGGACCCTTCCACTACTCTAGTTTTTGGTCAACTGTGTTTATTTGCTCTGAGGCTTTCAGGCTATCCCTTTAGCCTACAAATAATGTTTGTTTTGTAATCCCTTTCCTTTGAAAGGTTTTATTTTTCCTACATGTATTCAGCTCTCCAACCATAAGTCAATTCCCTTAGAGCCTCTGTATTTGCTCTTCACTTTGCCTGAAACACTATTCCCCAGATCTGAAATGGTTGTGTAGTACTTACACAATGGTTGTGTATTACAGGTTGGGCCTCAACTCAAATGTCACTTCCTCAGAGACTCTCTCTGATCACCCTATTTAATATTGCCCTTTCCACTCCAATCACTATCACAGAACCTTGTTCTCTCTTCTCCGGGATACTGTTCACCATCTGAAATAGACCTGCTCCCTTATCATCTGTTGCCCCTACTGAACTGATGTTCTAATTAGAACAAAGATTTTGTTTTGTTCATCCGTGCCTCCAGTACCTACACCATGCCTGGCACACAGTTAGCTTTCAGTCAGTGGTTGTTGAAAAAAAATGACCAGTTTTCTGGTTCAGAATTATCTGTTTTAAATACTCTGTTAACCCACTCTCCCTTAGTAAACTCCCCACTCCCAAGCTCCCAAATCTTAGATCATCAAAAGTCACTCTGGCCAATCTTGAGATGGGTACTCCCAAATCAATATTTAGCACAGTACTGGGTTAGGGATGAAAGAAGGTGAAAAGGGTGTATTTCTAACACGTATCAAGGACTACTCAGGATGAGTACACGCCTCTGAGCTTGAAAGAAAATACAGGATGAATCTTATCAAATTAAGTCATCTACAGTAGCGAGCAGGAAATCTAGCCTAGAAATAAATAATTGTGGTTACCCTAGGTTTCTGGAATTCAAAGAACAATAAGGCAAATTATCTTTGCTTTTAGGCCTGAAGAACTCATTATTTTCTGTGCAAAAATGAGATATAAATTTCAATTATGAACTTTTGGAAAAAAAAATCTACTTTCTAGACAGTGGTATACTAATTTGGATTTAATTGGTTTCTCTGTTCCCTTGCATGTATGGACTCATTCTGTGGTGATAGAGAGCTCAATAAAAGAGAGACCAGAGTCCCCAGGTTCTAATACCCAGTTAGTTAACCCATTCTTCTGTACTGAATGACTTACTTTCTCCTAGAGACTAGGTCCCAAGGCTTCACAACTCATAATGACTCCAAAGGGGCCTGTGTGTGATTTAGAAGGCTGCATATGAAAGTTTTGCCTTCTTGCTTGGGTTTTAAGTCACCAACCCAGCCCCCCTAAATTCCTGCCACTCTCAACTTAGGAAGCATCCATCTCTGTTCTTAACCACATAATCAATATTTCTAGACAAATTCCAAAGTAATGGCAAGAGGTCAAAAGAACATTACAAATCGACAGCTTTATGAAAATAACCTTTTCCTTAACATGCAACGAACATGAACCACTTATGCATTCTATTGCAAGACCCTTCACCCAATTTCCTCAGACCCTGGGGCTAAGGGCTTTTTACCTTTTCTTTTCTTACACCAGTTTACTCTTCTGCATCAAATGCAGTTTTCTTCTATTAAGAAGTAAAAGATAACATAATTTGAAATGATGATCCATTTCACAAAACTTAAACAGAGAAAACCCTGATATGGAAAAGTATTGACTCCCAAAGAGGGCAAGTCTCAACTCCTCGTGCCATTTAAAATGATGCAAAGATCAAAAGGGCCAGCATTCAGGTATATCTGAGATAAAATGTGTTGTCATATTTCTCAATTTTAAAAAAACAGCTGAGAGGGGAACCTAAAAACCCTCTAAGGAAAGAAGAGGCAATTAGAAGCCATGAAATAATTCAGGAAGGTGGCCAGTTACCATATCAGTAGCCAGAAAGTCAATAGCTTTCCTTGATTTCATGCAAATAACTAATTCAAAAATAATGGGGAAAATATAATTCATGATCGCATATTAATAAATGTGTAAAGGCTCAGTTCAAAAAGTTTAGATCTGAGGGACATCAAAGGTTTAAAAATTGCAAATACATACTCAAAATAGTCAAGGGGATCAAATGTATCTATATATTTAATGTAACTCTAATAAAGACCAATGGGAATTATTCGGGAATTAAAAAGTTAATTCTAAAGTTCACCCAGAAAAATAAAGCTAATTAAAAAGAGTCAGAAAATTTTTGAAAAAATCACAGGAATTGGGGGTGGGGGGAACAGAGTTAAACAATACCAAATTTGCTTCTGTAGGGCTAGAGAAGTTTTCCATTGGTGGTGAATAGAGAAAACTATGTAACAAAATAATCCCAAAACTCCCAGTGGATATATTATCATATACCAAATTGCATTTCAAATAAAGATAGATTTTTTTTCACTTAAGTAAAAGTGTCAAGACAACTGGCTAGGCATTCAGAGAGAAGACATAAAGCCGATTACTGCCTTATTCCTACAACAAAAATAAGTTCGAGATGGATCAAAGACTTAAATATAAAACAATGACAACCCTAAGAGTATTTGGGGATAAAAAGTATGGGAGAAAAAATTTTTTTTATAATCCTAGCATGAGGAAGACTCAAGACAGACACAAAACCTAAGAGCGATAAATGAAAACATTGGCAAGCTTGAGCCGTAAAATTTTTAAAAATATCTGCCTTGCAGGAAAGATACCAGGGACAAAGATAAACTGGGACAAATTTCAAATACTTTGCCTGTCTAAAGAGCTCATTTCCTCAATAGGGAATGCTTCGAAGTCAATGAAAAACAAAACACAACACAATAAAACAAAAAGCAAAGGTCATGACCAGAACGTTCACAGCAAAACAGATTATGGTTGGAGAAAGACACTCATCTTTGCTTATAGTTTTAAAAATTGCAAATTTAAAGGAAATGTCTTTTCCCCACCCATAAGATTAGCAATGATGAAATAGTGTAAAATGCACTCTTAATCAGGGAAACGTAAATTTGGTGCAGCCTCCTTAGAGATGCGCCTGTTGCCCTTCTACCACAATTTAAAACGTGTGCCTTTTGGCCTAATGACCCTACGAGTAACTTACGCTGTAGAAAAACATCAGTTCACTGAAATATATCACAAATGTCTGTGTAAGGTACTGGTTTGGGATGTGAGCTCTGAGTCAGATTACTTGGGCTCATACCCTGCGTGATCATCTTCTTTGTGACCTGGGTTAGATAACCTCTCTGTGGTTTCTCGTCTGTAAAATAGCAATGATAATATCTTCCCCAGGATTAAAGGAGTTAACATACTTGTAAAGTACTTACAACAGTGCATTCATTATTATGTTCATCATCATTACATCTATAGGATTGTTTATAATGCCAGAAACCAGGAAAGCCTCCCTTGGTAGCCTAGCCATATAAATTATAGCAGGTCTACACAGTGGTACTCTTGGCAGGTATTAAAAAGAATAAAGCAGATTTGTGTGTGCTGATGTGGAAAGAGCTCTGTGATAAGTTGCCAAGTAGAAAGAAAAAAAACCACTTGGACAAATGTGTATGTTTTTGTGTTTCTGAAAGTATATTCCTTGTAAGAAAAGACAGATGGAAGAGGAGAAATCATTAATGCATTTTCCAGCAAGTTTCGAGTACTCAGTCATTCAGCCAAAGATATTTAAGGGCTTGACTGTATATTGACATCGTTCTGGGTGCTGGGAATCTAGCAGTGAAAACCCTCCCCTTGTGGGTTTGTATTTTATTGGCGAGTTTGATAACAAGTCTGAACAATAGCGAGATTATATAGTATATGGAATTTAAAAAATAGAATTGAGAAAGAGGATTGTGGACGGCAGGGGGTAAGTTTTCAAGTAGGTCTCATTGAGAAGATAACTTGGGAGTATGTACTGTTTAATCTGAAATATGCATGCTTTAAAAAAAATGAACATAAAACCAACAACTCCAAGTCACCTCACCTCTGACCGAGGCAGCTGACTTAGAAAGTTCCACCACCCTGGCTGGCGGCATTTCACGTGAATGCGCCCAAGAACACAGCCTCAGCCCCGTTTCTGCAAGTGCAGCCTGCCCACCACCAAAGCCACACTCAACGCGTGTAGCCCTTTCGAGCGCTCACATTGTGTGCAATCCTCTCAGCCACAGAACAAGCTGGTTTGGACAGCAGCTCTGGTGGTAGAAATGTTTTTCATTCATTTCTTTAGCAGATAAAGAGCTAGAGCAAAGGTGAAGGTTGAGTCACCAGAGCAAACGGGCCCCCGAAGGGCATCTTTCAACACTTACTGCAAGGAGCTGAGAAGAGATCCTGATCTATGAGTCTGCAGTTGACTTTCCAACCAGTCACTGGCACCCAGGTGCTCAGGTCACTGCCCGCAGTAGCTTTCTCCAGCAAGCAGTGCCAGATCACTGGGCACAGGCAGCTCTGTCCATCTGGGGCCTGGCACGCAAGATGCTCTGAGGCACACACACCAGGGGATGCCCCAGGAAGATGAGAAAGGGCCTCCTTATCTCCACGGGGTCGTGCAGGACACAGCAGGGAGATGGCATTACCAAAGGAGATCCCTAGTAAAACCCAGAGGGTGACTGAGCTGTCATTTCCACACCATGGAAAGATTCCATGAGTGTTTAAATAACAGGAAAGGGATATCAAGATCACACATCTTGCTCTTCCCAGCCCAACTGCTAGGCCATACCCAACAACTCCAATTTGTAAGGCAGGTGGCAGGGAGAGGGGGGAGGGCTAGGCTTGAAACAGGATCCCTGGCCCACAGGCAAGCACACCACAAATCATGAGGTCTTCGGCGCATATCCATCCGTAAGATCTTTGCTGCTGAATCACACGGGAAAGCTCCAGGAACCAGAGCTCAAGAAGGTTGTACGAACCAGAGCAGGATCAGTTCTATCCTTGGGTTTGGGAAGCTTCCTATGACTCAGTGGACACCTTGGCCGTGAGGGCTCCCAGGCAGAGGTTGCCTTAGCCTTTAGATTCTATTGCATCCAGCATGGTGCCTGAGGTACAGTGGGAATCCACTAGGTGCCAGTGAGTCACTTTCCCTGTTTGCTCACCAGTGGCACAATTTCAGAGAAGGGAACCAGGGAGAGGCATCTGTTGAAGGAAACAGGTTGCAGAATTCAGTCTCACAGTGACATGATGTGCTCCTACACACAGAGTGGGCAGAGGTGGCTGAACCCTCCTCAGAAATGCCACAGCCAGGGGCTTCATGCTCTGGCATGGGCAACGGTAAGTAGCTCGACCTGAATGAGCTCAAGGGTCACTGATTCTGCAAGCATTTGAATATACTCTGTACCAGGTGGTGTGTTCAGAATGGGGAGAGTACACTTAGACTTCATAGTCTAGTAAGCGCTAAAACCAATTCCCCAGGCAGTAAACAAATGTACCATGGCATATACCCCAGACTTGGGAGCAACTGGTGGACTGGAGAAGTGTGTGTGGCAAGAGATGTATTTACTCTCTGTACTTTAAATTTATTTATAAATTTACATATTTTAATAAGGCAAACAAAGGTCTTAGACCAACTGTGTGCCCAGCACTCTGCCATGTACAGACGGACAAACACTTAGAAGATACACCTCTTGCCCTCTGGGGACTTATGGTTCTATCGAATACTGAAAACACTTACAGAAGGATTCAGCATGTGGGGTGAGCTAATAAATCTGAAGAAGAGAGAGCCTAGTGTAGACTGGAGTAGATGAAGGGGGCTGTATGGAGGACTAGACTCTCAGGGATGTGTGGGTTTTGATCCCCTGGCCTTATTGCCAACAGTCTCATTTCCAAGGTCAATCAAGGAGGATAACCCCACCAATTAAGCCAATGGCCAATAAGTCCCCAACTCTGATTCTAACCAGGGTTGTTGTCACCACACCATCTTTCTCAACTTTTGCCTGCATCTCTCCAACCAATTTTTTTTTATGGAGAGACAAGAACCACATTAGGTTGGATAAACTTAAGTGGAAGGTGGGGGAAAGGGGAACACCAGATGTTGGGGGAGAGGTAGAGTATGGCTCAAGGCACTAACGTGGGACAAGCATCATATTTGGGAAAGGGAAACAGTGAAGGGGTGTTTCTGATGGAAGCAGAGAATCCATCTGTGGTTGGAAGGGTGTGGGGGAGAAAAAGCCTCCAAGAAGGCTAAAGGAGACAATATCTGGGGCCTGGTGGAGACACCATACGATGGAAGGCATTTAGTTCACAAACACGAGAGAGCCTTGGGGTGCCAGGCCTTGCCCAGGTGAGCTGAGTGATATTTAACAAAAAAGCCCTCATTAAATCAAATACTGAAAACCTCTTAACTCAGTCCATGAAGATAGCATAGGACAGTTGAGCCACCCGATAGGCTGGTGGCAGGTAGTAACAAACCCCACTGGATCTCAGATCGACACAGTGATCTGATCTACCTTGCTCTACCTTGATCTACCTTGATCTACCTTGATCTACCTTGATCTACCATGGTGCTTCCAGCAAACCACAGCCCTGCAGCCCTACCCCAAGGAAAACCTTGCCTCAGGAAGCACCCCAAAGGCTTCCTGAGCTTGTTGCTGACCAAGTGGATGACGAGACAAGTGGGGTCAGGAGACTCAGTATCAGAAGTCCACTGGACTTGATAAAGAGCCTATAAAAAGATAGTCTGGACAAAGTGCTAGGCCCCCATCACCCATGCAGGATAAAAGCAGTGATGTAAAATGTTGTGAAAGAGGCCTTCCTGCCCGGGTTCCTGCAGAGTCAGCCCTCCTACTACGTGGTCTGCCAGTGGTCAGGAGTCACTAGAATCAAAGTGCAAACAATAAGCTTTATTGCCAACAGTCTCATTTCCAGCAACAAACTTTCAAGGCCATTGCCTGTTCGGGTACCAGAGCGATGGTCCACCACTCGTGTGGCCCCGGGGATAGTTATATAATGTCACTGAGTGCCTGTTTCCCTCAACTGCACACAAGAAGGGGTAGGTAACAGCCCCTACTTAAAGGGAATGCTGCACACTGTTCCCTCGAGTACCCTACTGGGTACACGGGAAGTCCTCAGGAAGACTGGCACCCTTTCCCACTTCCACTCCCCCCAGTGTCTGACTCCTTGTCAAGTATCAGATGTTCTACCCTGAGGCTTCCTGAAAGAGAAGAGATGATAATGACCTTCATTCTATAACTGCCTTCCAACTTAAAGCAAAGTCTTAACAACTTCTCATTTCTATTTAAACAGAGGGTTTCTCATTGGAGAGGGCATCGTGCACCTCTGATTTCTGACCCAGCCATCTCCTCCAACCCTACCCCACCCCTGTATCCTGTCCTGCAAGGGACTCACAACCTCACACCTCATGGGGCAGACTGACCCACGGAGACCCAGAGATCTGCTCCCAACCAGCTCCCCCAAAGAGGGAAGATACCATGACATGGCCATAGTCATACTGGGCTGCTTGACCTTCCAAACTCCAAAACTCACGTATGTATTCAGACAACATGGACTAAGAGCCTAGGACATGTCAGGCCCTGGGTTTCCAGGGGAAGAGCGAGGAGACAGTCCTTTTTTGACTCAGATGGATGGTTGCTGAGGGGAGAGAAAGCCCTGGGTGCATTTACAGCAGACTGTGACAAGAACAATGATGGCTGACTCAGGGCTGCCGGGGACAGGTCACCTTGGCAGGGTGCTGCTGTGCCTGAGAATCACCTCAGGCTGCACCCCCAATGAGGGTCGATGCATCTGCGGGCCAACAATAGGAGACCGGCAGGAACAGAACCCTCATTCCTGGTATCTAAACAGCTGCCAATGGGGCGCCTGGGTGGCTCAGTCATTAAGCGTCTGCCTTCGGCTCAGGTCATGATCCCGGGGTCCTGGGATCGAGCCCCGCATCGGGCTCCCTGCTCGGCGGGAAGCCTGCTTCTCCCTCTCCCACTCCCCCTGCTTGTGTTCCCTCTCTCGCTGTGTCTCTCTCTCTGTCAAATAAATAAATAAAATCTTAAAAAATAAATAAACAGCTGCCAAATCCTGGTTGGGGATGTCATTTCTCCAACTTCAGGTGGGAGGTGGGAGGTGACTTCCCCAACTTCACGTAACACCCATCATTTAAAGTGAACAACTCGGTGGCATTTAGTACATTCACAATGTTGTGCAATCACCACTTCTATCTAGTCCCAAAACACTTTTATCACCCCTGAAGGAAACCTTGTGCCCATTAAGCAGTCACTCCACATTCCTCTCCCAACCCCTGGCACACCACCAATCAATCTGCTTGCTGCTTTCTCTACAGATTTGAAGTGGGAGGATTTTCAAAAGAGAGGTTTCTCCCAGTTTCTAGTTCTTTGGTCAAGGCACTAAACTAGGCTCATCCGGATTTTTTTCTTTTCTTTTTTTTTAAGATTTATTTATTTGTGAGAGGAAGAGAGCATAAGTGGGGGGAGGGGCAGAGAGAGAAGCAGACTCCCCACTGAGCGTGGAGCCTGATACGGGGCTCCATTCCACAACCCTGAGATCATGACCTGAGCTAAAACCAAGAGCAGGGCCCTCGACCGACTGAGCCACCCAGGTGCCCCTAGACTCATCCGGAATTGAGGCAAATTTGCCTCTGGCACTGCAGGAACCACGCCTCGAATGCCAGTTTCAACCTTTTCAGAGTGTGTCCAGTTTTTTTATATGTAAGCCTCAGTTTCCCCATCTGTGAAACAACCAACCTATTCCACAGGACTGTTTTTGAAATTAAAAGATAACACCCCCCCCCAAAAAAAACCTAGCTTTGCCCCACGGAAAATAGTCAATGAATGGAAGCTGTCATATCTGCAGCTCTAGAAAAACATCCACCTGAAAAGTGCTAATACATATGTGAATTCAATATTGACCCAGGTCACCACACAGGAAAATCTTTTTACAAATGCGATTTTCTAGGAAATCTGAAGAAAGGCTAACTCTGCGCAAGAGTGGTTGGAACATGGTATTCAGTAGCACACAGACTACAGCTTCCATCTCTGTTTGACCTTGGAAAGTTCCTTCACTTCTCTGAGCCTCCTCAGCCATAACATGGTGAAACCCTCCACGTCATAAGCTTCTCTTAATGAAATGTTAAGAGCGGCTCTTATGAGCTTGTGCTTGCCCTGGCTTCCTCTTCCTTCTCTCCATTCATTCTCTGACCCCGAGCCTCCCTATAGAATCTGTTGCCCCCATTTGTGTGTTTAGCACTTAAGCATTCATTAATACACTGATGTTATAGTAAGTGCTTTTGCCCTCAAAGAGTTAGAATATCACCTGGAAGAGAAGACTACTTTAGGTCAGGACCTAGACAAACACCTGGCTGAAACATTCTGTTTGGACTGGATAATGTGTGTGTGTGTGTGTGTGTGTGTGTGTGTGTGTGTGTGTGTGAGTGTGTTTTTAATTAAGTTGGAATGTGTTTATCTGGGGGTACACCTACCTTGCATTTTGCTAGAATCCCCACCACTTGCACCTCATTACATATCATCTATTTAACTCTATTATCTGCCTCTTCTATAAATATTTGTGGCCTTTGTCTTTTGTTCTCTTGATTGTGCCAAGCACACAAGTGATGCCTACAAGAATTTCTACCATGCCTCTTCCAAGATTATTCTGTGTTCATCTCAAATACTTATCAATTGGAGGGGACTCCGACAGAGTTACTCCCATGCTGGAATATAAAGGGAGGGGTCAAGCGAAACCAATTATTCCATTAAAAAATTGTTTTTTACTAAATCAATCTTTTTTTAAATTAAATGTTACTATTTTTTAAGATTCTGCTGCTGATGGAAAATACCAAACACCTACAAACTGGAGCTACAGATTCAATCTTCCTTTTCAAACCACCAAAGATTAATACCCACACAAGGTAACAAGCCCCAACCATGGAGTCCCTTCCTACAGCTCACTCTTTGAGGGTCCTTGAAGTTCATCTGAGATTCAACTTGTGGCCCTACCCCTGAAACAGAGCTAAGTTCATTCAGTAACCATCTATCCGCCACTCATCCATTACCTCTCACCATAGAAGGAGTCAACGTTCACAAAGAAAATTGAAGGGGTCTCGTGTGTAGTGTGCCTCCCCCAAGAGAGGCAGGAGAGGGAAAGAAAATCCCACCCATTCCCCCTACCCCCACATTCCTCCTTCCCTTCATGCCTCCTGATAAGGAGGGTTTAAAGGTGTCCCCTGTGAGAGAGAGCACGAGAGAGCGAGCTGACACGTGCCAGGGACCCGGCAGGCTCTAGATTGGCTGAAGCTGGGGGGTGAGGGTGCCCCCTCGGCCTCTGCCCCATGCTCACCAGACCCCTTGCTAAATACCCCCTCAGGACGCTTCCCTTACCCTGTGAGGGGGGTGCATCTCTCGGTGCTTCCTGGCTCTGGGTTCTTCCTGGCACAGAATCCCTGGCCCTCTTCCCTTCAGCCCCGGTTCCTCCAGGGACAGGCTGGTTTCAGAGCATCCCTGCAGACAGATGGCCCCAACTCCGAGCGTCCCCCACGGTGCCCTGCCTGAGCTGTCCCGAGTCAGGCCATGGCCGAGCTTTCTAGCACGCTCGGGGACCTCACTTCCTGGTTTTTCTTTCACAACTGAAAGTGGAAGCTGTTCTGGCCAGGAGGAGAAAAGCCGCCCAAGCGGCCCTGGCTCCTTTTCAAAGCCTTAACCCTAGCCCCTAGGGCTGAAACCACAGCCAGCCGGCATCACGCAGTTCACCTTCTACTCGTGGGGCTGACTACCTTGAAACCAAGACAGAACAAACAAACAAACTGAATTGACTGGGGGTGCCCTGAGCAGACCACCCGTGCCAGGAAGGGGACCCTGCTCACCCCTCGATTCCCAGGCCAAGAAGGTCAGCCCTCGCATCCCTCCTGATGGGGGGAACACCTGGCATAGGGTCCCCCTTCTCCAACCCACGCACCCCCCTCCCTGGGCACTTCCAATAAAGCCAACAAAACAAGCCAGTCAGGAACCACAGGGACACAGACCTGTGTTCTTTTCCTCGGACATCAGCTCATCCTTTTCGTACCTCAAAATATAAACCGCAGATCTAGTCCACTGCCTCCCTCACCACCCCCCAGTTAAAACTGGGAACTTTTGAAAGGAATGCAACAAGCACATACACCACACACTGTCAGATTGATCCCGCATCTTGCAGCTTCTGGAAAACCCACTGTACCTGCGTGAGCCAGTAACAGGAAAAGGCAAATCATTTCTTACTCTTACTATGCAAAATTGTTCTGAGTGTGTAGACCCCCTGAAAAGGTCCTGGAGACTGGTCTACAGGATATCAGGACCTGTAGTAGTCTCACCAGACTCACCTAAGGCTGGGACCACAGAAGGGCATGAGAGTGTCTGTTCTTAGACTTGGAGGCAGAAATCATGAGTTCTGCCCCCTCCTGCCCCACCCTCACCTATACTCCAGAATTAAGCAACATTTTCTCCAGCCGTAGTCCCTTTAAGGAGGCTTAAGTTAAGTTCAGCATGTGCCTGGCCCTTTACCAGAGCTAGTTAGGATTCATTCGCTCTATAGAGAGGAGATCCTAATAGTCTCTTAAAAAAAAAAAAAAAAAGCCAGGGTGAGCTATGTTGCAAACTCAGAGAAGAGAGCTGATCACTTGGCCTCACAGGAGCTCACTTTAGACATGGAAGAAAGACCAAGTATGGGAAGAGGAGGTTAGCCGCTCTGCCCTTCTATCTCCTGGGTCATCTCACAGCTGGAGCGACCCTTGGCTTTGCTTAGTTTGGGGAGCTCATTCCTTCAAGAAGCAGCTCCCTCCAGCAGAGAGCAGAATAGGTGTCAAGTCTCACCTATTCTAATACCCTGAGTGCTGGCTTCTTTTACCAGCTGGATGAAGAGCTCAGGGCCAGAGGAGCTTCCCCACACCACCCCCCTTTTTTTTTTACTATTTTCCTCCAGGATTGGATGCTCGAGTTCAGAAGTACTTCGGTCATTTAAAAATTCTAGCGGAGTTGCATTCCTATTCAATCCTAGGTGCACATAAGTGACACTCCCAAGATTTCAGGAAATAATAGAAGGTTTTGGCAACACACAAGAATTCTGCATTATGCAGCAGCTGCTTAGAATGACAGACTGATCGGGACTCGAGCTGCACCAGCTCCTAGGTAGCTAGCCCAGGCCGTGGTGTTTAACAGCCCAGAGACACTTTATTATGGAATGGGAACGATGCCACCTGCCTTAGAGAAGGTGGTGAGTGGATGAGGTAATTCAGGTCACACACCTAGTACATATGGACCCCAGCACCCAAGACAATGTCTGCTGAGGATTCTCTTCCCCTAGTCCCTTCCACATGGGATTCGCTGTCATCAGCTGGGGAATAGTCTTTGTAACCATCCTGATAGCGGAAGTTTTGAATGGAAGGTAGAGACACACAGCTTGGCTCTGTCTATAACCCTGAAGGCTTTTAACTCCGTTTTAGTTCCAGTTAGTGAAATTAACCACTTTCTCTCCCAAATCTACCCCTGCCTGCACTCCCCCAGCCTCCACGTCTCCACCCCCTTTCCAACTGGTCTCTGCTTTGCCTCCACGCAAGTCAGCTGAGATTACCACTTAACCAAGTGTAATCCCATGTTGGAAGAGAGCCTTTGGACCGAGAAGAGACATGTCCCATAGAGGTCTAGAGTAGGGAGCGTTACTGCAGCTTACCTTGTAAGAGTACGCACACTTGCTGCGTCCAGCAAATGCCCCCCTCACAGCCGGCTGCACCGGTTCATTCAGATACCTTGGCCCCTTCCACAGCTCCTGTGAAGGCCACAACTGAAGCCAATGTGTCTCTTCCCAAGAGTGACCCACAAGCTTCCCTGAAACCTTTGAACCTGTTGCAATAGAGGTTCAAAGGTAGAAGTTACCTGTTCTCAAACACGTGGAGTAACTTCCAACAGTGACAAGTGTAAAATTTGGCAAAAGGTTAACACAGAGATCGTTATGTGAGGGCTGAGGAGGAGGAAGAAGAAGACAGCTCTCTGCTCTGAAAGTAAACATTTAACAAGACAAAAGCTTTACAAAGCCCATACCTCAGGGGAAAGGGAATAGACAGACAGGGCTTTGCATCTGCTTTTGGGACAGAATCCCTGAGACTGTGAAAGGAAGAGGAAGGTCTAGCTAACAGAAGAAGGAAAACTTGCTCCTTGAGTTGAGGTTGAGAGGAACATGGGAAGCCACTTTGATTGGCTCAAGCTATAACTTTAAGAATCAGATAAGCAGAGGTTTGCATTTCAAGATTAACCTTCTTCTAGAAGGGTTCAATGACCCCTCCAGGATTAGAACATTTCCAAGACCATTGGAATAAGGCAAATCATTCTAACATCTAGACTGAGGGACAAGCCTACCTGGGTCATATTTAGAATGCAGAATTACGGAGGCAGCCTGCCCCTCCCACGGCTTAGCAAGGCCCTTGAAGAAGCACATTGCTATTACATCATTGTTCAACCTCTGCTACTCTCTCTTTCCATTTTTTAAAAGATTTTATTTATTTGTTTTAGAGAGAGAGACCGTGAGTGGGGAGAGGAGCAGAGGGAGGGGAAAGAATCTCTAGCAGACTCCATGCTGAGTGCAGAGCTGAACGCGGGGCTCCATCTCAGGACCCTGAAATCAGGACCTGAGCCAAAACCAAGAGTCAGACGTTTAACTGACTGAGCGACCCAGGTGCCCCTCTCTCTTTCCATGGTGAGGTCACTAGTCACCATTCTCAGTTCCAAGAACTTTAAGACTGCAGGGCACCATTACTAAAAAGGAGATGCAAGAGGCTTAGAGATTGTGCTCAATTTCTGTGTTATATGTGAGGGCACCAAGGCCCTTTTGGGTGAAGGAAATCACCCAGAATTATACAACCATTTCCTTGTGAATGCGACACCTGACCTCAGCCCCAGGAAATCACCTCAGTGCCTTTCCCCGATATGGTTCTGCTTCACTGATATGTGTTCATTTCACTCTCAGCAGACTTTAAACACTTGACTCCTTTCCATGTTCTGGGCTGGTAGAAATGTGTGGCAATGCGGTGTTGGGTTTCTTCTAATTGTCAGTCAGCCAATAACATCAAAATCAGAAGCCAATACCTCATCCTGCGGACTCCTGTGTGAAGGAGTGGTTACCACATTTAGGTGTTAGTAGGCCAGATTCTCATCCAGGTCTTAGGTGCGTTAACTCTTTAAAGTCACTTCATGGCGCACAGCCCTAGTCCTGCCTCAGTACCTGAAGGAAGAGGGCTTTCTTTTTCTTTCTTTTTTTTTTTTTAAAGATTTTATTTATTTATTTGACAGAGAGAGACAGAGAGAGAGAGGAAACACGAGCAGGGGGAGTGGGAGAGGGAGCAGCAGGCTCCCCGAGGAGCAGGGAGCCCGATGTGGGGCTCGATCCCAGGACCCTGGGATCACGACCCGAGCCGAAGGCAGATGCTTAAACGCTGAGCCACCCAGGCGCCCTGAGGGCTTTCTAAGAAATAACCAAAGAACATACAGTTCGGTGAGAACTGGGAGCATGAGTTGGACTCATCTGACTGGACTCCTGTCAAGCTGTGTTCATCAGCGACCTACTAATGCCTTCCTGCTAGAGAGAAAGATGCTCCAAACCAGTGGTTTGCAGACTGTAGCAAACATCACAGGCCCCAGGGAGAGCTTATTACAGCACAGATTTATGTCTACGGCCATACCACCCTGAACGCGCCCCATCTCATCTGATCTCGGAAGCTAAGCAGGGTCGGGCCTGGTTAGTACTTGGATGGGAGACAACACAGATTTATGGGCTGGTGCCAGAGCTTATGATTCACTAGGCCTGGGAGAGGGCCTGAGGATCTGCATCTCTAACAATTCCAGGGGACGCACACGCTGCTGGCCTGGGCACCACACTAGGAGCAGCACTGCACCAACAGCCACTCTGCCTTCCGTGAGCCCCACCACTGGAATGCCAAAAGGGACGGTGTTCGGAGTAGTCTTGGCTATGGGGACCCTGCAGTTGAGAGGACAGCAGGGCCCAGAGCAGACCTCATTTTGTGCCTTAGAAGAGAGGTGTTTCTCAAGATCAGTAGGCAGGCCAGTCCCAGAGGCGTGCTTTGGCAACAACACGAGGGACTGCCATTCCCTGCCTCGCTTCTCCTTACATAAATGTAGATTGAAGCCATGTGGCGTCACAACTAGACAACCCATGTGGGTGTGAGTGTGAGCGTAGAGGGGGCGTCACCTGATCTGACAACCTTAACTTTATTCTTAAGGGTACCTGAGACAGTAAGTGTGAGGCGGCTGGGGCGTGGGCTGAGTAGGAGAGGGGGGTCCGGAAGCCAGGTCTCCAGTGCCCCCACGGGCTACCCCATCTCTTGGTAAACCATTGTTTCCTATAACATCTCTCCTCAAAACAAACAAACAAAAAAACATGTGTGAAATAAGCCTTCTTTACAACACCCTCCACTTCTCCCTCCCTTCCCACAGCCATTTGCATTGAGAATTCAATACAAACAAATTCCCTCTAGGTGTGAGCATCCCGTAGCCCCTATAAAGTGCAAACTTTATTGTTTTAGGTCATTTATAGGTCAGGTGCTCCAGGTGTGACGAGTCTGATCTGACAGTCACAGTTTGGACACACTCGCACATGGTGCTGTGGTCAGTGTGTCCGCATGCCCTTTGGTAGGGATGAAGAACCCACATATTTCATACACAACAGTTCTAGAAGACCAAGAGCCAATATTCTAGAGTTTTGTAACACAACCTGTAAATAGCCAAGATACATTTTTTTTTTAAGGGAGAGAGAGAGTGTGTGAGCAGTGGGGGAGGGGCAAAGGGAGAGAGAATCTTAAGCAGGCTCCATGCCCAGCACAGAGCTGGACTTGGGGTTCGATCCTATACCCCTGAGATCATGATCTGGGCTGAAACCAAGAGTCAGACGCTTAACCCACTGTGTCACCCAGGCGCCCCCAGATACATCTTATGAGAGCGGCTGACAGCTCTTAGAAGCAGACTCCAGGTTTCCCTCATTTTTCAAAGCAGGGAAAGACAGACCTTAGAAGCAGGCTCTTTTTATGTAGCCCCACAGTGCATTTATGTAGCTTCTCCCAGTTTAGAAAACATTTCCACTATCTTTTAACAACCTGTGAGGTCTAAGTGGGGACAGTACCTTCAGCATCCAAACCTTTGGTATCTCTTGGGGTCCGTGACAAGGGCGTCTTTTGGCCCTCACAGTAAACCTGCCGGATGGTTAGGATTTGTGGCATAGGGAACACTTACTTAGGAAGGATCTTAGCCTGTTTTGACTGCTAATGCAAGTCTTTAGAAATCAGGCAATATGACCCAAGGAGAAAGAGCAGAGTCCTAGAGCTATAGGCTGAATCTACTCATGTTAACATGGTAACGATTGCTCAGAGAGAAAGGAGGCAAGACGTTCCTCTCTAGAGGTGGCTATATAGCAGGACAAACATTGTGATGGCATACAGTGGGACAAATAAATCCGTGAGGGACTGACCTTTAGCTTCCCACATGGCACAGCTGACTTTGAAGTTTACCCTTCTACTGAGATGTGAAAAGGAAGGGGCAAAGTTCCTTAAACTATTAACAAGGGTGCCATAATTGGCCATTCCAATTATCAGGATTCCATCCCCACCCTTCCCTTGGTTATCTGAGGTTTCAAAAGTCTTATGGCACTCAAAGTACACCTTTCCAGGTAGCAAGCTACAGTTCTCATGCCAGCTCTTTTCTGAAGGCCTTCAAGGGGACCAGGGACATTAGTGAGCACTTCCCATGTGACAGCGCTGTTCTAAGAGCTTTGTCTGCAGTATTTCATTTAATCTCACCACGAAGAAGTTATTATTCCACAGAAGAAAACGTAAGAGAGGCCAATTAGCTTACCCAAGGCATGGAGCTCAGAGCTGGCAGAGTCTCAGAGTCAGATTTTGAGTTGCAGTAGCCTTGAGTCCAGAGCTTAAGAGTGTATCTATGAGTACGATCCATTCTATGAACCCCTTGCCATCTGGGGCTCTTTCACTGGCCTCTCAAAGAAAACGAATCGTTGCCTTAAAGGAAGCAGGACACAAGACCAGCCATATGGATCTGATGCCAAGGGTGGAGCAACAGCTACCTTTTCCCTCCTCAGAAGGGCTTTCCCTCTGCCTGGATATCCTTCCTGCCGCTGAGATCATTTCCTACACAGAGCCTCACTTCACTAAACTAGAGGGGGCCAATGCACCCTAGATCCAGCTGCACAACCCTCAGACCGGTCTGCTTACTTGTCTGCTGTGCCCCCAGTGCCCACGGCTCCTGCTGGGCGCCGCTGTCAATCCTGCACCATGGGACTTCCCAACACGTGTAGGGGAAGCTGGCCCCCAGCTCAGGGCTAGAGCAGCTCATTCTTCCTCATCTAGGGTCATGGACAGCAACAGCTTGGGCACCCAGGTTCTTGAGGCCACTTGCTCATTCATTGTGGGAAGGAAGTGTTACTCAAGCACGAGCACTTGGTTGACGAGAATAGTGTTTGCACAGATTGCAATACAAAGTTTTCCCTATCCCCAGGTATGCCACACCCCCCCTCCCAACACACACAGAGCAAATTGCCTTGTAGACTTAGATCTGAACTTTCCAACAGCACACAGATGGGCCACGACATAGTGACCCTCAGCCCTCACAGTGGCTGGGTATGCTTGTGAACAGCCTCATCCAGGGCAGTGCTCATATAAATACTCTTACTCCCAGGTTCATGATGTCAACAAGGTTGGGACACAGTGAAAACAGGCAACTTGCTCCTTTGTCAGCAAGAGCTTTCCAAGAGCATTTAAGAATCAGACGGAAAGTGGAAAGATCTCTGAAAGAGGAGTCAGCTCTAACTTCCCAGAGCCCTTAACCACCCCATAAAGATCATCATTATTTCCCAGCAGGTTAGAAAGTAGCTCAGAGAGAAGACTAAGATCTGCACTGCCCAATACTCTAACCAGGAGCCACATACGGCTACTGAGCACTGGAAAGGGGGCAAGTCCACATTTAGATGTATACAATACACACACCAAAGTTTGGAGACTTAGCATGAAGAAAATAGCATCACATCTCAGTTTTTAAAATCCTGATTACTTGTTGAAGGATAATATCTAGGATACACTAGGTAAGTAATTCTCCTTGCTCCTTTTCCTCTTATAAATAGGTCTGCTGAAAATTTTGAAATTACGTATGTGACTTGCATTGTATTTTTCTTGGGCAACACTGATTTAGACCAAAGTTCCTTGGCCTTAATGCCTCTAGAATGTAAACAAAAGGTGGTGTCATCCAGGGACGGCAGAGAACATGTCATAAGTGCTCTGGAAGATCTTGAAGACAGCAAGGTCTTCTACCTGAACCTCTGGTTTCCCTAGCATCCATTCAACAGAGGTCATGACCCTGACTGAGGCAACAGGCCCGTATTATAAAACTGCTATCATTCCCTGGCTGGTGTTCCATGCCAGGCACCACACTGTGTGTTCTAGCTCCATCTGTTACTCCATCTAATCCCCACGTGAGCTCATCAGGGTAATTAGACATAAGGAAACCGAGGTTTAGACACTGCACAACGTGTCCAAGTCAGCTTCAATCTCATTCCAAACCGGTGCTCCCAACCCTCTTGCTACGCTACCTCCTCCAAGAGAGTGAGTGAGGAACCGTGGAGGTGGGCATCAGTACTTTGGGGGGCAGGCCAACACCTCCTCCCTCACCAAGCCCTTAAGGACACGGTCCTCTGCTTTGCAGTCTTGGTTCCCTGGGCTCGCAGCACAAGAGCACAACCCTGAGTGCCTGGCTAGAGAGCTATTTGGGAATTTTCACATGAGTGGAGCGGAAATACCAGGAAGTGGGAGGAGTTCTGGTCTCTCCAGACAAGAAGCTGAAAAGGGTGGAGGAGTCAGAAGGGACATCCTGCCTCTTTTTAGAAGGCTACACACCAGAGAGAAGCTGCTCAGACAACAAGCCTAGTGCCACACAGGCCCCTGATTGGATGGAGAAGCAGATCATGCTCATGGGTTAAAAGTATATACTCACCAGAGAAAGATGTATCAAGGCAAGGACACTTTGTTTGCTCAGTGTTTGAGACACTGTGGCAACAAAGGTGTTCTTGGAAAACTTAAAGTGTTATTGAGAGTGGCTTGGGAAGTAATTACATCACTGTTAATCATTTAGTAGCTTTGATTACTGAGCAGACAGCTGCCCCTCCTCCCCTCCACTTTCTGGGTGTTTTTGCTCTTCATGCTAAGGCTTTATTGAGGGGTCGGGAACAGTAATCTGGGAGACGGGGTCAAAGACCACAAAATAAATATTCAGATCAGAAATATGGCGTTCAGGCTGGACCAACTTGCTAAACTTGAGGTTATACCTGTAGCCAGAAGAAAACTTGAAAGTCTAGATTAGGATCCCTAGATGGTGAGAAGCACCGTTCAGGTGGCAAAGACTCATTCCTGGTGGAAACAGGTGTGAGAAAGAACAACACATCATAGGCCAGAGGAAGAGTATTTTAGCCTCCCAGGATAAATATCAGGTGTTGAAATACGTTAAGAGGTCATGTCCCCATGAAAGGGGATTGTTGGCCCCTCGCATGAACATTTTCAGAAACAAGATCAGCGTGTCCTCATCAGAAAGCCAAGGCCAGTGCCCCATCCTTGGCCTTGTAGGAGTAGTATCTGCATGGTCACCTAAAGGGGTGGCTTTTGGATCCAAGGAATCTGCTTTGCTTCAGTTCTAAGAAACACAGTCTCCCCGCTTTACGCAAGTTCAACCTTTACTCCACTTTCCTGTGGCTCTTCATTTACTTACTAGAAGCTTTGTATTCATTGGCCGCATCACCACTATTTGCAAGAGTGGGGAACACAACAGGGAAGTTTGAAGTTCACATGTGGACAGGTAATCGCTGCCTTTGACTTGCTCTTACTTAGGGGAGGGTTAGTACGAGGTGTGATAGATCTTCTGGGATGCTCCCTTTAGGAACCTGTAAACAGGACTTGGAAAGAAACTTGCTGCCATCACCAAACATGGAATACTTGGTTAGTTATGAATCTACCAGAGCCCTAGGGTTTTAGGGCAAGGAACTGGTAAGGTCAAAGGGCTCTGCCCCCTGCCATTTTTCCACCTCGTCAATAAGAAAACGGAGGCTCAAATCCAGTCCCTTGGCAAAACCTGAGGTTGATGTATTTTCCCAGAACACAGGATGAGATGCGAGAGAGTGTGTGAGGACAGGGGTGATGGTTATCTTTCCCTCAAGGTGATTATGGGCTTATCTTGTACTTCAACACCCTTTTCTGCTTCTGGACAAGTTCAACTCCACACGTTCCAAACCTTTACTTTTCCTCTAAACACGATTAGGCCACAGATTTACAAGCTGAAGGGAGGCAACTGGGGATGGGGGAAGCAGTGGCGGGTGGGGGTGGGGGGAGAGAAGGTAGCTAGAAAAAAAGCCAGAGCTCTTACTAAAGCCCTGCCACCCTGGATCAGCTCAGTTTATCTGATCGTGGATGCTGAGCAGCTGACTCTGTGTCTAGTTCATGGCCCAGGCTGGCCAGCATTGAGGAAGTCATAAATCAGGCAGAAAGGACTCTCCCTCTGTAATGATCTCTTCAGAAAGCAGAGATGGGCTAAAGTAGTTATGAATCAGAGCACTACCCCGCTGACCTAGGAAACCAAACTCTGTACCTCTGCTGGCCACGTGCAGGCTACTTTTGTTCCAAACCATCCTCGGATGCAACCACAGGGCCTCCCCATCAACCACCACCGCACTGGTAACTTTCAGGCGTAAGAATCTCCTAGAAGGGAGGAGGGCTGGAAAAGCAAAGTGGAGAACACTGTGCCCCCTCCCAGCCACCACAGTCCCTACCGAGCCTCCTCAGCTGCTTTTAACCTCAGGCCTTTCCACTCCAGCCAATCAAGTACTTCACACAAAGGGGAGGAGGGGGCTGTAACTATGGTAACTCTTTTCCGGATGATGATTGCCATCACCTGGACCACTGCATCTCTGTTGCTCTCCCCCTCTGAGGGCTATGGAGAAATGGAAGGGACTGAGCTCAGCAGAGAATAATTAGAGCCCACAGAGGTAAGCCAAGGGCCTAAGAGGTGTGAGGACTCAGACCACTGTGAGGTTCTCCTGACCTGACCTGAGAGTTCGGGCAGCATGAGCTAAAGCCCATGCTTTTACTCCACGAATGCAAGTCTGTGGGTTTATTATTAATTAAAACGTTTGCTTTTCTTCTTCATTGCAGACATTAAGACAAAACATGAAAATTAAGTAAAGAGAAGAAGAAACCACCCATATAATTTCCATCATCCAGAGAGAGCAACTTTTAGTGGTTTGGTGTATATAATCTTTGCTACGCAGCCTGTGTGCCTTTTTAAGAAAATAAAAATGGAATACCGTACATGTCTTTTTTTAAAAAAGATTTATTTCTTAGAGAGAGAGACAGAGACAGAGAGAGCGGGGGGAGGGGCAGAAGGAGAGAGAGTCTTAAGCAGACTCCGTGCTGAGTGCAGAGCCCAACGTGGGGCTCGATCTCACGACCATGAGATCATGACCTGAGCCAAGATAGAGTTGGATGCTCAGCTGACTGCGCCACCCAGGGGCCCCAGTTATTGTTGTTTTTATAGTGTGCTTCCTCACTTAAAACATTGTGACTATCTTTCCAAGTCAATAAATGTACATTTAAAATATCATTTTGAATGACTGCATAGTCCTTAATCATATGGAATCATGCCAGCTTATTTATCCAGCCCCCTATTGTTGGACATAAAGTTTGTGTTTAATTTTTTTCAATTAAGATTTTTATTTTAACTGCAGTATAGTTACCACACAGTGTTATATTCATTTCAGGTATACGGTTTGTGTCTAATTTTTGACTGTGGTTAAATTTTATCATATGATCTTATTTATTTAGGTCAAATCCCCCAAATTGGAATTTCTGAGTCAAAAATGCATATGTTCTAAGACTTGGATGCATATTGAAAAACTTCCTATCAGCAGTGTATGTCTGTTTATTAAACTCTCACTAACACTGAATCTCACTGGTATCTTCTTCTGGTTTTGACCATAACCACGTGTAAGTACTTACGGATGCAAAAAGTACTGGGGCGCCTGGGTGGTTCGGTTGGTTAAGCGGCTTCCTTCGGCTCAGGTCATGGTCTCAGGGTCCTGGGATCGAGTCCTGTGTTGGGCTCCATGCTCAGCTCATCCTTGTTTCTACCTCTCCTCCCTTTGCCCCAAACCCCGCTCATTGCTCTCTCTCTCTCTCAAATAAGTAAATAAAATCTTTAAAAAAAATAAGAATACAAAAAGTACTCATACTGATTATGACTAATATGAACTTGCATGTTTAAAGGCCCAACACTGTGCTGGATCTGAGGACCCAAGGAGGGACACACGCAGTCACCTTGGCCTCAAAGGCTCTCAGAGAAAGACAACCTATAAATGTAAAAAATCTAAAATTATCTAGAGTGGGAGTATAAGTTTTAAGAAGTTTGTAAATGGGAGGGGGAGGGGGATGCAGAGCATGTAATAAGACATTGTTTCTAGAATCCTCGCTTTGACATTATAACCAGTGCAATGATATACCCATCAAGGATGCACCTTTATTGAGTTCCCACTAAATGGGAAGCAGCATGCTAAGGAATTATATAATCTCACAATACCTTTACAACATCCTTCTGAGAGGGGGTTTGTCACGTTATTTTGAAATTGAGGAAATCAGGGCACAGGTGAAACTGACTTACCCAAGGCCACATACATCTGGTAACCATCTGAGTCAAAAAGGTCCATGGAACTCTAACTATGGTTAGAGCACGGGAGTCTAGACTCAGATGATTTGCCAGTTTGACACTGAGCTGTCCTAGCAGAGGAGAGAGAGAGTCTGTAGCTCGGTGAAGAACCAGTTATGATGAGTTTGGTTTGGAGAAAAGCCAACCCCTCTAATCCACAGGTTTGGAAATAGCCCTCTGAGGTAGGGGAGACCTAAGGCTCAGGAATCCCATCGGGGGGGGGGGGTGGGGCTTGCTACTGAAGGAACATAACTAGAGGATGGATAGTCATTGGCTGTTCTTTCCCTCTTCTCACTTCAGACTGTCTCAAAGGTTCTCAAACCTTAGCATATATAAGGATACACGAGGGCCTGTTAAACACAGATCCCCCGGGTAAACCCAAGACCCTGCAGTGGGGCCCTTGAATCTATCCATCTGACCATCAGCAGAGACTGATGTAGGTGGTCCTTAGGTCAAGCTTTGAGAGCCATAGCAAGTTTACTGTGGGGAAATACATAATTCTGAGGTGAGTAGGGGAGGCCAGCTACTTCCCTGCCAGTGGAACCCAGAAGAAAGCCCATGGTAGGGGGAAACTGAACCCTTTATACTGAAGAGCCTTTGCTCAGCTGGTGGCTGGGTCATCTTACCTGGGGATAGCAATGGCTTTCCAAGGGGCCTGCCATCCCTGTAATACTTCATGTAAAGTAGTAGTTCGTATGTAAAATATTACGTATGTAATACTTGACATGTAATTAATCAACAAAGAATTGTCTCTGGCTTTGCCCTGAGCTGTGTAGAGGGAGAGTGAGTGTTTATCCATCAGTAACCTCTCCCTGGGGCCCTAAGCCTGGGTGAGGAGTACAGACCATACCCGCTGTCAGTAAATCCCCTCACAGCCATCAGCTCACTTAATCTAGGAGAATTTCCTGTAAGATGGATTCAGCAGGTGATAATCATCATCATTATGATGATATCAACATCATCAACCATCACTGTCATCATCATCACCACCACCACCATCTAACGTGGATGAAATGGTTCTTTGCCTGGGCATTGTGCCAGACACTGGATCGCTTTTAATCTTCACCATGTCACTTGGGTGAAGATCCCTTTACAGTTTTACCCCCATTTTAGGGATCAGGAAATGAAGGCATAGAGAGGGGAAGTAACATGTGCCAGGTCACACAATTTGTGGTGGAGTTAGAATTCAGCCCAGGCCATCTGCTTACACTTAAGTGGTTCTCTTGATTTTTCCCTTACTAGTGAGGAGGGATTGGGGGTTAGGAGGATGGAGGGGGGTTATGTGACCTTCCCAGGACCATGAAGTTTGTCAGTGGTGTCACTGGATCCATTACCAGGGTCTTGCTGACTCCCTGCCTCAGCCTCTTTCTTCAAGACTGCAGCTTCTAGATGTGTTAGGACAGACTCTGAAAAGGGAAGGTTTTGGTTAATTAATGGCACTGAACAGAAAGCAAGCTGTGGTCCTCAGGGAACTGCACTATCATTTTAGCTCCTGGCATGAGTGGTCAGGAGGCTGAGCCTCTGAGTTCTGCCGTGATACAGGTGTTAGATGCCCATTCATGGCTCCCAGGGTAGGTGCTGAGGCCTCACTCAGGTCTGGGCTCTGTTTGGGGATTGAAAGTCATGCTGCCCAGCCAAACATTAATTCTGACACTCTTCACTAGTATGCTGGTGACTTGGCTTGAGGCTGCTAACCTCGCTGTGGGCTTCCAGGTTCCCTGGAACATCTCCCATCCATTCAGTGTGCAAAGGCTGGGTGCAGGTCTCCAGATTGCCATGGACAAGATCAACTCAGAGACAGTGGACCTCAGAAGCTTCAGCTGGGAATTCACTTATAACAACTCAACTTGCAGCATCAAGGAGTCTCTTGCTATTCTCACCAATCAGGTCCAGAGACAACAGATTTCTGCCCTGTTTGGACCAGGATGTCCAGAAGCAGCAGAGGTAGAGTATAGCCTTCTAAAAACTTTGGCTGGTTTTCATCGGAAGGGATGGTTTTAAAGGTGATGGGACAGACTTGAATAATCTCTTGGCAAGGATGACATTATTATAAATAATAACTATGTATAAATAATAACTATATAACCACTCCATTTCTTTGAGATGTAATTAGACCATGTAATTAGAACAGGTAATATTCTCTTGAAAGAAAGCCTTTCAAATCAATAATTGTTAGTTCACTCACTAACTTGTAGATAGATGTTCACTAACAAACTTTTCGGTTGTTTGGACATGGTGCTGTTGTGTGTAGACTCGTACTATTTACTCGAATGTTGTCAGCCACAGAGCTCAGGAAAATTAAGTAGAAAATGAATGTTTTGTTTCAAGCAGAAAAACATCATTTGTGTAGGTTTCCCTTTGGTGTGTGTGATAAATTATTCAGTGATGTTGAGAGTAAATGGGAAAGAGTGAAGTATGACAGATTGCAATAAACTGGGGCAAGCAAAGAAGACAATCAAATGACTTGTATCTGTTTAGTTAATGGGATTAGCTTTGTGGAAGTCCTTGGTATCTTGTCCTCTGAGAGGTGTGGATGCAAGGCAGGAGTAGGAAAGAGCATCATAGCCCTCACTCTCAAAAATACTGCATAACTGTCATTAGTGGCTGCTATTAGATGAAGTTCACACTTGAACTTGGATCTTGGTCTCTTCTGGAATTTTTCTTCTGACACGTTTCTAGCTGTCCAGAGCCTACTCATTCTTCAAAGTCAAGTTCAAATGCCATGGAGTCTTTCTTCACTCCTCCACCCTCACCCCTCGTATCCCTAATTCCCCAATCAGAAGTAATTTTTTACTTTTCTTAATTCCTGTAGGTTTATAGCCTATAAATATTGAAGGGTATATTCAACTCTGAAACTATTTTTATATGTCTTAGCTCCTGTAATAAGTGATCATAAGCTCCTTTAAGAGCAAGTTCTCCAAAGTTGGTTGTAAATAGTAAGCTCCTAATGAAAAGTATTGAGAAGTGAATAAGGAAGAAATCAGTCAATAAATTCTTGCTGTGGTTATTCTTGTCCTTTGAGGTTTTGCATCCTCAAGATGGATCCAAAACATTATCATCAATATTCCAAAAGAGAGGGTTCAGTATGACCCATAGACTTACCAAATTCTAAGTTTACATAGATACCTTATGATAGGGTTTGAGTGTAGTGTAAACTAAATTATGGAAAGACATCCCTTTGGTTCCTTTCAAGATTATTGGCTTGCTGGCCTCAGAGTGGAATATCCCTGTGTTTGACTTCACTGGACAAACTGCAAAACTGGAGGACAACTTCTTACATGACACCCATGTGACACTCGTGTCACCCAGGCACAAAATTGGTGATGTGCTCCAGAGAAGTCTCCAGTACCTAGGCTGGAAACACACTGGGGTGTTTGGAGGTCACTCTGGGACTTCCTCCTGGGATGGAGTGGATGAACTGTGGAAGGTTGTAGAGAATGGACTCAAAACCCATTTCACTATCACTGTCAGTGTGAAATACACCAACAATGACCCAGCCTTCCTTCAAGAGAACCTTAGAAGCATGTCATTGGCTACCAGAAGTAAGTAGGAAAGAGTCTTCTGTGGCTTATGTTTAGAGAGCCAAGTAAGAAAAGCAGATTGTTCGAAAAAAAACAAAGAACTCTTCATTTTTCTATGGATGTAAGCAGAAAGAAACAGGGTGCAAAATTAATGATACATAAAAGCATCACCAACAACAAAGTCATTTTTTTTTTAATCTAAAGTGAAATCTCTGATGCTATAGTGTTATGATGCACAGAGTAGGTTCTGGAAGCATCTTCCAGGTGGGCTGGGTCCTTCATTTGGGTTATTGTTTAGAGCATGGGCACTGGAGATAAACAGCCGTGGGTTTGAAACCAGCCTCTGACACTTTCTAGCAGCGTGCTCTTGAGCAAGTCCATTAACCTCTCTGTGCCTCAGATACCTTCCCTGTAAAACAGAGACAATCTTCCTATCTACCTCATAGAATGGTGAGGATTAACTAAAGTCGTGCCTGTTGAGTGCTGAACATAGTAACTGGTCAGCATAAGATAGCAATTATTCTTATTGTGGTACTTAAGAGGCTCTCCTTTCTAGCATGATTTAGTAACTGACTCTTTTCTGTTCTTCAAATAAGTTAAGCCCTTTATGGCCTTCATGGCTTGGGACTTGGGGACTTGCTGATCCCTTGGCCTGGAGTGCCACCTGCCACCCCACCCACCCCACCCCACCCAGCACTCTTTCTGTGGGTAGCTTCCTCTTATCCTTCCAGATTCAGCCCAGAGCCCACCTTGTCTGAGGGGCCTTTTCTGACTGTCTGATATGGAGCAGTAACCCCCACCCCCCCCACACACATGAATATCAGAGCCTCCTTTCCCGCTCACAAACCAGAACCTTACATGCTCTCTTTAACTCTTCACTTGTATGCTGTGTGACTGTCAGCTCCCTGAGGGCACGGGTCTTCTCTCGTGCCAACTGCTCTATCCTTTGCAACACACAATTGGGACCCAAACAAGCAGACTCTCATTTACTGCATTTAAAAAATAAGTCACTGCTTCAGTTGGGTGTCCTCAAAATGCATGCTGATGTGTTTGGAGGGAAGAAAAGCGGGATGGCCTGTTCCTCCTCCTCGCCCCCCATGCAAACTCAGAAGGTCTGAATGCTCCCGATTCTGGGTCATCTTCGAACTCCTCCTAACTGCTATGTGGCTGATGAGTCACAAGCCAGATCCGTTGCTCTGAGTGCATTAAATGAAGAAACTAGAGCACAGAAGTGGCCACCAATTTTGTTGGCTTGTACTTCAGGAGAGACCCGCCGTGAGGATTTTTGGGCTGCAGGGCGAAAGCCGCCAGCCTGTGGACTGTGGACGCGGTTCAGGAAGTGTCCACACTGGGGACGGTTTAGGCATTCCTGTTTCCTCAAGCTTGCTCAAGGAGAGAGAAAGTTCAGGTCTCATTTGCTCATCTGGGGTCGCTTCAGGCCACACTTTTTTAAAAAGTGTGTGCGTGTGTGTGTGCACGTGAGCACGTGCCCGTGACTGACTTTGTTTTCTCTTCTTAGTTATCATCCTAATCTGCAGCTCGGGGGATGCAAAAATTATTCTGCTGACTGCAGAGAACCTGGGACTCAGCACAGGAGAATTTGTCTTCATTATTGTGCAGTGGTTGGAGGTGGGTGCTGATAAGCCCTCGGTGACCCCCTCAGTAAGAAGTAACAAGTCAGGGCGCCTGGGTGGCCCCATCAGTTGAGTGTCCGACTCTTGGTTTTGGCTCAGGTCATGATCTCAGGGTCGTGGGATCGAGCCCCACATTGGGCTCTGTGCTCAGCAGGGAGTCCACTTGAGATTCTCTCTCTCCTTCTCCCTCTGCCCCTCCCCCACTCGCATTCTCTGTTGCTCACTCTCTCTCTCTCTCTCTCTCAAATAAATAAATAAAATCTTAAAAAAAAAAAAAAAGAATTAACAAGTAGGGAACACTTGCTATGTACCAGATGCATTAGCTCCCCGAATACTCACTACTACCTTATGAGCCAGATACCCTTAGGTCCTCATTTTATGATCGGGACACTGAAATGGAGCTCACAGAGTTCTTCTGCATTGTGAGTGAGAGGTCCTGTTGGAGCCCCAGCAAAGGCCTGGAAAGACCAATATACTGGTCCCATAAGGCAATTCTTAGGTGGTTTGGTTCATGTGGTAATGATCGGGATGGCTAGAACGTACCACATACCTCCTCTAAGTTCCTACACGTACACATATCACTTGTCCTGTTGCACTCAGTATTCTGAGAGCCCCGTGAGGCAGATATTCCAGCCTCGATTTACACCATCGTGTAACTCGTTTCCAACAACCTTGGAAGGTAGACGTTATTAGCATTTCAGACAAAGAACCGACCGGAGGCTCAGATAACTAAGGTACCTTACCCAAGAGCTCTGAGCTCCCCAGTGGCATAGCTAGTCCTCCACACTGGGTCTTTTGGACACTGGGACTGAGCCCTTCACCCCAATAACTCTGCCTTATGGAGTGCTGACTGGTACCAGGCCCCATCGTGAGCACTTGATATACTGAAACCCATTTCAGCTCACACCACCCCACGGGGAGGTACTTTTTATTGCCCTCATTTTATCGATGAGGAAACTGAGTCGCTGAGGGCAGAAATAACTTGCCCGAGGCCATGGGACTAGGAGGAGGGAGAGCCAGTATTCAAACCCAAGTAGGCTGGCCTCAGGGTCTGTCCATTTAACCAGCACATCCCACTCGCAGGCTTCTGAAAAATGCCGCATACACTTAGCTATGGACACGCTGTATAATTTTTATAGCAGATTTATCTTTCTAAAGTGAACTTGGTTTTGTTTTATTTTATTTTTTTAAAGATTTATTTATTTATTTGAGAGAGAGAGCACAAGTGAGGGGAGGGGCAGCAGGAGAGAATCTTCAAGCAGATTCCCTACTGAGCAGAGAGCCTAAGGCAGGGCTCTATCCCACGACCCATGAGATCATGACCTGAGCCGAAACCAAGAGCTGGACCCTTACTGGACGGAGCCACCCGGGTGCCCCATAAAGTGAGCTTGTTTTATATAATCATGAGCTGAAACAGAGCAAAAGGGAGTAAAGAAAAACGTATAATAATATTCTGGAGTTCTTTTATCTTTTTATCAAGAAGTATTTTGGATTGCCCAAAGTGTCTCAGATTTCTCTGGGCAGCCAGCCGGAATTCTGAACATATGCCAGACTTCCCAGAACGTCCTCCTGCCTCCCTTTGTTATTGCTGGCCACCTTTTCTCTTCGCTTCTATCTCCTCTGCCTGCTGCAGGCAGATGAGGAGAGACTGGGACAGGTCTTAGTACTGGCAGGGAAGCCTTCAACCCCCTCGTCACTTTCTCCCCAAGCCTTGACGATCACGTTCCAACTGGCTTGCAGTGGCAGAAAGCTTATAGAATTAAAAATATACCATACAACATCCGTGCAATTGAATTCACGCTGCTTTAAAAAAAGGAATAGCATAAATTCATTCTATAAAATATCCCCAATATAGGCTTCCTATATGGGGAAAAATATCAAGGTGCAGAACAGCAGTATAGTGTTAGTGTGATATTATTTATGTAAAATGCATACACATGCACATACACAGTCCTCTGTACAGGCCTGGAACGGTTGGATACGTCTCGGAACAGACAGGAGGGAGCCGTAGGGAAATCAGGAGAGGCCTGCTGTACTTCATGTATAGATACATACGGTAAGTGGGCATTAATTTCATAATAGTAATAATATAGATAATAACGATCCTAACAAACCACTGAAGCCACAAGCAGAAAATTGAGAATCAACAGTCCTCAATTTTTCAAGCTTTTTGCCACCCATTGGTAGAAGGTAAGCTTTCTGCATCTTAGCTGCTTGACACCCCAGGTAAGCTTTTATTCTTTATTAGTCTTATTTGGCTTCCATCCCACTGCTTCGTGCTGGCTTGAAAATGTGGACCTCACGTGGCAGGCCTTCCAGAGTCATTGTGTTTCTGAGGATTACGAGGAAGAGATTAAAATTTGACATTGTCTTTAAGCAGTTCTGTTGAACAGGGGTATGTCCTACGAATGGTGACATTTATTTCTTTGTGTTTTAGGACAGCTTTTGGAAGGAGGTATTGACAAATCAGAAGGTGACACACTTCCCCACCGTCTACGAGTCAGTGTTTCTCATAGCCCTGGACTCCTATGGAGAAGGCCCTGGAGATGCAGGCTTCTGGAAGCAAGTCTACCAAAGGCTGAGGAGGCCTGCCCTTCTTCAGCACCATTTCCACGGAGGAGCAGGTCTGGCGGGGGGCCTTCCTGCACAGACCCCTGCCCCCTTCTTGGAGGATATTTGTGTTTGGCTCTGATAGTCTCCCTCTTATTTCCCGTCTGCTTGCCCCACACCCCTAACACACACACACACACACACACACACACACACATACACACACACACACACACAACACTTTCTCATCTTCCAAAGCCCACAATAAATAGTAGTCTGATGCCGTCTTGTGAAATCTGCACCCCACCAACACAGAGGAGGACAGAGGTTGCTGGGTGAAATATCAGTGGCCTTTGGAGTTAGAGACCTGGGCTCCCATCCCAGTTCTTTTATTTACTAACTGTGGGCCTTGAGGAGGAATTTCTTAACCTCCCTACACATCTGTCCCTTTACCTGAAAAATGAGACTCCTGAGAACATCTGTCTCTGGGCTGTGGTTTTGAGTACCTAATAAACCAGTGCATGGAAGTGACAGAAGAGATCCCAGTGAACTCAGGCCACATTAATTCCCTTTCCTGGCAGGATGCCAGGACCAGGGGGGATTAGAGATGTGGAGCTAGGACAGGTCAAGGCAAGCAGATGGTGAGCACAGGGAGAAGACAGTCAGGAGAGAGATCAGCAGCCAGTGGTGATCCCTGACTGTGTGGGGTGATGGGGCAAAGTGTCTGATTCCCACAGAGAATTTTTTTTTAAAGATTTTATTTATTTATTTATTTATTTATTTATTTATTTATTTATTTATTTGACAGAGAGGGAACACAAGCAGGGGGAGTGGGAGAGGGAGAAGCAGGCTCCCTGCTGAGCAAGGAGCCCGATGTGGGACTGGATCCCAGGACCCTGGGATCATGACCTGAGCTGAAGGCAGATGCTTAACAGACTGAGCCACCCAGGTGTCCCTCCCACGGAGAATTTTTTATAGAGACACCATTGCCAGAGCTGGAGCTACTCCCAGGGTGGGGCTGATCTGACCTGGAATGTGATGATGGATCACTGATGACAAGTGTTCTATTAGGAACAAGGTGGCCCATTGTGGATCCTAACAAGTAAGATGATGAACTGATAAATATCTGCGGAGTCGTCTACTAAGTGTTAGCTCTGTACCAGGTTCTACGGGGAGAACAGTGCCTAGCCCTTAGTAGGCACTTGTATTTTTGTTGACTAAATGAATAGAACATGTAGTGAAGACCTACTATGTGCTTTGGGAGTGAGGAATGGTAGTATGCCTATTGTACCTCATTTAACTATCATACTCACCATGACAGTGGCTTTCTCCTCATTGTGTAAATAAGTGAGGTGAGACTCAGGTTCAGAGAGGTTATGGAACTCACCCCATGTCTCACAGCCAATACAGCAGCTGGGCCAACTTGGCTCCGAAATCTGCCCTCTTTCAATTAAACCATCCTCCCTCCCACCCAGGGCGTAAAGAGTTGCTCCTAGATCACGTGATCTAATTGGGAAACTGAGGCCCAAAGAGGCAAAGTGTAGTCTGTGATATCCAGGTTTGACAGCACAGGCCCCGGGGAGGTGGGGGCCCTCCTCCCCCCTGGGGGATGATGAAGACCAGGCATGTGTGAGGGGGTGAAGAGGCTGGAGAGAGAGTCCCCTCCCACCCCGCCTTTGTCTCCCTCGCTGAAGGTGAGCCCGCCCTGTGAGACCTGCCTCGTGAGGTCACTGCCAGGATCTTTCCCATCCTGCGCCCTCCCTGATGGGGGTACTGGGCCTGATTCTTGACTATCAGCCTCTAACGATGGGTCCGCCCTCTCTGGCTTTCCTCGAGGAGCCACGCTGCGTGCTGACCTGCTGCCACCACCTTTCTCTACTTCAGTTTTCTCATTTCTAAGACAGAGATCCTTCCTCCTGCCACAGATAGTAATCACAGCCAGAACCAGTCGAGGGCTTACCTTATACCAAGCTGGGTACCGAGAGCTTCTGTGGGCTGGCTCGTTTAATGCCCCCACAACCCATGAGGCAGTCCTATTACTATCTGGATTATATTATACAGGTAAGTAAACCCAGGGCAGAAGAGTTATGTACTTGCCCGAGGGGACAAGGTCATTAGATGGTGGAGCCAGAAATCATACTAAGGCCTGCCTCTCTCTAGGGGCTCAGGTTCTTACTGTTGGGTTAACACTGAGGTGTAGTGCTCATTAAATGCTAGCTATTTGTGTTTTCTTTGGCTTATCGCTCACTTAATAAATTAGAGCCTAAACTTTGTCCTGAGACTTAAAGAGGATAACCAAGGCCTGCTCCTTGGGGTTTTCACAGACTCAGTTCACGTGTACTCCATCAACTCCTTTTCCAAGTGGAAATATTAACCAGCTTCCCTCCCTCCTTTTCTTGATGACCCTGAAGCATTTGCTTAAAAAAAAAAAGGGAGGTGGGGGGGAGGAGTGTGTCTTCCTGCTCTTGTTTTATCCCCTCTGCCAGATCAATTTATTTCCTCTTTCCTGCCCTTTAAAAATTCCTAATGCTAGAATTAGCGGAGGGTGTGAGGGCCAGCAAGGCCCTTTAAGAGAGCCCAAGGCATGTCCCCTTGGGGTTCTGGGGTGCCTGGGCTTTCCAGGACTCAAGGCTGGAGGCCCCTCACTCCTTCCAAACTGGCTTCTGTTCTCTTCTGTGCTGGAGGACTGGCCCTTAACAGAGTTAGGATACAAGTCTCAGCTTCTTGTATTCATCTCTGCCACACAGTGGCCAGGACCACAGCCACAGAACTAGTTGGTGCTGAAGGTCTTTACACCAATTGAAAAGATGACCTTGGCCAAGGAGGTCGAATTAGGAAATGGAGATCCCATCCCCTCTTGGCACAATGAACACAATTCCCACTGAAAGCAGCAATGTTGGTCATCGCATTTGCTCCAGCCCCTCTGTGCAGACCTTAGCAGGGAGCTGTGCTCAAGCCCCACGTTCAGGATGTCAGCACGCATATGCATAGTAAGGCAGCATGGCTGCTGGGAAGAATACGGACCTTGGGGCCCAGTAGGCCTGCCTCTCTTCCTGGCTCTGAAAACTCAGGGGAGTCTGCCTCCCCCCTCTGCTTGTTAAGGAGTGGATGATGGTGCCTCCCTTGCAGGGTCCACTGGGACTAGATGTGTGAAATCACTAGGACTTGCAGTGCTGGGCACAGAGCAGGTGCTTAATAAATGGTCATTTTGTGTCCTGTCCCCAACAGGAACAAATCAACAATAAGTCCTATGTCGGACCATGTGTCCTTAGTCGCAGGTGTGTCCTTTGTGCGTGGTTGAGCGAATCCTAAGCAAGGACAATGAACACACCTGGGCCAGGACGGGCACCATGTCAATGCCAAAACCAGGAGGGAAGGGACTCACTAAGAACAAAGTTTGCAAACTCGTGCCTGGGGCCTGGCATGTCATCTGCCTCATTTTGTCACATCTGATTATTGTAGAGATGCATAAATCTTGGGTTTTATGTGAAATTAGTTAAAAACTGCTTAACTTCTTTTTTTTTAATGTTGGATGGGCTCCCCAGCGTAGGCCTAACGACGTACATCTCCCTGCCCACAGTGGCCTTTGGGCCATGAGAGGACTACCTCTGAACCATCTTCTTTTTCTCACACTCCTCCTTAACCCTTTCTCAGATTCCCTGAAATGGCAAAAACCTCACGGCTGTGAGGTTCCTGGTGGCTGTGAGGCGGGGGTTCTGCTGGTGGGAGCTGGTGGGCTGGCATTTCGAGCCACACGCACCTCTCCCTCCTCCTCATCGTGGGCGTCTTCTCTCTTCCCGGGAATCACCAGCCCCGTGTTTGTAGACTCCCAGGAAGAAAGGCACATGAATTACTCAGTCCATGCCCTACAGAAATCCAGAAACAGGACCCTCTTTCTTCCTTTTCTTCAATATGACAGCTATCAGAAAGTAATCAGGTCCTGGGCAGGACATTTCTCCACATGTAAATGGTGCTACAGGAAGGGACCTGGGAGGGGAGGGTGGTGGGCGGGGAGGGTCCTGCTGGGACCTGGGAGGGGAGGGGGGGGGAGGGTCCTGCTGGGAGGCCAGTTTGGGATTCAGCTCCTGGAACCCACCACACAGGTTGTCTGTAGCTCTCTGAACTCACATGAAGATCAATTTCGGGCCTTTAAAATAAATTTGCCCTTGATGGTGGTCGTGGCTCAGCCACTTCAGATTCCAGTTTAGAACACAGCACCCCCCACCGCCCCAAGTGCACCTCCACCGGGACCTGGGCCTCCTCTGACACCACAGCCAGGCAGGTCTCAGTGGCCTATGATCTCAGGGAGAAGCCCTGGCCTAGGGGTGATGGGACACAGCGCCCCCTTGCAGGGTTGAATCCCCAGCCAGCTGAATCCACTCACCCAGGCAGCCTGATTCCCAAATCCAGAGCTTGGTGGACGCCAGGACCTGGCTGTTGTTCTGGGTTCCCGAGCCCAGGAATCCCTAGAAAAATCCGTTTTTTTTCTTTCAGCTCTAAATCAATGAGAAAACTGAAAGGAAACCTAAACCTTAATTGAATTTCTACTTGTCCCCACTGTCACCACCACTGCTAATCCAGATTTGATTTGACACTTTTTTCCTCCCTACTCTCATGGAATTTTAAAGTGCCAAAGTAAGTTGGCCCAGGAAATGCAATAACGATGGCAAAATAGATCCTCAGTGTTGTAGGAAGAGGCATTCTCCACGTGGGGGGAGATGCTTTGGTCTATGAAAGGGCAAGGTGCTCTGTAACAAGATTTGTCTCTATCCAACATGGGAGCAAATCCCAGCAGCCCCGGAGAGTCGGCAGATTGTTTTTAAATCAAAAGTGACAGGGTTTAGGGCGCCTGGGTGGCTCAGTCGTTAAGCGTCTGCCTTCGGCTCAGGTCATGGTCCCAGGGTCCTGGGATCGAGTCCCGCATCGGGCTCCCTGCTCTGCGGAAGCCTGCTTCTCCCTCTCCCACTCCCCCTGCTTGTGTTCCTGCTCTCGCTATGTCTCTCTCTGTCAAAAAAATAAATAAAATCTTTAAAAAAAAAAAAAAAAATAAAAAAGTGACAGGGTTTAAATCAAAAGTTTAAGTCAGCTCTTTTACCCAACAGAAAGATATTGCCCTTCCATGAATTAGATCATCTGCAGGTGAATTTGGAGAGTCTAGGTGAGGTGCGGAAATCGGATGGCTCACCAAATGTTTCAGTTAATAGTAGAGTAGAATAAATCAAGTGAGCCCTGACTTTCAATTGTCTTTTTTTTTTCAAAGACCCATGAGGAATTTCTCCATGATTTGTTGGCCCCATGGCTCCCTTCCTGAAGACAGACCCAGCTGTGGATTTTACAATGAGCTCTGTGACCCCGCACCTGCTTCTACGGGTCAGGGAGGGTGCTCGGAGAAGGCGGCAGGTAGGGATTCTCCACGGGAGGGGGTCTCAGCAGCAGTGGTGCTCCTGACGTGTCGGGCAGGATGCTTTTTGTGTGGGGATGTGTCCTGTGCACTGTGGGATGCTTAGCAGCGTCCCGGGCCCCCACCAACTACAAGCCATCAGCACCCTCTAGTTGCAGTCACCCCCGAAATCTCCAACATCGCCTGCCTCCCCTGCAGAGAACCTCAGGTCCAGGGAAACCTGGCTCCTGGGATGTGAGTCTCAGGGGCTTCATTTCTAAGGAGTTAGAGAGAGTCTGAACAAGGGAGTGTTGCCTGGTGGTTAGGAGCCCAGCCCTGGAGTTGGATGGATCATAACTGAGAACAACTCTAAGGAGAGCACGTAGGAAATGTTCAGTCACCACCATTCTCTACAAATGGACGTTTCTATACAAAGGGGGAGGTGAGTGTAGTTGCCATGGGAACCGGAGGGGGGGTCAGAAAAGAATCCTTGGAAGAGACAAGTCTGAGTGGACCCCGTATACCCTAGCTTGGGCCCCTGCCTTTGAGGCATCTGCTTGGCAGGACCAGCCAGGACCCGGATGTGCTCACTTCGGTTCTTCAGCAGGCTGTAGCAATGACATGTCTCTGCCCTCCAGGTGTGACTGCTGTGATCCTCACAACGACCCTCCTGATTACTGTCCTGGGAGCTGTGATCATAGGTCTGATTTTAAGGATGCAGAGTGGAAAATTGCAAGAGCAGAATAAAGACATATGGTGGCAAATCAATTATGATGACATCACCATTCTGGCCCAGAACAAGGTGAAGCCACGCCTGTGGCCCAGACAGCCATTTCCTGCTCACTGCTAGTGATTTGCAGAAGGGGCCTCATCTAGGAGTTTCTGAAAGCTGAGGCCGACTTATTTATAAAGTGGGGGCTTGACAGAGTCTTAAGACCCGCATTCTGCTTCTGGGCCTCCCATTTCTTCCTTGGTGAATATCTTTGGGGGACATCATTTCTGGGCATCAGTTTTTCAATACTTTAAAATGATCAGATGGTCCCGAAGGTTCCCTTCAGCTCTATTACCCTGTGGGCATAAGAACCCATACGTCCTGTTCAAACATTGATGTTGTCTCCTGGACAGCATTTAGTTATTTTCAAAACCACATTAACTCCTTTGATCTACTGATGACAAAAACAGTTAAGATTCTTTTGCTCGATACACACACGTTAGACATCGACTTCAGGCCAAACATAGTGCAAGGCATGACGACATACCGCAAATGATGTCTTCTGAGGGAGGCAAGCGCTCTGAGAGACGTCCGTCTACATGGTAAGACAGAAGCCCCGCAAATGGGAGTAAATGTCTCAGCATCGTGAAGGCTTCAGAAAGGAGGTGACATTTGGGTAGAGTGTTTTGTCAGTGGGGAGCAGGAGAGAAGGAACACAGGGTGTGCTAAGATGTGGGGCACTCAAGACCGGGAGGCTTGGCACACATTTAATAAGCATAACGTTATTTGATAAGTATATAACATTTGCATAATTTCAAAAAATACTACTATGACCATCTCTTATGACTTAGCATATTTTCGCTTGGAATTCTGAAGTGTCTTTTCTTTCTTTCCTTTTTTCTTTTTCTCTGTTTGTGTTATTAATATTAAACAGTGCAATCTTTGCAAGCGTATAATGATTATTCTGGAACATTTATTGCCCTACTGGAAATGTTAGTGAGAAATGTTTTTTAGAGTAGAAAGATAGACTTGGGTTTCTGTAGTTTAAGAAGAGCTCTTTGTTCCTGGGGGGAGGGAGAGGAAGAGGGGCTCAATTTTACCTTTATCTCAATTTATTAAAAACCTACAAGTGCAATGAATTTTATTTTAAAGATCAGTCAGTTTAGAATTTCAGATAGTACTTGCTCAGGAGTACATGCTACTCAAGATATTAAGAGAATAACAAGAATCTATGTACTTGAACAGATGTATGAATCTTAAATGGTTCAAAGCAAAAGAAAAGTGTTCTAGAATGTTGTTGCTTGTCAAAAAAACAAAACAAAACAAAACAAAACACCAAGGTAGACCAAAGTATACACGTTTGTTCTAACAGACATTTAGGTTGACTTTAAAGATGAGGAATACATTATTGTCAAAATCAAACATTTCTCTCATGTTATGTATATGTCATTCCTGTTACATAGGCTTTATTTTCAAAATTGTCATTCGTGGTAGTTGTTTCTTTTTATTGTATCCTTATATATACTATTCATTCAGTAAGTGAGTTAGGACTTTCAAAAAAAAGGTGACTTGGAGGTCCCGAAGTCAAGGAGGCTCTAACATGTGAAGACCAGATTGGGATTCATTAGCAAGTCATTTTCAAATGTCCCTGGGGATTCTGGGGCTCACTGGTCTGGCCAGGGCTGAACAATAGATTGAGGGTGGAGGTGTGACGGAGAAGAATCCTGAGCCTCCTTCTTCCCTCTTCAACCAAAGCAACTCTGCTTTGTCCTACCTGGTTTCTGCATTAGGTTTCCAGGTAAGACTCTCCCTGAAAAACAGGGTTCCTCTGTGTTAAACACATTCTCTAGGTGTTGGGGAGGCACTGGGGGTATGAAATAGAGCGGTCATGTGGTCAGATGCTCATTTAGAAAGAGGACTCTGGCATCAGGTAACACATCTAGGTAAGTGCCAGAGCCAGAACTTGAATTTGGGCAGTCTGACTCCAGAGCCTGAGCCACGACACTGTCTTTGGTGGTCTGGACCCAAGAGGGACATGTCGCAGGGAAGCACTCACACTTTGGGTCAGAGGATCAGGATTTGAATCCTGACTCTCCCATGTATTGACTGTGTGACGTTGGCACTCATTTTCCTCACCCGTAAATGGTACAGTCTCTTCGGTACTTGGTCATGCTACTGAGAACAATGGAATTGCTTCCTGTCTTACAGCCATCTTGGAGAGGCACACCTATGTCGAGAGGGGACAAGAGTCATTCTTCTGGTGTGATGGTTTCTGGGGACGCCAGCTCCTTTGTCAAGAGCCAGTAGGGGCAAGAGCTCTTTTATGACCCAGTAGGGCTTTACCAGGTACTCCTGAGGGCAAAGTGGCTGCCTATAGGTCCTAGTGTGTGTCTCTGTCCCATTCTCTGCATGTCCTTTCTGTCTGGCAGGGTATTGTGAATAGAGGGACACTCCAGGTAAAAGCCAGGGTAGTTCTGTGACTCCAGACTTGTGCTTCTCAAACTTGAACTTCTAAAGGAGCCGTAACGGTCCGGGGTGTGGGAGAGAGGCTGAGAAAGGCAGGCAGGGATTATGCTTCAAGCTTCAGCAACTGCCAGTCCTTCTAGCACAGCAACAACATTACCCACAACTGATTCCTCAGTACAGAATAGCAAGGATGCAGAAGTCCATGCTCCAGGACGACAGTGTCCAATAAGGTAGCCATTCACCACATGAGGCTAAATAAATTTAAATTAATTAAAATTATATAAAATTTAAAATTAGTTCCCCAGCATCCTAATGTTTCATAGTCTTCACTCCTTTAGAAGTTCAAGTTCCCTGGGTGAAAAATATGTGAAGAAAGAAAACCCCTATATTTATTCTTTGAAATGGAAGTCCTGGAGAGTAGGGGCAAAAGCTCCAAGCAAGGGGAGACTTATTCTTTGCCCTAAACTGGATTTAGCAAAGATTGGAGCCAAAGCTTTCCTTATGCAACTGAACTTATTTTTCTAAATATTTACTTGGGTTTTCCAACTACAAAAAACCATCTTGGATATCATCACTCATCAAATGCTAAGGACCTTTATGAATACAAAACTATTTTTTTTGAAAGATTTTATTTCTTTATTTAACAGAAAGAGAGAGAGCACAAGCAGGGGGAGTAGCAGAGGGAGAAGGAGAATCAGGGTCTCTACTGAGCAGGGACCCCAATGTGGGGCTCAATCCCAGGACCCCGGGATCATGACCTGAACCGAAGGCAGATGCTTAACCAAATGAGCCACCAAGGTGCCCCAAAAAACTGTATACTATGGTCAAGTAGCAATTTAGAAATGGCAGCCAACAATCCACAGCATATCTGTATTGGTTAAGCCTCCTGAAATATTTGTCCTCCTTTCCCTCAAACACCATCACTGGGGTCCCCACCTCTGTTGCCCATATCATGGTGTCCAAACTCTTTAACACAGGCTTAAGGCTCTCTACCCAACCTACTTTCAGAAGAATTGTTTCTCCTGGCTTAAATCCTGTACTCATCCAATGGGTCCTGCTGCTTATACCATATGTGTTTTGTCCTCAGACAATCCATGCCTGCCGCCCCTGCCCCACTCCATCTGGTACCTTCCTGTCCTTCGGGGTTCAACTTAAGCATTTCCTCTTCCAAGGACCCTCTCCTCCATCCCGCAGGGGTCCCTGCATCCATGGAACCCCCATCACAGTCCTGAGTCTTTTGCAATTAACCCCATACTAAAAGTGGCAGATCTTGGTTGACATTTAAATCACGTTGAGGCTTACCTTCTCTTGCGTCCAGATTCTCTCTCTTCTTCTACGCCAATTTTTCCAGCTTGTCCTATGATTTGTGGTGAGTGATGGACTCTCTAAATGCAAACCCAATAGTAATGACAGACAAGAAGATATGCTACTGACTGAAAGATATGTGCCCAGGTTTGAGTTAACAGTGTTACATATTTTAACTGACTGAACCCTCGTAAGAACCCTCTAAGATGGGTTTTATTTTTAATCTCCATGGTACAGATGAGGAAATGGAAGCCTGGAGAAGTGAAATCCCTTGTTCAAGACTTTGTAAGCAGTAAGTAGTAGAAATGGGCTTGAACCAGGTATCTGATTCCAGACTTACACTTGAGACCTCGGCTCACTATTCCTCTGAATGAAAATGAGATATTACTGTGTAATAGAAACAGAGCATCCTTAGAGGCAGATGTTCAGATTCTGGCTGTACTACCTACAGATGCGTGACCTTGGACAAGTCACTTAACCTCGGGGACCTCATCTGGAAACAGGCTAGACATACCCACTTCGCAGGACTGTGTTGTCTGGTAAATGAGATCTCATGTGTTGAGCAACTAGCTGAGCGCCTCCATGAAGGTGCTGCCCTAGGGCTGATGTGGGCCGTGAGGAGCTTGATGGTCCCTGTCGTAGGTGGGTTTCTTGCCGGTTTTCCTGCTTTCCTTCCTAGTCTTTTCTGAGTGGAGCTTTTTCTGGATCATCCTAGATTAAGAATATTCCACTTTGTCTCTGGTCCCAGGGAAACCATGTGGCCATCTGCTATGTTGGTGACCAAGCTAAAGCCTGGGTCAGGAAACCATCTGTGCTGCAGGAAATCCGGCTGGTGAGGCTCCTGCCCTCGGAAGAGAGAAAGTAATGATGTCCTCTGGCTCTCTGCTGCCAGCTCCCGGTTCTCATCTGGAAATGCCCCAGGCCACAGGACCAATGGTGGGAAGCTGCTTCCCTTACCTTGGCCCACTACCCCCGTCCCCTGACAGCCCAGACATTAGGCTTCAGATCCTTTAGCCTGACCCAAGCACCTGAAATCTGGGACCACTTCCAGCCTTGCTCTTTCTCCTTTATTTTTTGGGTCTTAATTCTATCTCTCCATCCTCTGTGTCTCCATCCTCTCTGCTGCTCACCTCCCTCGAACCTGGTCCTTGGATAGAGTCAGATTCATGGAGTCTGATTTCTTGCTCAAGATCTGTGACCTGGCATGCCCTCCCCCTCCCCGCCACTGGCACTGACAGCCAAGAACATCAGGAAGAAGGGCCAGGTCTATGGTTTTGGTTAGACTTTGATCATTCCTCTGGTTTATTTGCTAGAGGCAGGCTGTCTGGATATACCTCCCAGCTCTGCCACTAAGAAATCGTATGATCTTCAACACATTGTTTTACTGTTTAAGCATCAGTTTCCTCATCTGTAAAATGGGAGCAGTCATAGTTCTTTTCTCACCTTTTCTCTGTGTGAGAATTAGCTGCATGTATGTCAAGCACATAGCAGAGCTCCCGGCACAGGAGACATACTGTAATCATCAGCTACTATTATTATTTTCAGGTGTATGAATTAAGGCACGAAAACATTGTCCCCTTCTTTGGTATTCGCACAGAACCACCCAACATCTGCATTGTCACCCAGTATTGCAAGAAAGGGAGTCTTAAGGCAAACAAACTAGTGCATCTTACCTCGGGTTTGATTAGTAGCAGCTAATAAAGAACCTTATCGATGTTTTGCCCTTCATCCAAGAACAGTTCCTCTCGGGTCTAATCGAAAGACCTGAATTATCTTGATGGGCCACCTGCAGGGGATACGATTAGCAGTGGAATTGCCAACAGTCTGGTTTCCTCTGCTCTGGGTGGAAATTGTCTGAGCCTGTTACCATCTCTTAAGACATTATAATCACTTCCAAATTATGTTTCTGGACTCATCCTACCCATGGTATGTGACCATCAGCTTTATGTTGGGAACAAGGAAGTATTTAAAAGACTCCAGACCGGGTGACTTTGTCAATGTTGAATCAGGTTATGATATCTCCTGGGAAATTTCCAGTACTGGCTGTCGAGTACTCTGCCTCGGGGTGTAGTAGTTCTGGTCAAAATCATCCAAGGTGTTAGAATCAAATCCATTCAACATGTGAAGCTCCCTGTGCTTCTGGTAGAGCCACTGGTAATAATTCAAATAACTGTTTTTTCAGAATGTTTTGAGAAACTCAGATAAGGCGATGGATTGGATATTCAAACTGTCATTTGCTTATGACATAGTCAATGTAATTATCATGCAAAACTCATTTAAAGAACAAATACCAGTGTTTTTGAGTTGTTCTGTGTCTTGGGTTAAACTGAACTGTAATCTTTCCTGAAAATTCTCTCTTCCTCAGATCTCCTCAAACAAAATGATTCCACTTCTAAAATTCACTGCTTCAATCAGATTTTCCATTCTTTTCTCCCTCCCTGATTCCAAGTAAATAGTGAGAAGTATTTTACACTAGAGTTGAAAGGGATGCTGGGCTTATCCAATCAGGAAGGAGCAGGATATTTACAGTTCAGGCTGCAACTTTTTATCCCAAAGAAAAGCTAATTATTAGACCATGAAGCAAGCTGGGGAGGAGGATTCCTAACACCCCTTCCTTCTGCCTAGTTTTTGATTCCTCTCCCCAGAAAACGGCCACAAAGCTGTCGAGCTGAGAGGTGGGCTGGGGATGCAGACCTAGGAAGGTGTATAAGCAGGCAGAGTCTTTACTTTGGTCAAAGAGGGTTGTGGTGTCTGCCAAAAAAGATTAATAATAACAGTAGTAGTAGTAGTAGCTAAAATATATTTAGTGCTTATTTTTGCCTACTTTCTATCACTTTGTGTATATTAACTTATTTAATTCTCACAACAAAATATAAGGTAGAGCTATCATTCTATCCACTTGACAGATGGAAGGTGAGTAGTGGGGCCATGTCAGTGTGGACCAGCATCCTGAGGCTGTCCTCCTCGCCCTCGGCTACAATACAGCCGCTCTTTGTAAGCTCTCTGTGCCTGCTTTCGCCATCAGAGGGGACCACTCCAATGACGTGGGAGTGGGTCTTAGTGAGGAAGTCCCTCAGTCTGACACACGGGCAGCAGGGCAGGGCTGGTCATCATCTGTCAGTCAACAGCCCATTCATCAACCAACAGACTCTTCCAGGCAAAACCTGGCCTGGGTGTTGGGAGGGACACAGGGTGAGACATACAGTAGAGGGCTGGTGGCTCTTGGAGTGACTTTGTTAAGTCACTTCCCCTCACTGTAGGGGAAGCTTCCATGTGGGTTTAAGAGAAGAGGCTGGTCTGATTGATGTCAAAGAACTTTCTTTTTTTCTCTAGGATCTAATTGCTCTTTACTTTTGAGGAGTTGTCTTACTTGTGAAACTTCGGTATCTTAGGCTTTAGTGGGAAACCAGCATATTGTCATTACCAAGAAAGGCAGACAACGGAAGCCTCCCATAACAGGTCCTCACAGACGACCCTGGGCCACCACTGTTTGTTAGTATTTCAGTAAGACTTCATTGAACATCTCTTAAGGGTTTGCCTTACTCTGGGCACTTTCATAGGAGGACAAGGACTTGTTTTTAATCTCTGAATGGATTAAAATCTAGCTATAGAAAAAAAAAAGTCAGGAAATGTACATGTAAAATTAAGTGGTGGAATGGTTAAAATTAGGAGGATCTGATGTGGCATCCTCTCCTACCCTGGGCTCCTCCTTCCTTCCCTTCACCCCCTTTCCCTTCCCTCCCCACCAAGCCCAGGGTAGTACTCTAGACTCTGGGGATCTGTCTCCTGCCGCTGACATCACATATATTGTCTCTGAAGAGAAACTAGTAAGTTTTCCCCAGGTAAGGTATGGATAACAAATAGATTTAGCTTTTTCAGTTGGCATTTGGTTTTCAAGAGGTATTAACCCAAAAGTTTCTCTGAAGAAACACTGGGGTGGGTGAGAATGGCACTCTGAAAGGAAAGTCTCCCTGGTGGTCTTCAGTCACTCTGGGTCACTGAGTCTATCCACTGCTCCATGCCAGGGAAACTGAAGACAGCTTGACACCTTGCTTTAGAAGGATTGCAGTCTTCTGAAATGGAGTGTGTACATAATGGGACAGTATAAGGAAGTCAGAGTGAGTTAGGTCAAGGCGCATTTAGGCCCTTTAAGGTCAATTTCTCTGCCAGCATTCCTTCAAAGGGGACTAATATTAACAAAAATTCACTATAGCTTCTCAGAGCTTCCCCATTGGTGACTCTGACATGAACTCAACATTGGCCATACTCTGTGGGTCAGATTGCGCTTCTGGCCATCCCATATCAATCATAAAAACAATTCCTCTCCGGATGTCTGTTTGACCAGAACATTCTCTATGCCAGGTACCAGAGAGATTCTGAGATGCCACAGACTTTTCAAGTCAACAAACGTATGTTGATTGAGCACCTGATTTGTCTCAGACCCAATTCTGAGCATGGAGGGCACGGAGGAATAGGCTCATTGTCCTGTCCCTAAAGAGTTCAACCCAGTGGAGCCAGCCTGGGAAGGAGCTTTGGAAATTATAATATTCTTGAGTTAGGGATGGGCCTTCATTTCTTAGTAAGAGAAGTCTTGATGGATTAAGAGGAAGAGGGCAGTTTGGCATAGAAGTTGCTTAGGAGTTTGAACCCTGGCTCTCTACTACTGGCCAGGTGAACTTAACTACCCTGAGCCTCAGTTTCCCTATGTATCAACTAAAGATAACAGCAGTACCCACCTAATAGAGTTGTTTCGAGAAGTAAGTATACTTAGCACCATGCCCGCCCCGTAACAGGGGCCAGTAAATATTCATTGTTAGTAGGAGCAGTACTATTGCTATTATCACAGATTACTAGTACTAACTAGTACTAAAAACTTGTACATTTAAAAAGTTTCATTCCCATGGGGCTCCTGGGTGGCTCAGTCAGTTAAGTGTCTGACTCTTGATTTTGGCTCAGGTCATGATCTCAGGGTCGTGGGATTGAGCCCCCATTGGGCTCTGCGCTGGGTGTGAAGTCTGCTTCAGATTCTCTCTCTCTCCCTCTTCCCTCTGCCCCCCCCCCACACACACACGTGCTCTCTCTCTTTCAAATAAATAAATAAATCTTGTAAAGAAATTTCATTCCCCCAACAATCCTCTGGGATAAGTCAGCACTGTCCAAACCATAGCAGCTGCGTGGGACTATTGGCCGTGGCAATGTGGCGAGCTCAACTTGAGGGGTGCTCTAAGTGTGAAATTCACACCAGAGCCAAAGACTTGGAAAGGAAAAACAACCAGAATTTAAAATATCTCATTATTTTTATGTTGATTACATGTCAAAATAAGATTTTTTAATACACTGGGTTAAATAAAATATGTCATTAAAGTTAATTTCACCTATTTAACTGAAAAATTGAAAATTACACCTGTGGCTCATATTGTGTTTCTCTTGGACAGTTCTCTTAATTAATAATTAGCAATTAACTCCACTATTAATTCATCTTTCTTTCTTTCCTTCTCTCTTTTTTTATAGAGAGGGGGAGGCAGAGAGAGAAAAGGAGAGAGAGAATCTTAAAGCAGGTTCCACGCCCAGGGGGATTGGATCTCATGACCCTGAGATCATGACCTATTTGGTCTGTGACAATATATATGAAATCATACGTTTCCACCAAGATAGGAAAAAAAAAAAAAAAAAACCCAAACCTGAAGAGATGTGTGCCATCTCTTGGAGAGGGCTGCATTCCTAAACTTTTCAACCATCCCTAAACATCTTGTTTATGTTGTAATGGAGTGAGCGCTGCTAATAAACCTGTATATCAGGGGTAATCAGTGGTCCCTGAATAAAAGGTCTCCTGCCTGGGTCGGGCCTGGCACCAGCAGGGGCAGAGAGAGTTGTGAGCGTCGGGGGCAGTCCTATTGCACGGGGAGGTCGCCATGAAATGAGAGAGAATTCCGGATTGGAGACAGGTCTGCCCAGATTTCAAGCCCAGACCTTGGCTTGTTGGAGCCTCATTAGAGAGTTCCAGAGGCAGCCCCAGCCAGGCCCCTCCAGTTTTGGGTGAGTGGGTTGCAGTTCCTAAAGTGTAACTGTATCATCTCAAAAAACAAACACTGAATTTTGGGGTGGGAGAGGGAGTGGTGCATCTACGATCCTGCTTTCCGCTTTAGCCGGCACTTCCAGCATTGCTAAAGCAGGGCAGTGACTCAGACTGTGATCCCTACGAGAGCAGAGGGAGTCCCTGAGCTGGTGGCCACGAGGCCCACGGCCCCCTCCCTGGGGGCAGAGTCCATTCAGGGCCTCCTCGCATTCCCCCTTGCTGGAACACTGAGTGCCACCATGGCCTCCTGCTACCACACCTATGGGTGCCTTCACCTCCCTCCTCAGCTGGGCTCGGGACACATTTGAACCTGGGCAGTTCCCGTATCACGGTGTCAGGAGAAGGGGTGTACTTTGATCCACCCTCCTCCTCCTCCCATACAATTAATCACCAGGGCACCGGAAACAGTAAAATCTAATGATTTAGAAGCGGCTGTGCTTTGAAGGCACCCCAACCTGGGTTTATATTCCAGCTCTGCCCTCACTCTCTGGGAGCAATTTAAAACTGTGAGTTTCCTCATTGGGAGACAGAGAATGAGAACATTAACCCGTCTTCCGGAAAGACAGAATGTGATCCTACGTATGAAGAAAGCACAGTGCATAGTATAAGCACTCAAAGAAAGGTCTGTTGTTACTTATTTGTTCATCAGCGATCCAGGTCTCGGTATGAATTTTCATGGACCCTTGTGGCTTCAGCACAATGCTCAGTCACGCCTCTTCTTTGCCCTTCGGAGCTTTCTTTCGTCAGCCATGGGGCATTTGTGCAGGGGGTCAAGGGTGGGGACGTGGGAGTGGGACTGCAGCCCTCCCAGTCCTGCCCCACCACAGGCCAGCGCTGTGACCTGGTGCAGGTGAAATTCTTCGTTTCTCCCTTTCCTTCTTTCCTTATTTGTAAGATGAGGTTGATGATAATGCCACCTGTGTCTACAGGGTCACTAGGGGAATTACATGGGTTGGTTTAAGTAGGGAACTTAGGTTGATACCACATACCACATAACTTAAAACAGAAAAAGATCCAGTAAGACCCTCGAGAGAGACATGGTCATGTTCGCTCTTGCTCCGGAACCTCTGGGGTGAGGCAGGTGGGAGGAGGCCCGAGCTCCTCAGGCTGATGCAGGTGCAAGGGCCCCACGACAGCCCCATGCCTGTGACGTCCTGAGGCTGCTGCCTTCCTACAAGCTCCCACGCTGAGTATTCTGCAAATGGCTCAGAGACTCAGATCAAAGATATAGAGAGCCTTTATGTCTGTACTCTAAGTCCAAGAAGCTGGAAATGTTGAATAAATAGTACGGAAGCTATCAAGGAAGGTAAGAAAATAAAGACCCCAGGATCACCCACAGTGGGGCCCCCCTGGCTCCCTGCACTCCTGTGGTTACTTCTGAAATGCAATCAGCCCTGTCCCCCTCGCCTTTGTATCACTGCTGCTAGCCTGCCCTGGGACATCGCAGAGATATACCAACATCCGTCCATCTGATCCCGCTTCAAATGTGACAGCTCTCATTTTCAAATTTATCTCTTCTCTCTCTGTGTTCCTCCAACAATTGTTGGTCTTTCTTTACGCCCTTCCCTGCCTATGGAAAGATCTGTGCACTCTGCCCCCATCTCCCTGCCAAATGAGCATGCTCTCTGCCTTAGTGACTCACCCTGAGCTCGGTCTTCCCGTTGGCACTCTATCCCCCATTCTTTCCAATTAGTATACGTGCCGCCGTATACTAATATACTAAGTGAGCACTCTATCCCCCATTCCGATCCCTCTCTTGCTTTGGGTTCCTTAGCATCAGGCCTGGCTTGTGCTGCATGTGATCTGTAGCTAATACAGGCTCTTGTGTTTGGGTCTAAGCATCGGCTTTTTCTTCCTAAGCTCCCCAGGTGGCTTTAATGGGCAGCCAAGGTGTGGAACAATAGACGAGGACAGGTGTTCTCAGCCTATGTGCACAAGAATCTCCGAGGGATCAGGTTAAAATGCACAGTCTGATTCAGTACATCTGGACAAGGCCTAAGACTCTGCATTTCCGCCAAGCTCCCAGGTGATGTTGGTGCTGCTGGTCCCTAGGCCATCTTTCAAGTAGTGGGGATCTAGGCAGGCCCATCTCAGAGATGGTCAAATTGAGGCCCAGTGAGATGAAGTGCCTTGCTTGAAGAGACTGAGTGGTCAAGTGGAGATGTGAATGTGCGTCTTCTGATTCTAGTGTTCTTTCTGGGCCTCTTCACAAATAATGGTAGTTTATTATTGCATAATAATAATAGCTATAAACCCTTAAGAACACAGTGGATGACATGAGAATTTTTCAACATTCCTCATTTTATCCCCTTTCCCTTGCAAAGTGCTCAAACAGGACCCTTAAGTGGATATAACAGAATGTAATATTCTATTATTATAGAATCATTATATGCAGGTAGGAGTAGAGTATAATTCCTAACACATAGGTAATAAGAGAACAGTCTTAACTGCATAGTGTTGTTTCCATATTGTTGATATCCTTTATCATATTTATACACATTTTCATGATAATTTATGGTGGGGATTTACTTTGTGGCATGCACATGTCTGGTGTCTCACATACATTATGCCGTGTACCCTCCACAGCCACCCTGGGAGCTAGGGATTATTGTCACCTCTGTTTTGATGAGAAAAATGAGGCTTATGGGGTAAAGTAACTTGCTCTCTGCTAAGTGTTAGAGCTGGGATTTCAATTAAGGAGTCTGATCACTCCATCAGATTCTATTTTATTTAGCTTATTTATTTTAGGCTGGCCTTGCCTTCGTGGCTCCAAGCAGGGGGCCAGAAATAGTCTTCCCCTACTTGGGTAACTCTGCCCAGGTTGACTCATGGGCAAGGGGCTATGTTAGTGGCTCTGGAACCAAATGAACCTAGAGATGGGCGCTTCCCCCTCCCCTGGGTCTGTGTTTCTGTCCATCTGTTTCTGTCTCTGTTTCTTTCAGCAGGGTCCATTGACACCTACTCTAATTCATTTGCTTATTTTCACTCTTCTAGGGCATGCTGTTCCTCCACTGGAGCCCCCTGGGGTCCTATGGCAACCTGAAGCCTTCCAACTGCCTGGTGGACAGCTGGATGCAGGTGAAGCTGACGGGCTTTGGGCTGTGGGAGCTCAAGTATGGCTGGACCTATACGTTGTGTACACAACGTACAGCGAGGGACGGACAGACCACTCGGGTAACCACTGGCAGATCTTGCACCCACTAGCTACCAGCAGAGTGGTCACAGGGAACCTGCCCCCCCCCCACCTCTGCCACCTGAAGCTCACTGGCACAGGGACCCACCGGGGACCTGCCTCTGGAGCTGACTGTGTGTGGCTGTTCTATTGCCCCCGAGGGAGCGAGAGAAAAATAGCCTCCAGGGTGGTGAGTCTGTGGGGGTGATGTCCGAGTTAGGAGGCTAGCTCTCACCCTGGCCGAGCTGGGCAGCCCCAAGCAAATCACTGCCCTTCTCTTTAGGCCGCGGCAACCCACTGCATCATGATCCTGTGTCCTCAGAGCGCATCATCTGCAGGCACTTAAAAGACGATGAGTTCCATCCTCTCGGTGCTCCAGTATCACTTGAGAAGCTTTAAAAAAATACCTAGGTGGCCAGATCCCACCCCAGATCAACTGAATCAGAATATCTGAAGATGGAATCCAGACCTGGGCATCTGTGTGGTTTTTAAAAAGCTTTCTAATGATTCTCGTGCACATCTCAGGACGAGACCTTCTTGCCTGGAGGCCAAACCCCCTTTGCACATGCGCAAACGGAGGCTCGGACTCTTCCTACTCCTCCGCGGTTAACTGAGCACCCTTGAGTCTCCGCTCGCGCGGTCCCGGGGCGCTGGGCACCCCTCCCTGAAGCAGCACCTTACGGCAGCCTGGCTGTGCGCACGTGGGGGAGTTTCTGTAACGTGGGACAGCATGATGGCTTACAGAAAAAGACAAAAGGGGAAATTCTGAACACCTGCTAGCAGCCACTCTATTTCCCCATCCCCCAATATATATATATATATATGTTTAGCGATTGTAGCCTACAATGAAATAAACCTATAAACCTCACAGCAAGCAATAAATGTAGGTTATACAAAATATCCAGAACAAAGAGATCTATAAAGACAGAATGCAGGTTGGTGGTTGCCCGGGGCTGGGGGCAGGAGGACCGGGGAGAAGCTGTTTAATGGGAACAGGATTTTACTTTGAGGCCATGGACATGTTTTGGAACTTCTTTTTGGGTGGTTGGTTGTACAATACGGGGAATGTACTACATGCCACTGAATTGTTTACTTTCATGGTTAATTTTATGTTCTACGAATCGTACCTCAATAAATTAGTTTTTAAAATCTAGACAAGACAGAAAAGGGAAAGAAAAATGAAGAACTCTACTAACTGCACAGTCAGGCGATAGGCACAGTTACCACGTGAGTGCGCGTCCTTCCTGATCGTTTGCTCTGCGTTCGCATACCCACGGGTCCCTATTTGCCCTTTAAGTCGGGCACTCTTGGGAAGATTTCTCAGGGCCTGGATGCTTTTAATTCTTCTGTGCTTCCCTGAGAAAGAGTGGTGGCTTTTCCCGTTCTGCCTGCCCCTTTCCCACCGCAGGCTTCCCTCTCCACATCGTTGCTTTGCAGAATTCTACTGGACGGCCCCCGAGCTCTGGCGGCTCCCAGAGGCGCCCTGGTCCGGCACCCCAAAGGGAGATGTTCACAGCTTTGCCATCCTGATGACGGAGCTGACCCACAACCAGGACCACGGGCCTTTTGAGGACCTCGACAAGGCACCAGATGGTAAAGCTGAAAGAGCCTCTTTGGCAGGCTTTGGTTGTGTGGGCTAGCTTTCAAATGCTTGTTTTTAAATTCAGTGTTTATTAATTTATGATTTATTCCATCGTTTTTCCTTCTTAAAGTTTATGTTCTTTTTTAAATTAAAAAACTGGTTGCAGTTTGCTTATAAAAACAATCCAGAAACTCAGGATTACACACTTTATTCTATGATAGCAGTCAGGGTGATCCTGTTGGAAAATGATTTAGGTCACGTCACTTCTGTTCACAGCATCCTCCCCTGGCTTCCCATTTAGGGAACGAAAGCTAAGCCCTAACAGTGGCCTGCAAGACCACCAAAGCCCTCCCACCTGGCCTCGGGGACCTTCTCTATTAGTGTCCTATGGTTGCCATAATAAGTTAACCACAAATCTGCTAGGTTTAAGTGACAGAAATTTATTTTCTTACAGTTCTAGAAGGCAGAAGTCCAAAATCCAGGTTCAGCAGGGCCGTGCTCCCTCTAGAAGCTTTAGGGAAGATCTGTTTGTCTTATCTAGTTTTTGGTGGCTGCCCTGGGGCTTCATGGACTTTTGGCCAAATCGCTCCAATCTCCGCCTTCACCTTAACATTGCTTCCTCCTCTGTATACCTCTCCTCTGTCTGTATCTTATAAGGGGCACTTGTCGTTGGATTAGAGCCCACCTGGGATCCCGAAATGATCCCCTCAACCCAAGATACTTAATTATATCTGCAAAGACCTTTTCTTCAAATAAGGTCACATTCACAGATTCTGGGGATTAGGACATGGACATATCTTATTGGGGACCACCATTCAGCTCAGTACACCTTCCTAATTCCATCCCGCATGGTTTGCCCCTTTCAGTCATGCTGGCCACCTTCATGTGCCTCCCTCATGCCAGACACATTCCTACCCCAGAGCCTTTGCACACACTGTTCCTTCTGTTTGGGTATCTCTCATCTCATATTTGTATATACAAATTTGCTTTATTCTTTCTTAAGGACTACAGAATTTTTCATTGTAAGGATATGCCATGTATTATTGATTAATACACATTCTGGTTATTTTCCATTTCTTGCTATTATAGTTGCTGCAGTGAGCAGCCTTGTATCTTTGTGGACATAAAATTGAATAGATAAATATATTTTAAGTATATTTAATTTTTTTTTTTTAATAAATGCTGCCCAGTTGTCTTTATAGGATATGCTCAGGCTTATTTTTTGCTGAGTTGTCTCTTCACACACACCCCGTCATGGAATTAAGGGCAGAAGTGGTAGGAGATAAGCAAAATTTGATCCAGATTGATAAAAAAAAAAAAAGTATAGGAGGCGTAACCCCCAGCACTGTTACTTTCCAGGTTAGCCGTACACTGGAATTACCTGGGAATTTTACAAACTGCTACTACCTGGGTCTCAGCCGAGGAGATTCTGATGCCACATGCCCCGATCTGGGCATCAGGGTTTGCGGGTGATTCCAGTGTGCAGCCCACGTTGAGGGCTGCTGTCTCGAGCAAGCCCAGGGAAGTGTTTGTGTGTCAGTTTCTAAGTTGCTCCCTTGATTTATTTTCTGTACCACTTTGCCTATCATTTCTAGCCCATTCCCAGGGGCCAGCCTCAAGTCTCATCTTTAGAGCATCATGAATTCCCTGGAGACTTTTTTCAAGTCAGGAGCCTTTCTGAATGTATGTAGTTGCTTTAAAAGCGGCTTCCTGGGGCGCCTGGGTGGCTCAGCCTGTTAAGCGTCTGCCTTCGGCTCAGGTCATGATCCCAGGACCCTGGGATCGAGTCCCACATCCAGCTCCCTGCTCAGCGGGGAGTCTGCTTGTCCTTTTCTCTCTGCCCTTCCCCGCCAGCTCAGGCTCTCTCTCCCTTGCTCTCTCTCTCAAAAACAAACAAACAAACTAATTAATTAATTAAATAAACAAATCTTTAAAAAATAAAAATAAAGAGATTGGATCCCCCCCCCCAAAATAAATAAATAAATAAAATAAAAATAAAAGTGGATTCCAGTTTCTAATCTATGGTCAGGTGAAATAGAAGGGAGACTAATCCCAAAAGGTTCACCCCAAATCCAAGTGCAACTGACTTTGGAACCAAGAAGCTACATAGATCTTCCCAGACTGAGCCCAGGAAGGAGCCCATCTGTACTCGCCAGGCTCAGCTGCCATGGGATTGCACCAGTTGGGGTGGAGGTGGGGGGCCGGGGTGGCAGTGGGGATGGGCAGACTGTGTACAATTGGTATGTTTGCCCTTCACTGTAGTCCTTTGCTCACAGAGTTAAATGAGAGCTGGCCATATGGGACTATGTATACACAGGACTGCAACCAGGAAAAGTACAAGGTGCACCTAATTTATGGACAAACACACTTCTTCCATTAACTTCTCGTACTTCCCTACAAACAATCCTGGTGCTGGGAACTGGATAGATATCAAGTCTCTGCACACACTAGACCAGTGCTTTTCACATGTTAGTGGGTGTCAGAATTACCTGGAAGGCTTGTTAAGACACGGAATTACTGGGTCCCACCCTCAGGGTCTCTGATTCAGGAGGTCTGGGGCGAGGCCTGAGAATTTACGTTTTTATCAAGTTCCCAGATGATGTTGAAGATCCACAGTTTGAGAGGCACTATTCCCTGGGTACTTGTTAGAAATGCAGATTTTCAGGCCCAACCCCAGGCCTTCGGAATTGGAAACTGTGGGGGTGGGCCCAGAATCTGTGTTTTAAAAGCCCGCCATCCCCCATCCTGATGCACACCAAAGAAGAACAGTTACAATAGAGTAACCATGGATGGTTGACGATTAAAGGACAGCTGCACATTATTAGCTCATGACATGTGTACTCTGAGGGGCAGACCCACAATTTGAATTTGAACCCATACGGTAATTGTGTGGTTTTTTTAAATGTATTTTCTTTCAGATTATTTTTTTAAATGTATTTTCTTTCAGATCATTTTTAGGCATTAAAAATGTGCACTTAAACTCAAGTATGTACATTTACAAAAACAAGATAATATTTTACACAGTTTTAGAACTTGTATTATTATTATTAAGTAAAGGCCATACCTTGTTCAGATTTCCTTGGGTTTTTTGGTTTGTTTGTTTTTTGTTTTTTTGTTTGTTTTGTTTGTTCATTTTTTAAGAGGAGAAGAAAGGGCAGAGGGAGAAGGAGAGAGAGAATCTTAAGCAGGCTCTACACCCAGTGTGGAGCCCGACACGGGGCTCAATCTCACGACCCTGAGATCATGACCTGAGCCAAAATCAAGAATTGGATGCTCAACCGACTGAGCCACACAGGTGCTCCCAGATTTCCTTAGTTTTTAACCCAGTGTCCTTTCCTACCCCAGCATCCCATCCAGGACACCCCACTGCATTTAGCCATCATGTCTACTCCATGCTCCTTAGGAATGTTTCTCAGAGACTATCCTTCATTTTTATGACATAGTGCTGGCCAGTTATTTTGTAGAATGTTTATCATTTGGGATTTGTCTGATTACTTTTTTCATCATGACTAGACTGGGCTTCTACTTCTTGGGAGGAAGGCCACAGAGGTAAATTGGCACGTTCGTCCCATCATGTCAAGGGTACATAAACCCTGGTTCTTTTTTTTTTTTTTTAAGATTTTATTTGTTTATTTGACAGAGAGAGACACAGCGAGAGAGGGAACACAAGCAGGGGGAGCGGGAGAGGGAGAAGCAGGCTTCCCGCCGAACAGGGAGCCCGATGCGGGGCTCGATCCCAGAACCCTGGGATCGTGACCTGAGCCGAAGGCAGACGCTTAACTACTGAGCCACCCAGGCGCCCCAAACCCTGGTTCTTTTTACTGGAGAATGATATTGGAAACCAAGACCTAGATGCTGGGTGTGCTCGTTGCTGCTGGGCTGTTCTTGCATCTTGCCCTTCCCAGGGGCATGTGTATATATGCGTTTCCGTATTTGTATCTACCCAGCTGTATCTATGCTAAGCTAAACATGAGTTCATACCGACGTTTACAACATCATCACCCCATGGTTCATTTATTCTAGTCTCCCCGTCACTTACCCAAACCTCCCTTTCTAACAGTGAGGTCCTGGCTCCCACCATTTGCCATCCATTTACTTACGTATCCAATCACAGCCTATGTGCGTGGTACTTTCAGAGTTCTTAGTCTGTCCCCTGGTGAGAAGCAGCTGTGCCGACCAGAATACAGTGATTGTGAATGGGTCCTTTTGTTTAGTCTTAATGGTCTCAAGTCATTCTTTTGTCACGGTCTGCCTCTATCCTGGGATTGTCCAATATCCTAACTGATATTGTTAAGAATGTGTGTTCTTTGAGGTTTACTCTCCGTGCTGTAAAGTTCTGTGGGTTTTAGCAAATACACAGTATCATGTACCCACCTCCACAGCCTTTTCTGGAATGTCATATAAACAGAACCACACAGTGTGTGGCCTTTTCAGACTACCTGTTTTTACTTAGTAATATGTGCTTAAGATTCGTTCATGTTGGGCGCCTGGGTGGCTCAGTCAGTTAAGCGTCTGCCTTTGGCTCAGGTCATGATCGCAGGTCCTGGGATCCAGCCCCACATCGGGCTCCCTGCTCAGCGGGGATTCTGCTTCTCTCTCTGCCCCTCTCCCCACTCATGATCTCTCTCTCTCACACTCTCTCTCTCAAATAAAAAATAAATAAATAAAAATTCCTGTTATTACACCCATAGTATTTTTATACCAAAACATGTATACATTGTTCTCAAATTATTATTGCCTCTACAAAACCTGGATAAGCAGAATGTTTAATAAATATTAGTAGAAGTCAATGCAGAAGTGAAAGAAAGTAGGTTTACAAAGTTGGACGTGGAGGCAGCACGTGGTGGTAACATTTATTATTTGCTAAAATAACTTCTATGGGACATTGTATATGGAATACAGATTGTATAAGGTGCACTTTGGGGATTTCCAACCCCAAATTCTTATATACTCCTGAAGTCACATAGACATATATATGCTTTACTTCGAGAAAAGTTCTATTGGGAAAAAAAAACGAACTTAATCTAAAAACAGATTCATTAGAAGGTGCTTATATGTTTTACAGTAGGATTCTTCATTTTCCAGGAGGTTCCAGAGTATTTCTCATAAAATATTCAGATTTCTCCAACATTCCAATCTGTTCACTTTATTTAAAAACTCAATTTACAAATTGAAGAGCACATATGTTTGAAGTGTCCTGAATGGCCCAAAGTTTTCAGACGTTTGGCTGTCTACATCCCACATGAATTTCAGAAATCATCAGCCAAATCAAAGACCCCACGGCTTCAGTTCCATTTCGATCTTCCCTGTCAGAGGAGAAGGGCAATGAGAAGGTTGCGGTCATGGTGAAGGCCTGTTGGGATGAATCTCCAGAGAAAACACCCACTTTCTCGTCCATCAAAAAAATTTTACGAGAAGCCAGTTCCAAAGGGTGAGTGAGATGTGGAACATTTTCTCCTGATCATTTAACCATTAGAATTTTGAAACAATATGGCTGTGATTGCTCCTGTATGGCTCACTCCATTCATTCATTCATTCCTCCACTCACTCATTCATTCACCCATTCCTTCATTCATTCATCATCCACCCACTCGATGCCTTCCACATGCAAAGCACCGTGTTGCATGCTGATTAGAGTGATAAATTCTCCCTTTGTTTCACAAATGACACAAAAATGTATCAGACATCAGCACTTCCATTGTCCTCCTTTGTCTGTTCCAGATATCACTAATCAACCAAGCTCTCTTTCCCAGGGAATTTTGACATGGCCCCAGAATGTTTTCTGAACCAGCATTCCAAGGGTCATGACTCATCAGTTGGGGTTGGACAATGAGATAAAAAACTATTCACCAGCCTTAGAGTAAGTCTTTAACTTAAATTATTTGTGACTCCCAAGCAATTTCCTCAATAGTAGCTCGCTTCATATTAGGATAATTGTGTCATCTTTTGGCACATTGAGCATATGCAGCATGGCCATGTTAGAAGTAGCTTGAGTTGATAGAAGGGCCCTGGGCTGGGAGTCTGGCATCTACTCCTAACTTGGCCATTCTGCTGTGTATTCTTAACACAACAGCCCTGTATTCTGCATTTTCCACATCAAAATTGTTTTTTTTTTTTAAGATTTTATTTATTTATTTGAGAGAGAGAATGAGAGACAGAGAGCATGAGAGGGAGGAGGGTCAGAGGGGGAGGCAGACCCCCCGCTGAGCAGGGAGCCCGCTGTGGGACTCGATCCCGGGACTCCAGGATCATGACCTGCGCCGAAGGCAGTCGCTTAACCAACTGAGCCACCCAGGCGCCCTCAAAATTGTTTTAAATGGTACGTCTCAGGTCAATCATGACTTCTACTCAGAAAATCTGCTCTCCTATGTTAAGGCAAGTCTACTTCCTATGTGAGCCTCAGTCTCCTTATCTGAAAAATGGGGAATTGAAACGATTTTTCTGAAGATGCTTCTAAAACAAGAGCCTATAGGATCTAGAAGTGCCCCTACATCTGTCATCTGAAAAGAAAACAGCTGGTGTTATTCAGAAGAAAAAAAAAAAAAACCTGTCCTGAAATCTGTATTTTTGACTGACCATGACGATGGTCTGGAGCATGTTGGGAAGTGGGGAAGGGCCAATTTGTTGAGTGTCTGATGAGTGCCAGACACAGATTGAGACCGTGTACCCATTATCTCCCTGAACCCTCAGAACAGCCCTGGGAAGTACGTGGTATTATCCTCATTTTCCAGAGGAAGAAACTGAGGCTCAGGGAGATGAAGGGTGCAGGTCAAGGTCATAGAGCTGGTAGAAGGCTGCGTGGCCTCACAGCCATGGTCATTTCACTGCTGTCCACGGGCAGCCCTGCAGTAGGGAACCTGAAGGGCAAGACATATTTTGTCTTTTCTTGGAATGGATAGCTGGAAGTTGTGCTCCACTGTGGCCCTAAAGTTCTTGGAAAAAAGTGTTAATGTGGGGGTTCTTTTAAAGCCACGTGAACATCCTAGACAGTATGGTGAGCAAGCTGGAGGTGTAAGCCAATCACCTGGAGGACGTGGTGGAAGAGAGGACCAACCAGCTGATGGCGGAGAAGAGGAAAGTGGATAGGCTTCTGTCCACAATGCTGCCAAGGTATTCCAGAGCTCGGGGTGGGGGCGGAGCTTTTCAAAGGACCCGGGGAAAAAATAGCATCACTATCTAAAAGGCTCCATATAGAGAGAATATTTTTTTTGTTCCTTTAATAAGAGGAAGTCAGGTTCTTCTAAAACAGGTGAAGCATTTTGTAGGCAACTTAGTACAGCCTGTAAAAGGAGATAGGGGCAAAGTCCCTTGAATTCATAGGACTAGAGAAGGTCTTACAGTAAAGATTATGGCTGCGGCAACAGGAGAGCGACCACTAGATGGAGCTCTGGTTGCATGAGTCTGATTAATTGCTAGCTCCCCAGTATTTGAGATCGTGCTCCAAAACCTTTCTTTGTACAATACGATATGCGCCCATGACTTCAGATTCAAAACTCGCTTAATATTTGGCTGTAATTGCATCTGTACTCTCTTTAAACACTTGGCAGGAGCATCTGCTGTTAAAATTCCAGCACCCTTCCTGTGTGTCTTGACAAAGAGGCGGGGTCGGGGATTTGAAGGTGTTAACGTGAGATTGGTGGATTAAAGCAAAAATATTGATTTGTGGATTGGTGGCTGCTTACTTTTCCTCCCACATCTGCAGGTTGAATCTTTACCATCAAACTCTATAACCAACAGGGGAAAATGAGATGCCCTCAGGGAGAAAATCCTTATTGTAAAGGCATTTCTGTAACCTGCTCCCCCCTCCTCCAATTTATACCCACCCATGAAAGTATCTCTTTAGAGAAAATGCAGGTGGAGAAATGGGAGTCAAAAAAATCCCTTTAGATGATGGAATTTTTGTTAACCAAAAACCTAATCCACTGAAGCAAAAGGAACTATAAGGATGACTCTGCGGGGGTTTGTAGGAGACAAAATGAGTAAGAGTCTGTTCAAAACCGATCCCTATTCTCTGGTTTCAGCTTCATTGGAGAACAGCTCATAGCTGGAAGGTCTGTGGAACTGGAACGTTTTGAGTCCGTGACAATCTTTTTCTCTGACATTGTTGGATTCACAAAACTGTGTTCTCTCAGCTCCCCCCTACAAGTTGTGAAGCTCCTTAATGACCTGTACAGTTTATTTGATCACATCATTAAGACATATGATGTGTCTAAGGTGAGACACTTGGCTCCTGGGCTGTGAGGGGACACGCTCTCCTTGTCGGCTGACTCCAGGGCAGGAGTGAGGGTGGACCCAGCCCTAGCTGTCAGCCAGGGAAAGGCTCTATTTCAGGCTGGCAGTCTGTCCCAGTGCATGGCAGAAACTCAATATTTTATTCCCGTTTGTTTTCTTGGGAAAGGGCTTGATTAATCACAGATGCTTGTGCTTGTCAAGATTCACCAGTTGCTCGTTTCCTTCCATTATTTCATCTCGCGGTAAACACATTTCTAAAGAGGCATTGACCTCCTACTGACTGATTCCTCCAGCTCGCTCCTGAATATATTTCCTTCGTATTCAAAGAGGCTCACATTTACTCTCCTTTAAAGGTTGTCTTCGGACCCTGTGTGAGTCTCACTTCTGTTACTGTGATCCTTAGCAGTGCAGGTGAAGACAGACGCCCAAGTGTAGACTATCAGACTCGTGGCTAAAATGAGAAACAACGATCTGCCTAGTGCCTCTCAGGGGGGGCAGGGGGAGAGATGTAGGAATGTGGTAAAAAATGATTTGTCGGGGAAGGATAGCAAAAATGAATAATTTGGCTTCATTCAAGTGGTGGTGATGGCTGCTTTGGGTGTTTTCTGAGTTTTCTGATGGGGCCGGATCATGACTTCAGGGTGCCCAAGCTCACGCATCTTGGGGCAGCCACAGGTGCTGACCACGATAGCAGGGCTCTGCCTGTGGCCCTGGGGCCGGGGAGATTTGGGGGACAGTGTGGTCATGTCCCCCGGGGACATAATCTTAATGGTTATCCCCCAGTGTTCCCCACAGATATGCCTCTGTTTAAGGGTGAAAGAAAAGATGGTGTGGATAATCTCAAAGGGTAGGTCACAGGTACCCCAAAACGGAAGCTGCTCTGCTTAGGAGGGCATCCTCTGGGGTTTCCTCTTGGTGTTATGTTCTCCGCTATGTTTTGCACAAGCTAATACTAAATCAGTGTCAGTGTCTAAAGGATGTATGTACCCGTGGTGGGGAGAGGCAGCCTGGAAGCAATCAGACTTGTGTACTGGTTGATCTTGTGTAATTCTGGGGTGACCAATAGACAGAGGTATTTTTACTGCCTGGCTAATGCCTGAAATCCCACATTTACCACATGATCTTTGGATTCTGCTAAAATGCAAACATCTGGAAAGGTTTGTATCTTTAAAGTTCACACTGGTCATTTATTTTCTATTGTGAATGAGGGATCTGAAAGCTGACTTTATTAGGATTTTTAAGGGGAGAGAAGAGGACAAATCAGGCAGATACATGCATTTATACGTAAGTATAAGCATATATATTGTGTCTACTATATACATATGTATAAATGTATCTAAGAGCCCTTGTATGGGGTGAAGACCTTTCAGGTTGGGCAAGATGAATTCCACTTGATTGGATGCATGCGATCCTTCAAGATTTACCCCATTTGTACACTGCTGCCTGTTTAACTGGTTTTGAACTTGAGTTGTGGAAATATGGTCACCACCATGATCAGATTTCAGAGGAGAAAGCAGTGACTGTGTGCAGGAGGGCTCAGGGAAGGAAGGCTTTGTGGAAGAACCAGGACAAGGGCAGAAACTTGTAGACATGCTGGGACATGGAGGGAGTGGAGGTCAGGGAGTGTGACTCTTCAACGTGGGGGGCCTCAGAGCAAGGCCACTTTGTTGCTTTTTTTTCAGGTGGAAGCCACTGGAGATGCATACATGGTGGCTAGCGGACTTCCCATGCGCAGTGGAATCCAGCACGTGGATGAGATTGCCACGATATCCTTGTACTTCCTCAGTGCCACTGTCTACTTCCAGATGGGGCACATGCCTGAGGAGAAGCTCAGGCTCAGGATTGGGATCCACACAGGTAGACAGCCCTGGGGCCTTAGGGTCCACGTATGACAGCAGGTGGTTCTGGATTCAAGTCCTGGGTCTGAGGTTTTTAGGACCCCGAAGTTGAATGGTAGCATCTTCAAGCGAAACAGGGTTGAATTGTCTCTGTAAATCTATTTCCAGCTAGCCAGATTACTTGGTGACAGCGAAGACACCCAGAGACTCCAAGATGTTGAACCAAAAGTTAAGAGGAGACCGAAACGTAGGACGGTTATGTGGGGCTGCTCTCCGCACCCCCCGCCCTCCCTCATGCCTCTGCCTCAAATGCCCTTTGATCTGGTCTGGTTTTGGTCAAACTCATGGGCACGTGAACTGTGCAGAAGCAACCAGCACTTGGTTTAATGCTCTTCTTAGTTTCTTAATTAATATATTATCATAACATTATTAATATAATTATCACTATATTATTATATTAATAATATTTATATTATTTACTTTCTTAAATAATTCTTAATAGGTTTTGAATGAGGGGTTCCTTATTTTCACTTTAGACTGGGCCCTGTAAGTTATGTAGCTAGACCTGCTCCTACCTGTCCTCCAAGGCTTGACTAAAATAAAACCTGGCCCCTAATCAGAATTAATTACTCCCACATTTGTGCTGCAGTTCCTTTGTTTATATCTCTAGTGCATGAATAACATCATCATTAATTTCTGTCTGAGCTTGGTTGTTATAACAAAATACCACAGACTGGGTGGCTTAAACAACAGACATTTATTTTCTCACAGTTCCGGAGGCAGGGAAGTCCGAGATCAGGGTTTCAGTATGGTCGGTTCCGATGAGGACCCTCTTCTTAATCTCACCAAAGGCTGCCTTCTGGCTATATCCTCACATAGCGAAGAAAGAGAGAGCGCTCTGGTGTCCCCTCTTCTTCTAAGGGCCCTACCCTCAGGACCTCATCTAAACCCTAAGTACCTCCCTAAGGCCCTGCCTCCTAATACCATCTCGAGGGTCAGAGCTTCTGCAAGTGAATGAAGGAGGGGGTTACAAACATTCAGCTCATCATAATTGATTATGTGGTTTTCCACCAGAAGTCTGTGGATTCTGTAGTTTGCCTCTTTGTAAACCCTAGGATCTGCTGCCAAGCTCTGCCTGAAGAGGGCACTTAAATATTTGTTGAATTGCATTTACTGACTTAATGTGCATCATGCAGTCCAGCCCTTGGGAAATGCAGATCGGCTATGCCCTTCTGTTCTCCTCCTTGTAGGTCCTGGGGTGGCTGGCGCGGTTGGAATCACCGTGCCCAGACACTGTCTGTTGGGAGACACTGAACATACTGTGTTTCATCAACAGACTTCAGGTAAGGGGAAGATTTTTCTAGAAGGCAGCAGCACAGACCTAGCTTTGAATTTTACTGGCTGTCAGATTTGGGGGCCTGGTTTTATCACCAGTGAAATGGGAATGGTGATAATATTGCCCTCGAAGGGTAGATGTGGGGATTAAATGTGAACATGTATATGAGGTGCTTCACCAGTTGCCCTACTGATCAGACGAGCTCATAGATTTTATTATTATTTTTAAAAGATTTCCTTTGCAGCAAAATTCAACCTTGACAGGCCCTCACCCCCCAGGCCATTGCTGACTATCCATTTACGCTTACCAGCAAAGCCCAAGGAAACCAAGATTTCATCTATAATGAGGCCTTCCCTTCACTGAGGCTGCTCCTGCCTAATTGCACTTTGGCTGAGAACAAAACTTTCAGTCAACAAGCAAGGGAGACTGAGTTGTCTGTGCAGAGGGCACACTTCATGGGCAGCCGTTCCTCCTCTGTGACTCCCACAGGGCAAAGGAGAACAAACCACTTTCTGGTTGAAAGGCAAAGAAGCCTTCACTGTTCCACTCCCCGAATTTACTGAGGAAGAAGCTAAAGTCCCAGAGAGCTTCTGAGGTATTTTCTTTAAAGATGTTTGTGGGGTCCCATAAAAGTCTGAGGACCATTTGGTTAGACGCATTAAATATCCCATGCAGGGGGTGTAGATATGGGGTATTGAGTTAATCTACCAGTAGGGGGAGCCATCTAGCTGGCCTCCTCTTCCCGCCCGAGAGCTCTGTGAGGTTGGGATGAGCTGGATAGGGTGAACTCATTTCCTGGGGGACCAGGGCTGGGTTGTTGCTCCCAGACCTGCCAGTGAACTTGCTCTAGCTGCCAGATATTTCCGGCCCATTAGCTTGTGAATTTGCAGTGAACCCAATTTCATTCTGGAAGAGAGGAAACCCGGAGGACAAAACTTGGGGCTGCTGGCCCCACCCTGCCTGCCTTCTTTTTTCCAGGGGCTGCTCCCTAACCTTTAGTTATCAGAAGGCATCTCAGCAATGTTTCCCAGGGATAAAGCTCTATCTAAGGTGTGAACAGTCACTGAAATCCAACAGGATCAGGCCATTCCAGGTAGACTGGATCGGGGCAGTCAGTCCCTGAAAGGCCTGGTCCTGAGCTCTGACTTCCTATGAGCGCTGCAGTTTCCAAATGGAAATGTCCCACTCTCAATTTATTGCTTAATTTCTTTCCTATCCAAAGCAAAGGAATGAAGATAGGCTTTGCTTTCAATCAAGGCTTGAATTTTAAGTGGACTTTTTCATTGATTTATGAAGTGCTAAATTTTTTGCAACCTACAGCAGACGAAGATGAACCCATCCATTTTGCTATGAATATTTCCCCCTTTACACAGAGAATAGGATTCCATCATGTCTGTCAGTGGTTCTTGTAGCAGACTGACTAAACCACTAATGCACTTAACAGTATTTCTCTCTCTTTTTTTTTTTTATCCCTTGTAACTCATCACATCCCGATTATCCTCCTCATGGCTGCTCCTGAATATGGGAGAGCAGTTTGGACGATGTATTGTGTTTGAGACACTTTCCTGGTGAATTCCCTAAGACTGAAGAAGTGAAAAGCAATGAGATCGGGAATGTTTTCTTTTTTTACTTGACCTGTGAGCTGCTTTTGTAGAGATATTTTTGAACTCTGTATAGGAAAATAATTTTGGTGAGTTGAGAGCCTTTAATACCAAATCTTACAAAAGGTTTGGTGCAATTCTTGCCTTTCTTCAGGAAGAGGGCCACTAAATAGGGGCCAAGGGATGTGCCTTACAAACAGTCCCGTCTCCATGGAGCTACTGTGTGTTTCCATTGGCAAGACTTTTCTTCTGTCCAGAGGTGGGCGACTTAACTCTAGGACCTTCACAGACTCCATTTTCTCTGACATGATTCCATTTTTATTGTGGGAGGCTCTGCTCCTCCCCATAGGCCTTTAGCATCAAGGCTTGAAAGCATGTCAAAAGAAGGCATTTATCTGAGAGGGACAGGGGAGCTACCCCTGCTGCCTCAGCATGGAGACAATGGGACAACATTTATCTTCTTATATTTCAGAATTTCTTCCCTTGTTTGGGAGCAGAGTGTCTGGATTCCAAATACTTTGTTTTCCCATGGAAGGGAACAGAACAACCTCTGCTCTGAGGTCCTTCAGAGAGATAGGCCATTCCCTATCCATCCATCTATCCATCCATCCATCCATCCATCCATATGATATTTCATTAATTCAAAGAGCATTTATTGAGCACTTACGCTGTGCCAGGTACCACACTGGGGGGAGATGAGAATATGAAACATTCCTTGATCTTTAGCTCCCAGTTTAGTTGAAAGAAGTAGCATACTAGTAGCACTGCAATATATTAAGGACTAATAGAGGTGTGCACAAAAGTGTGGAGGGAACTAAGCAGTCCAATGTTGTTACATCTAAAAGGCATTAGACAATGATACACTGATGTAGGGATGGGGTGGGATATAGTGATTGTCTACCATTATCCCGTCTTTGTATTTGTATGGAGTGTGTGTGTGTGTTCCTTTTCAGCTCTAGCCCACATGCTTACACAAGTTATATTTATATAATAAAGACTTTGTTGCTTCTGCCTTTTTCATTGGACATAATAAACCTTTGGCATCCATACAAACACATAAAACATTTCCACACATGTGCATACACGTCCATTCACAGGTGCATATATATATATATATATATATATATATATATATATATACGTATCTATGTACATATACACACAGAGAAATCTCTCTGTATCTAAATCTATATCTATTGTTTGATAGGTAGAGATAGGTAGAGGTTTATGTGAGTATGTATCCTCAGTATATATGCATGTCTGTATATTTTCTTTTCTTTATATTACTCAAGTTTTAAGAGAGTGAGTCTTTAAGGATCATAAGCAGGAATTTGATAAGATTAATTTCCTAAAATCTAAGGATACCTAAGGGAGTTATCTACTCTTTCCTCGTTCTCTAAATATGTTTTATGTTTAGCACTCATGAGAATTTATAACAGAGATTATTTCGAGTGTTTTCTCTTAACTCCTTGATAGAGAAGTTAGAAGACATGAAGGGGCTTTAGCTCACCTGAGGCTGAAGCACATTTGATTGCTGGTGGTAGACGTTAGGGCGTTAGAGACAGGGAGATCATACGGATGGTGTTGCCTCCTTGCATCAGAAAGCAAACGCTGGGAGTTTTGGAAAGTAAATGTAGGGTAGAATGATGGGAAGTCTGTGGTATGTGTGTGAGTCGAAGAAGCTCTAGTTGTAGAAACCCCTGGGAGGGCGGAGGAATGGGCTATCAATATGATACATTAACATCGTAAGCTGTAATCATAGGTTATTTATTTTAAGGCATTTTATTTATTCCATAGCACCAGGAGGAGATAGAAGATCATTAAACAATATGATAAAATAAAGCAAAACTAATACAACATTGTTTGACTCTGACAGACAAAGATTTGATCATGGCTCTAAGTAGGCTATTTAAGAATTTTTTACTAGAACAAATAAAATGTCTTCTGTCCTTCCTGATTATAAAAATTCTGAATTTATAAGAAGAAGAGATCTCAAACTGGTTGGAGCTCCAGCTTTGAGACCAGTTTAGAGTATGCTGAGTCATCTGAATCTAGTCTGTTGCTAAACAAACATGTACTCCATGTTTCCAGAAATTTGGGAACTAGCTGAATTTCTCAGTTCCTTAGCACAGTTGTAAAAGACCCACCAAACTACAGATCTCAAAATTTCTCAAATACATTAACCACAGAGATACATGCTGATGTGTTTTCAAAGTATGAGCCCACAAATTAAGTCTGTACAGGACTAAGAAAAAAACTTAGAGCTCTGGATTTTCCTATCCCATTCTAGCTTCTGGGGTTGACAGTGCATTCTTGGGGCTCTCCCAGTTGTCTACGAGGATTGGTTCATTCAGTTTTTATTTTGTTGACCCTTAAGTCATTAACATCCATGCATTCTGGATCACTGGGGTGGTGGTGTTATCAGGGTGTGGCCCCGTGTGATTCCACTAGCCATTTTTGCAGTTGTGCTTCTGATTTTTTTGGTAGGTTCCGTTCTAATGATCTTAAGTCAAGGAGACAAAAACAGATACATGCTTGACTGTTAAAGACTAAATGAGGTCAGATCATTCGGCACAGATGAAGATTTCTTGGATCAAATAGAAAAAAAATAGCGAAAGCATTGAGCATCAAAAGGTGTAGAGTAGGTTTGGGTTGACAGACTTCAGAGGATCTGTCACAGATGTCACTCCAGAGTCATGTGCCAACAGTGGTTTCATTTAGGCAATGCCAATATATGACGTTAAATTTATGTTAATGTGAGTTTTATTCTTCTTGTAGCTTTAGTCCTATTTAATCTGTGATTTTCTTTTAATTTTTGAAATCTATATCAGCTATAAAAATGAGTTAATACCTATATAATGTTTATACCTATTTAAGAAGAAACACTATACTAAAAACAAATTAGGTTAGCCCTGGAGGCCTCTCAAGAATTGTTTTCCTTTCTAATACTCAGGTTTGAGCAACACTATTATATTTCACTCTGATTCCCACATCATCATTTGAAAGATTGGAACCCCTGCCTGGTGGCTCAGCCCTGGTTCTTAAATAAGCATTGCACAGCATCAACGCCAAAGGCCCCCCCTTGGCAAAGTTGGCTATTCCTGTGCATTCTGTACTTAGCACTGACTTTGTGGTCATGCCCTACATTCTCCTCAAAATGCTCAGCAGCACTGGGTTGGGTGTGCTAGTCTTTTAAAATCAGAATAGCTTTCAGAGGAGTCCACTGCAGCCCTGACTTGAGCATGGGAAAGGAGACTCCTGCACCAGCTGCAGGAGAGGAACTGGAAGCCGCAGGAAGTCACAGGAGGACGTGGGGCACGAAGGCAATCACTGAGATTCACAAAAATCATTGGAGACGTAATTGGCAAAGCACTACTTTCTGCTTCTCAACAATATGCTCTTCTGTTTGTTCTCGCTGGCAGCACAATAAATGGGAGTTTGCCACGGACCCAGGAGGTGATGTCGGGTGGGAGGAGATGCCATGCCTGCCTGGCGATCTCCTACAACACGACACAAATCCCCAGCATCACGATGAGGTGATAGAGGACATCTGTGAATGAGACAGGAGAGTGGACAGAAACAGTTTACATGGAGCAAGGACAACGCAACCAAGAGTTAACGGAAGAGTCAACTCAGGGGCATTAAGTAGGTTTTCATAAAACTCTGCACATTTTATATAAAATCTGTTTATCTTTTGGGGTTTCTGTAGCTTGGTTTTGTCAGTTCCTTGCAGTGTGGCTTGTCTGAACATGGGTAACACAGTGATGGCACATTTCACCTTAGGGCTTTCGCTATAGGACTTCCTTTAGAAATGAGGATCTGGAATTAGAGTCTTAAAAAGTTGGTTTACGTGATTTCCTGTAACTAAGAGCAAAGTCTACGTCTGTGAGTTTATTAATAAATAGAACTGTCTTACCCCATCTCCTCACATAGTTGTTCTCCTCATCATGCAGGTGAGATCTTGGGTCTTAGCTGAAATGTTTCTTCTTCTGAGAGGCTTCCCTGGCCGCTATCTAAATCATTCCTCTACCCCCACTCCAACGCATCACACTGGGGGGAAGTGCAGAGGCCTTGCCTATCTCCCTCTGCAGGAGCTCCACTGCCTAGAAGAGTAGTGATGGCTGATCTTACTGGATGTTTGCTGTATGCGGGGCATTGTTTGGTGCCCTTAGTTGTAACATTTAATCCATACAGCAGCCATGGATGATAGGAGCAATTATTAGGCCCAATTTCTTAGAGGAAACTGGGGAGTGGAAGGGTGAGTTCATTGCCCAAGGTCATTTAGTGAATGAGGGGCAGAATCACAGCAGGGACTCAGAAATATTTGTTGAAAAAACAGATCGTTGAAAATCACATTCTCTAAATGCAGAAACCCAAGCAAAGCCCCCTGGTGATGTTTTTTGCTGAGAGGTGGAACCCAATTCTGCTTCATCCAATTTATCCCCAGCCGCACCCTTCCTGCAGAGCTCAGGGGCTGGCTGGAGAGACATCTGTTTACTTCTATCTCGCTCTGTCCCACTCAGGTGTGCTTTAAAGAGCAGCTTTCAATTCCTAGAGGTTTGGCTTCTTTTAAAACACACATTACCTTCTAAAGGCATTGCCCCATGACCCTTCCCAGAGGTGCCTCTTTTCCTTACCTGAGAAGCTATAGAGACTGGAGAATCCCCTGCCTGTAATGAGTAAAGAGAGAGAAAGCTGAAGGTTTAAGAAGAGATCATGGAAGGAGCCTCAGGTCTATGTTTCCAAAATACAAACCTGACTATATCCTCTCCTGCTTAAACCAATAGCCCCCCCATTGCCTTTAAGACCAAGTTTATAGTGGGGTTCACCAAAGCTCTTTGAAAGAAGAAGAAAACCATTTTCTCCTTGGCTTTCTAAGGCAGGGGTTGGTAAACTTTCTGGAAGGGGCCAGATAATAAATATTCCAGCTATGGGCCTTATGGTCCCTATTGCAACTATTCGGCGCTGCCTTTGTAGGGTGAAAGCATCTGGGGACAAAACCTTATATGAACACGTCTGGCTGTGTTCCAATAAAACTTTATAGAAAACTGAAATTTGATTTCATATCATTTTATGATATATCATAAAATATGAAATATCATTCTTTTGATTTTTTTTTTCAACCATATAAGTAGGTACAAACTGTTCTTAGCTTGTAGGCCAGAAAACAGCGGCACAGCCTGGATTGGGCCCTGGTCATAGTTTAGCAACTGTTCTCTCAGATGTGTAGCTACTCAAGGCCCCAGCCTTCCCACGGGCCCTGCTCACCCTTCATGTCATACCACTCTTCAGGTCATACTGAAAGATTATGGACGCAAGTCTTTCCTAGGCCCTGGACTAGGGCGCATCCCCTTGCCATGAACTCCCATAGCGCCCTGCCTCCTCCACCCCCATTGATAGTCATCTCCCTTTCCCTTGGCATTTAGCATCTCTCTCCGTGCTAGATGATGACTTCTTGAAGACAAGGGCCACGGGGGTCTCCTTTCATTCTGCAACCCCAGTGTGGAGCCCAGCCCAGGGCCAGCACTGGACGCTCTATGAAGTTTTGTTGACTTGCGCCGGATGTTCCCAATACATTTCGTTGTCTATTACTACAATTTGGCGCATGCTCTGTCCGGAAGCTCAGCACTTCCTAATTCCTAGCGGGCATTGGAATTTAGGCTGCAGACAGAGAGTTTCAGGGTAGTTAATAAACCTCAACTTCTTGGTATGGCATGAGCTACGGCTTCCCCTGCCGCTGCCCCGTCCCCCCCGCCAGGTGGGAAGCCTCGAGTTGCAGGTGAAGGTAGTGTCTACAAGCACACCTGGTTTGGCAATTCAGTTAAAATGCTCCAACCGGCTGTGCCTGGGGACGCAGCCCAGCGTGAACTCAAGCATTCGGAAAACCGAGAAGCTTACCACGGAGGGAGAGCTCCACCACCAGGACGCCCCCTGTCTGGTCCCGGAGGAGGCGCTTCCTCTTGTCGCAGGTCTGAAGACCCCCAGCCGCGGGGAGGGGGGTATGAGAAATGCACACAGGAAAGAAAGGGGAGAAAGGCAAGAGATTAAAAAAAAAAAAGAAGTCACAAACTTGATAGGGTCAAAATTCTCCCGTCAAGAGATCTTAGTTACCTTATTTGTCTGTCGTCTATTTATTTACTTACTTGCTTACTTACTTATTATCCAGAGCGCTGTCTTCATCCCTTCTCTAACTTGGTTAAAAGGAAAATACTTTACTTTATGAACTCTTCAAGCTAGAAGATACCCTGCTGGGAGAGGTTGTTGGGTGTGGGAGGGATTGGCGCGGTTTCTTTTGATAAGAAGGCTTTTACCTGCAGTTACTCTCCTTACAGTGGTTTGAGAGGTGGACACTTGCAAAATGTGTTCTGGCTCATTTTCTTTTCTTTTTAAAATGTAGTGCCAATAATTATCCTTTCATCAACTGTAAAAATATCTCTCTGCTCCTTGCCCTTTATTTGTGCTGCTATGTGATCATTTTCTGGCCAAAACAAATGAGTAGAAACAGAGATTATAATCTTTTTTCTGTTGGTTACCACGGGCTACGTGAGCAGGTGTCCTCTTCAGAAACACTGTGTTCCTCCTCTCTGGGGTCTCTAATCCAGACAGACCAGAGCAGGCAACAGTTGGTGATTTAGCACTTTTTGGTCTAAGGCAGTGGTTCTCAAGCCTGAGCATGCCTCAGAATCACCTGCAGGGGCTGTTAAAGCACAGATTTCTGGGCCCCCCGAGTGTTTCTGAATCAGGCGGTCCGGGGAGCCTGAGAATTTGCATCCCTAACAAGTTCCCAGGTGATGCTGAAGCTGTTGGGGACCACACTGTGGAACCACTGTCCTAAGGACCAGGTTCACACCTGGCTGCCATGGAAACCTGGATTCTGCAGCAGCTTCTCGGTGGGGGTGCAGAGGGGAAACTGGCCCCTGGCCTGGGCTGCGCTGAACTTGGCTGTGAACCCGGGGCCCCACTGCCCAGCGCTTCCTCTCACAAAGTTCAGTTCAGCAGTAATGGGTGTTGGGAATTTCTGCAGCCTCTCTCTGGCTCATTTCAAGTCTCAGAGATGGACCCTTCAGCTGGCCAGGCAAGAGCTAAAAATACCCATCTTTTGACTTCCATGCAGCACCTCTTGCTACCACCGACGTTTTGAATTTTCCTTGTGCTTTTAACTTTTTCAAAGCATTTCCATGTCTGTTATGGTGCTCATTTTACCTAATACGGCTCTCTGAAAAGAGAAGGGCCACCGTGACTTATCACCACTGTCTTTAAGGATGAGGAAACCAGGCTCCAGAGTTTAAGTGGCATGTGCCAGACCATGGCGCTTGTTGGTGGTAGGGTGGACAGAGTTCGGACGTTTGCCCCTACACCCAGTGCCCTTTCTTCCAGAATGCCCTCAGCACACAAGTACACTGGTCTGGTTATGATGCCCAGCTAAAAATACAGCTTCTCAAATACCGCCCCCACTCCCACCTCGGGTCACATTCTCGTTCTGGAGAGAGGTGGCTCACCACTGGGCAGGAGAGCTTCTCACTGTCACAGATGAATGTCTCACAGTGTAACCAAACCTTGGAGAGTTTGGGGATGTTCTGGAACCGGAAAGCATTGAATTGGAAGGTGGCCCTGTGATCTTTCCCATTGTCATATACGAGGACGGTTTCATCCGTGGGGCAGCTGGAGCAAGTGGGGCAGGGGGGAGAGAAAATTAGCTCATGAACTCTAGCAAAATCTGAGGTAAATTTGCAGACAACAGCTACACTCCCCTGGGCTTCTATACAGCATGTTATCCTTACAAAGCACTTTGACTGGGAGCACCTTGCTTATCTTCATGATATGAGGTCAAGTTGAGGAGATATGGGATGGGTGTGCTAGTCCTCATTCTATAGACAGGGGACAGTGGGGGGGGGCGGGGGGTGACTTATGAGAAGCTGCACACCAGGTAAGTCACCACACCTCTGTCTCAAAGAAGGGAAATCCCTGAGAGATGAAGTTGTCTGAAGGACCGGGACATGGACTGACTCCCAGTATGTGTACCAGATAAAGACCCTGGCGCTGAGAACAGCATTTCCCAAAAGTACTGCCCTAGTCACCTGAGCCAAGTCATATATTACGTCTTTCTCTGTGTATCTTGTGAGCGTTTGCCACTGGGAATTTGAACTTAGGTTGTGTTATTTAAATTCTATATTATATAGTTACCTTTGTAAAAATTTGGTCATGTTTTTAATATAGGCACAGAAAAAAAAAAAATGACTGGAGGGATACCATCTAAATGTTAATGCTGGCTATTAGGGAGTGGTGGAATTATGGGCGGTTTCTGCTTTCTTCCTATATCTTTATATATTTTCCAAATTCTCTATAATGAGAATGTAGCGTTTGGGAAATCCCAGAGTCCCAAAGATAATAATTTACAATAAAAGCAAAAATAATGACACAGGTGGGCATTTGTCAAAGCCTGTGGTTCTCACCTAGGGACGATTTTGCCCCAGCCCTCCCCCAGGAGATATTTGGCATTGTTGCCGCAACTCGGGGTGAGGTGTTACTGACATGTAGTAAGTAGAGGCCAGGGGTGCTGCCCATCATCACACAATAATGCACAGGAGAGCCGCCCACCCCCAACAAAGAATGATCCAACCCCAAATGTCAACAGCACTGAGACTGAAAAAACTTGGTTTAATCAAAATACTTTTTCATTTACCAAACTCACGCTAATTCCCTATTTAAGTGGCAGACATTCAGCAAGGTGTTGGGAGCAGACACAAATGTACAATAAGGCCCACGTGAACCTTGGAGAGTGTTGTGTCCAGGTGACAAGGAACACCAGGGTCTGTCCTTTGTGGAAAAAGGTCTATGGGTCCAAAAGCTTAAGACCAGTGGACAGCACCACAGTGGACCCCAAAGTTAATACTCCTCCCAGAGCTTCTCTCTGACTCCATTGCCAATCCAACTCAGTATACACACACCAGAAATCCATCCAGCTGTCTGAGAGCCCTTGAGACGTCCCCTCCTCCACACATTCCATCAGAGCCAGACATTAGGGTGCAAATTAGAGGTAGGACTGAAGGAATGTCAACTCTTGGAGTTAGTGATTAAAATGGGAAGTGAACAGTATACCTCATATCTGGACCAAAGGTCGGAGGCCTGGCCACGTTTGTGGTGACCTATGAGCAATGACAGAGCTGAAGGCATTTTCTGAGTTGTGAAACAAGACCTTGGAGGATCGTTCGGTCAATAAACCTGAGAGCCTTGTACGACCTCAAGACCTGAGTCCTTAAAATAGCTCCTTGCAGCTGGAGTGTCCAAGGCGTGGTGTCGGCCGGTGGAAAACAATGTAAACAGAGCTTTGCTGGGGGGGGGAGGAGTCAAGTCCTGGGCAGCTCAGATGTCTTGGCTCTGCTGCCCCTTGGCCCTGGCCCTGGCACCTGCCCCTCTGTGACAGACATCTTGGGATGGTGGAATGCCCAAGGGAGGCTCTTACAACATCACCACAGGAGTCTTCTTCCCTACATAAGATCAAAATTCCTAATAATATATCTCTTCTAACCTCTCAGTATGCTCTTGAAAACTGGGTTTTCCTCCAAAAGGGCCCAGTGGCAACCGAAAGCATCTGGGAGGTTATGGGAGTGGACTTTCTCATTCCTCCCCTTGGCACTGGTTTTTGTGCAAGTATCTCCAACCTTCAGGGGCCGTTTTAGCTAGGCAGAATATGGAACCAGATGAGGGCTTCTTTAATTTGGCTCCGCTTCAACGTAGGTTCTCAGGGTTTGCCCAGGAACCCTCTGTTGGGGTAGGTTACCTCTGTGCCTGCATGTGTAACAGGTACCCTAGGTAATTCCTATACACACTAGAGTCTGAGGACTGCCTCCATAGACCACCACAAAGCCACAGGCATTCCCCTTCCTGCCATTTTATACATCTGTGAGTTGGAAGCCGCAGTACCAGAGTGCTTTGCAGGGAGAGGTTTCCAAGCTATGGCAGAGGCTTTGCCCCAGTGTAGCCAACGTGTGAGAGAGGTTCCCATTGCCTGATCATAATTTCAGGTCCCTGTAGGTCAAGAATTTATTCCATAGTCTTCCTGAAGTCATTTGATTGCACCATTGTCAAGAGAACCTAAATTGTCAAGAGAACCTTCAGTGATAGGTGTGACATCCAGATTAAGCTACCATCTCCACAGGAAGCTTTGCTGGGTTGCTTAGATGTGGTTCTGCTGGCCTGTCCTACCGACATTGCTTAGGAAATAATGCTGCCTGAGTTTGAACCCCAGATCATCCATCCCCTGACTGGCTCTGGACTTTGGGCAAGTTTCTGAACCTGTCTACCCCTCAGATTTTTTCTGGTATAAAATAGTGCTTATTATACTACCTACTTTATAGGGGTTTGGTGAAATTTAAATAAATTAATATTTGTAAGGCACTGACCTAGAACATGTTTGGTATGTTGTAAGTGCTGTTTAAGTATTTGTTAAGTAAAAATAAATAGTTAAAGGTCCAAGGCGGCTCCACCTTTGTTATCTAATCATTTTTGTCCCTGGCCCCAGTGTTTACTTAGCTTTGAAGGGTTCTGGTGGCAACATGGGCATGCGGTCTGTTTGGGTTTGGGGAATGGTCTCTTTTGCATTTACTGTTCATTGTGTGTATGATGTCTACGTCTCTAGTCTAGCTCAACCTGTCCTCTGTTTTAAAAAGTTACAATTCTAGGTGTTTCCAGAAAATTGTCATCTCAAGCTCAACATGTCATCCCTGAACTCAAGGAGAATCCAACACCCTTTTCCAGAATCTTCTTCCCAAACACCCAACAACAAACAATTCCTTACCTTCACAACCCACAGGTTTGATGCCACATATTTCTCAGGCTTCTTGCCCTGTCCTTCTCTCCACCCCATATCTGATTGGTTGCTAAGTTTTGATCGCCTCTCCCTCCCTTGGATGACCTTTCTATTCACTTGGCTACACCTCAGTTCAGGCCATGACCTCTAATCTGGTCTTTCCACCTCCCATGTACTGCTTCTAACCCGTCACATGGATGACTTCCAGAATCATCTTTCTATGTACAATCCCAATACTTCCGTCCTCTATTCAAAAATTTTAAGAACTCCCAATTATCTACTGAATTAATAACAAAAAAAACAGTGATATTAATTAAAATGATTGGATACTGACTAGGTACTACATGCTTAACTTTTTACACAGATTATCTAATTTAGTTCTCACCAGGGTTCTGGTGTCAGACTAATTGGGTTTAAACCCACTTGCCCATAAATACACACATGCTAAGTATGTGACATTACTTAACCCCTCCTGTGCCTCAGTTTCCTCACTTGGAAAATAGGGATGGTAGTAATAATGACTGTCTCTTGTAAGGCACAAGAGTTAATACATGATGAAGCTCTCAGAAGAGTACCTGGTACCTAGAAAGCACCATATAAATGTTGGCTAGTATCAGTACCCAGTCTGGAAGCACAGAGAGTGTCACGGATGTGACCCTGAGGCTTCACCTCTTCTTCCCAAGCCATTCCAAGCCAAAGTAGCCCCAGAGCTTGCCACTTCTCAGCACTGTGCTCTGGAGGGTGGTACTTACCCCTTGTTAATTAGCTGCCACTGCAAGGGATACATGAAATCAGCTGATGGTGTGGCCCAACAGCTGTTCAAAACCACTTTAAACCTGCAAATGAAATAAAATGCATTGCTTTGAGCCAGAGAGTTGTATGCCTAGAAACATCTGGTAATTCAAAAGTCTCTTGGCTGATCTTTTTTTTCTTTTCCTTGGCTTTAAAAATATAAATAGGGAGGAAACATACTTACCTAACACTCAACCCTTTGGCTTCTACTCCTGCAAACAGATCTGAACCGATTTCATATGTCTCCAGGACAAAAGGGGCTTCCTTCTTAATGGAGAACTTGGCATTCTTTGGAAGGAAATTGACACTGGTCATTACGACCTCTCAGACTGAGCAGTTGGGTGTGACAGGAGCAGATGAACTGGGCTGGGGTGGTGGTGGGAGTCCACCCAAGGGCACAGGCATGTGAGACCACAGTGAGACCCTCCGGGAGTGGAGACGCTGTACATCCTAGGATGCTGGGGCCATCTTAGAAGGGACGCGGGTATCACATCTCTGGACTTGCTGGTCACAATGAGAAACACACTGTACGTCTCGTCTATGCCAGCAAGTAACAAGATTTGGCTGATGGAAAAAAGGTGGAATCCAAGAATGCTGAAGCACTGAGCTTTACTTAATCACCCACGGGAATAGGGATAAAACATAGACAACCTCGCTTTGCTCTTGCTTACCTCCACTATTTGCTTGAGCAGATTCCAGCCTGGGTCAGGGAGCGTATGATCTGATTCCAGTACAGTTAACAACAAAGGCAACAACAGCAACTTACTGATCACCTACTGTGTGTCAGGCACTGCTCTCTATATTGAGATGGTCTCTATGTTAGAACATCCTGTATATTGAGATGTATCTGGGAACAAGGCAAAGATCTCTATCTCTAACCACCTGACATTCCAGCAAGGGATGCAGACAATAGACAGTAAGCGAGTGAATTATATAATATGTTAGAATAGAATATAGTACATTATATAGAAAAACTGTAAGGAATGTAGAGGAGAGTAAGGTAAGGTGGAAGTGCAAGGAGGGGCAAGCTGCAACTTTAAATACCGTTGTAGTTAAGGAGGTCTCACTGAGGTTGTGACATCTGAGCCAAGACTTGAGGGAAGCTAGGAAGCCTGTGCTTCCAGGCTAAGTACTGATACAAAGAAATGCTTCTATAGTGTGTGTAGTGCATGCAGGCATCTGGGGGAAGAATGTTCCAGCCAAGGCAAAAGCCCTGGGTGACAGTGTAGCTGGAAGGACAGCAAGGAGGCCAATATGCTGGAGCTTGAGCGAGCAAAGGGGGTGGGGGGGAGCAGGTAGGAACTGAGGGGGGTTGGTGGTGAAGTGAGAGAGGCTATGGGGATGGATCCAGAAGACTGTGGTTGCAACTGGTGCAATAGGGAGTCATGACCACAACTGGAGCACAGGATCAGCAGCCTTTGGTCACTGGCGTGGTGTGTATGGTCTTCGTTTGGTCTCTTCATCAGGCAGTTCTAGGTGAGTTATTAAAAAAATAGTAGTGCGTCCAGTTGACCTACCCAAAGGAGGCTGATTTCTCCATTCATTGTCTTAAAGTTACTAAACTCAACTTTAGTAACAACCTTTAACTACTCTCTGAGTTTAGCCTCTGGAGACAAAAGCACCATGATGGAAGGACAATGTTGCTGGGCTAATCCTAGATCCCACCACTAACTTTTAGGCAAGTCAGACATTTGGGCCTCAGTTTCCCCATCTGCAAAATGGGAGTAACCTTTGTCTTCATCAGCCTTGCAGAAATGTTTTTATGATGATGATTTTATGTAATAGAAGCATAAAGCTTAAACCAGGATACTAGGTAAAAGATTGAGTTTCATGGACTTGGAGATTTGCAGAACTGCAATGGGTAAACAAGCAGCAAGGATATCTAGTTGCAATGGACTTTAGCCCCCTAATGGTCCAATTCAGGGTATTTGCTGAGAGGCCTTAAAATCATTTTCTAGGGGCTCTTACATTTTTTCCTGATTGCAGGTACAACTAGGCCTCCCTGAGTCAGACACTCAGAAGTCAGTTCTTTTCTTCCTGTCTGTTAACCCCCTGCACCACATAAATGGTTGCAATAATTAAATAATAATGTTCTTAATCATAAGTGATTTACTAACTTACTATGCAGTTAAAGTGGCAGATTAACAATGATTGTTACTGTTTATTATTATTTTCTGAGATTTGTCATATTTCATGAGACTGTTTACAAATGGAGGACATAACCTGGGGACCACAATGCAGTCCCCCAACCTAGCCACAGGTGCTTCTCCCAGCCCCATCTCCCAGGGGCCAGCCCATGGGGTATTAGAATATTGGAATAATGCCTCTACTTGCAGAGAAACTAGTGCAATTCTGTTACAAAGTGGAGAAGAGAATCTGCACCGTTAATTCCATTTCTGAAACAAAACACTTTTAATGGTCAGTTTCTTCACTTCTCACCTTATAGCTAAGGCAATTCTCAGCATGATTTCCTCCTACTTTCTTTATAACATAAGTTAGGGACCTATTTCCAGATAGCTTCATCCTATAATACCTGGACCATTTGCTTTGGCATTCCTGGAAACATAGAAACACCACATAAACTACTCATTTGTGGAACAGGAGGGAAGAACACCTTGAAAAATCAAGCCTTCCAGTCCCTTCACCTGACGGAAAGATTGAGTCACAATGGTCCATTGACACTGTTAAGATGGGTACATCTGGTTTAACAGCAGTTGATGTGGGCAAGATCTGGGAGCTGCTGTTGCTCACAGGCTCAACGTGAGATAGAAATGAAAGAAAGCTGCACAAAGCTAATATTCTAGAACATGTTCCTAGAGTCTTTCAGAACTAAGAAGCTCACCCCTGACCCACTGTGCCCTGCAGAGGTCTGAAAGGGTCTAGAATATAACATTTCCATTCTGGGCTCTGCTTTTTAGTGGGGCAGTGGCCAACTGGATAATTCTCAGAGAAGAGGGGGTAGGATGATGGAGCACCAATGGTGGGGAGATGTTGGGGAAGATAAGCTTGAGATAGTTGAAGGGCCATCAGCAACATCATGACTCAGTATTATTTCAGAAGACAGAACCATGACCAATGGACTATGGTTCAAGATGTCAGATTTCACATGCTGATCTAAAACGGGAAAGTCCAACTTGCCCTTGTCCTTGGAAAAGGTGGGTAGCACACCCCTTAGCAATCTTGTAGAAGGGCTTTGGACGTTGGTTAGGAGGTCAAGGTTGATCACCTCTGAAGATTGTTCTGACTTTGGAAGTCTATGAATTTTGCCTCTATTGCCTGCATTTGTTCTATCCCAAGCCTTTTCCCTGGTCTCTAACTAAGAAGAATTGTCAATACTATTTTGATTGCATAAAAGTCAACCTAATCCCATACTGACATTGATGGTATAAAGGTAACACTATAATGGTAACTTGCTGGTGCTAAGAGCTCTCAGAGTTTTCACTTTATATGGGGTCAAAAGCTGTGATCATGAGTTTGGCTACTTTCGCAGGCACTTACTTTGTACCAGGTAGTATGGTAAGTGCTTCATAAAAATAATTTCATTTAATCCTCATAATAAACATATGGGGTAAGTGCTATTATTATTTCCATTTAACAAATGAATAGATGAAGGCCCAAAGAGGTTAACTAACTTACCCAAGGTCGCACAACTAGTAAATGGTAGAACTAGACCTGAAACCAGTGGGCCAATGGCAGACTATTTTCTCAAGCACACTGCTAGTCCACTTCTACAAGCTGACTCCCTTCCTTTATTTTGGACTGGGGGCCAAAATGACTTCTCTCCAGGAATACCAACTATGGGCTATTGGCAGGAGTGAGTGGGAGGGGGTAGAGGGAGAAGAGAGGAAGCATGTCGAGTAGAACTGGTGGTTTTGGAGCCCAGTACTTGGAGCTCTTGGAATCCTAAGCAATTAGCCATGCATTGATTCCTTTGTGTAATCTAGGGCACAGCTCTGTGCCTGGTAATTTGATGGAAATGTAAGCAGGGGGCAGATGTTGCTTCAGAAACACACAAGAATGCTCTCAGAGCGGAAGAAGGGAGGAGAAGAAAAATACCAGCCGTGTGGGTCAGGCCTAGGAAACCAAGTCCATGGTAGGAATATTAATCAGTACAAAAATTTCGGTTGCAACATCAGACCCCATCTTTGCTGAGGTCTGTTTGTCCTGGAAGGGTCTTGATGAGCCCCAGGGGACGCCTTAGCCTCATTTCTAGAACAGCTCAAGGAAGTGTCCTGGAAAGTCTGTCTCTCCAGCCCAGAGGATGATCTGGGTGATGATGAGGCTATACCTCTTTTTTGTTGTTGTTGTTGTTTTCTTAAAAAAGAATAGTTTCCTTCCAATTCTAAGATTTGATATATATGTCCGAAACTTAGCCCAACACGGCTGATGGTGGGTGATGATTTTTGATAATCCTGGTGCCTCTCTAGTGCCAGCTGTCATAAAATCCTCATAGGAGCATATCTGTAGTTTTATCTGGTTAAAATAACAATCATGCACATCTGGACAGGCGCTCAGTAGTAAGGACAGCCCATCACCATGATGTCCCCTGAGACCGTTGTTGATGAGTGAGCCTGTTTTTCTCTCTGGACAACCTTTATCAGTTACTGCAATGATGTTGCCATCTTTTAATCCCCCCTGCTGGTCCACACTGCATTAACCCTCCTGATTATAGGCCCAGGGGCTATATGGGATTCCTTTTGTCTGAACTTAACCACTAGGGGTGTGTGGTCAGGGGCAGACCTAGGTTCTTTGGGTCCTTAAAATTTCTATAATGTAGAAAGCCCTTTTTAATAAAAAGAATCAAAATTTTGAATATGAAATTAGACCCAGGGCCTTAAATGAGGCCAGTGCAAGAGAGGGATCATGAAACCCAAGCTCCATTCCCTTCATAGGAAGTAAGCCTCAGAGAGCAGTGCTAAGACATCCGTATGCTAGACTGGGCACTGCTCCACACTGCCTGTGGGATCATGGGCACACCATTTCCTCCTTCTGGGCTGCAGATCCTTGTCTGTAAAATGGACCAGGTGACTCTGGGATCCCTTCTAGAGGATCTCTCACCTTCTGAGTTCAGCTGGATTGGTAGCTTCTAGGCAGCAGGTAAAGCAAGTTCAAAGAGTTCAAGGTCAGTGGAGTTCCAGGTAATATAGTCCTTTCCTTTGTGAGATGAATGGGTTGGACATGATGGCTTCTAAGAATATCTCCCAGTTCTAATGTTCTATGTAAAAGTTTCTATTTCTGCCTACATCTTCCTCCAGCCAGCTGGAGTGTCACTATAAGTATGCCACCTTCTCATTGGAAGCTGCAGGTTAAAAAAAACAAAACACCCCTTCTAAACAGGAGGGCAGCTGGGCTAATGGCTGTTGCATATTTAGTTTTATTTTGAGAGACCAAAGTGTGCCTTTAACTTCAATGTCAATAGAGGCAGTGTGCCTAAATTAGACCAAGAGGAAGCCTACTCTCTGAATGGCTTTGGATACCAAAGAACTAGGCAGCAGAGGGCAACCCCGACCTCTCTCCTCAGCTCTGTCCCAGGCAGGAAGGTCACTACTCTGCGCCAAATGCTTTAACGGGAGCTAGATTCTAATATAACTCTCTGGAGTGGGTTGCAGTGGAAACTAATCTGGCTTAAGAGTTAGACGTTGGCCATCTTACTGCCTCCTGACCTCTGACAACTCACAGGATTGCTCTTGCCTCAGTTTTATCAGAAGATGGGAACATTGACTTTATATCTCTGTGACACCTTTTATAGCTCCTCTATCTAGTCTATGAGTCGACCTTCTTGTTGCATCTAGTCTTTGAAGAGGTTTAAAACTAGACCAAAGCTTATGTCTTAATTTGAATTCAAGAACGGGGTTCTGCAGAGAGCTTAGGGAAGAGTAAACCCTGAGGAAGCCTCCCCTCATTTCCTGAAAAGGCCACGGGGCACTAATGAGAACCTGGAGACCACTTACAGTGTAGAAGTTGAGAGACAATTGGCTTTCAAATGTGCCCATGCTCCCGTTCTTCACGTGAACAGTGGCCACTCTGAAAAGGGGAGAGAATTTTGCATAAGGACTGAAACATGCCTGATTGACAGGGCCTGCAGAACACACACAAGGCTGCCAGCCCTCCACTCTCAAAGCAACTTACCTTTGGTCAAAGGCAGCCTGGTTGACCAAGTAGGTGGAATGGTAGGTGCAGGAGAAGGAGTAGTTCACGGGCTGGTTCTTTATGATCACTGTGCTGTCATTGGAAATGATATGGTTGTAGAAGTGGTAGATGGGGGGCTTGTACTGAAAAAGGAAGAAGACAGTTAGGGTGGCCCCGGGCCCCATGATGAGGAGGGTTCTGGGAAAAGTGATCGAAGATGATCAGACCCACGGGGAAACGTCAATGGTGAGCTGAGAATTTCTGCAAAGAGTTCTTGAATATGTTCGACCAAGATTGTTTAAAATAATCTAAGTTGAATGTTGCACACTTACAAGAGATCCATATACCCATTGGGCTTCTGACCAAAAAGAACTGGTGAAAGAATCTCTGTTTCCCAGAATCAACTTTTTATCCATTTCCCCCATCCAAGTAATCTTACATGAATGCCTTCGCCCATCTCCCGTCTCTAGAACATCATTACTATGTCATATTTGCTCTTTCCCTCTTCCAATAATGACCACTATTCCTGTGACTTTTTCCTCTGGCTTGTTGAACTCTAAGATCACAGAATATTGGAGTTGGAAGGGATCTTGAACATCTATGTGAGAGGTGACCTGCCTAAGACCACACAGATGATTTCTAGTTCACTCTTCCAGGATACTAAAAGACATGATGTTTCTGTTAATCATGTCCATTACTCTCTAAATCACTAAGTCCTCATGGGGTGTTTAGGAAGAGGAGGTGGCCTTGGGTGCTCTTTGCTCTCATTTTCAGAGATCGCCTGTATGTATAGCCTTCTGCAGTCAAAGTAGCAGGAATGCTAGGGGTCAAAAATGGAGCAGCCACCCTTCGTGAGTACACCCCTACTGGTTCTGGGGCCCCCAACTTGTGACTTTATTGGGACGTCTCCAATGTCTCCTCTGACCTATGAGGATATTTGGCAAGAGGTTGCATGTGGTTCCTTTTAATTCTGATTACCTGTCCCAAGTACTTCACAAGACCCAATTATGAATTGTATTATACTTTGGATACTCCTTTAAAGTGCCTTTCCGACTACTTCAAAGTCTTGGGCAGAGGATGTCCCACCATCCAACCCAGAAGAATGGCAGCTTGTGATCACATGCTCAGAACTCAAAGCAAGGTGGAGGTGGGAGATGTGTAGTGTTCTACTCAATGGAAGGTGGCCTAGTTCACTCAGGCAACAAATTAGGAGAATAAAATTCAAATCCAAAGACTCACTTAAACTAGGCAGATGAGAAGAATTTAAATAACACTAACATCCCAGGAAATTAAAGTCAGGATTGGCTCTTAAAAGGAAATTGGTGAATTCTGAATCCCTTTAAGGGTGGGCAGCAGATATCTTATTTTGGGGCCCAGTTGTGTCATCTCAGCAACTCGTTGTGTGGCCTGGACTTACCTCGGACTGGGTTCCACAGTAGGACTTGTTTTTAGGTGACAAATCCGGGATCACAAATTGATAGTAACCTCCTTCATGGACCCCATTGTAACACAGTCCCCCAAGGGCCAGCTGATGCACTTCCCAGCCATAGGGACACTCGGGGATTTTGGTGATGATGGTTTTGGGATAACAAAACACAAGAATGACATCTAGAAAGAGGATACACACGGTTTGAAATCAGATATGGTAATCATATTAATCTTCATAAAGAACAGTGGGTTCTAGCCACACCTGAACATGCAAAGCAGTTGGTTAAAAACACTTTCCTCACTATTCTTCATGAACTGTGATGAATGTTTTCCCCAAACCTCAGTCACTGAAGTTTTCTAGTTTCCGCTACATCTGTGTGATATCTGCACTATACTTAATATGTACTCAAAACTGGTCCACTTTTCAACTTTAATCTATTTTAAGGAATATATTTGTGAAACCAGGTTGAACGGATTAGAAATATAGATAAATTTAGAAATATATACAAATTTCTGTGCCCATGAAAGTGAGCACATAATTTAAAATTTTTAAAAAATGTCCATTTCATGCATAACATTGTGAAACACTAATTTATGACACAGGACATAATTTCAATAAGTCAAATAGGAAATAGATTATGTATTTATTAAATTATTGTAATACATTATTTATTTATTGAAAATAAATATTTTTAGGGGTGCCTGGGTGGCTCAGTCGTTAAGCTTCTGCCTTTGGCTCAGGTCATGATCCCAGGGTCCTGGGATTCAGCCCCGCATCGGGCTCCCTGCTCAGAGGGAAGCCTGCTTCTCCCTCTCCCACTCCCCCTGCTTGTGTTCCCTCTCTCGCTGTATCTCTCTCTGTCAAAAAAATAAATAAAATCTTTAAAAAAAGAAAAAAAAGAAAAAAAGAAAAATATTTTTATATCTATGTATCTATCCATTCATCTATCTAGGATTCTCTAATTTTAAAAAAGTCTAAGTTTCTCCAATACATTGTTATTTCCTATGGGAAAAGTCTGGTTGGCCCTGGAGCGCTTTACTGCATCTACTTGGCTACGATATTGATATTGCATTTTGATAACAAAAGAAACACAGAGCTCTGAACTTTGCAAAGAGTCTTTGGGAAACCTCCCTTTTGGGGAAGATGGGCTAGTCCAAGGCATACCTGCTTTATTCGGAGTACAAGATCTCGCAGAGGCTTCTGCAAAGACAGCCAACAGGACAAAGGCCTTCATCACCATCGCTTCTCAGAACCCGCTCTTTGACAGGTGGTCAAACCAAGCTGCCAAATGTTCACAGTCCTTCCAGAGAGCCCGAGCCTGGATCATTCTAGGTCAGAAACATGAGTGAAAAGTTAAAATCAAGGGTGAAAACAAAGCAGCACACACAATCCTGGGGGAAATTTTCAAGGGAGATCGATAATTCTGTCCTCCTTTCTTAATGGTTCCTTGTCTGCACTGAGAGGCAAAAAGTGGGGCTCCTACCACTGGGAACGTCAATGACACATGTGGTTGCTCATGTTCCCGACTGTTTCATTCTCTCTGGACTGTAGAGGCTGCCTCCCAGATGCTCCCCAAATCTCCGGCCTCATTCCTAGCTCGACTTTATATCAGCTAAGGGTGTAAAAGAAACCGGCTCCAGATAAATCACAATGAACATGCATTATCCACTGTAGGGGGAAATAAAGGGAAACCTTGCACAATGATCCGATGGGAAGCTCAGGTTCAGCCACTTGAATCTAATTCCTTTGACTTCACAGAGTTGGAAAAACTTTTTTTTTTTTAACTGCTTCAACCAGGATTGGAATAAAAAGTTGAATTTTTCCCCCCTCATACAAAAAATAACTTTGATTAGAGGCAAACCCTAATTTCTGCACAGTTCTAGGGGACAATTTTCTTTCTTTATGTCTTGCTTTCTTTGCTTTATTTCTTGCATTCTTATTTTTATATGGAGGCTATCTAAACTTTAAACTAAAGAGGACCCAAGTTCAGCAGTGTTACAATTGCTACTCAAACAAAAAATAGGTTGTTTGTATTAATGCAAACATGTTAAGGGATTCCCGTCCCCCCCCCAATATTTTTTAATAAACTCTAAACTAGAATGTCATCCTGGCATTTCTCTAGAACTTCATCCTGAATACAACTTTTTATTTTAGTTCTCCAGGTTTTGAAGTTTTGTTAGTCTCCTAGAGCAGTAATATTGGAAGAAGGAACTTAGAAAGGCAATCTTATAATTCAATCCTTAGTCACCAAACAAGATCCCACTGAAAACAACAGATAAAATCCTACTCCTGAGGAGTTTCTGAATATATTGCCTGAGATTTTTTTTTTTTTAGCACCCAGAAATTTAAGAATGAAAAATCAGGGTTTGTTTTAATTTTTGTTTTTAGAGGAAACAGACTCTTTTATCAATCAATGAAAGCTACTACATAAAGCCCTTTGAGAGACAGTCGTAAAAAGTACAGAAAAATGCCCTCTTTTGCAGGGCTTTATAATGTAGTTGAGAAGCTAAGTCACCAATACACAATGATTCAGAGTTAGAATACTGGGTTAAAGCATTGTCTTGCTACTTACCACATTTCCTTAGTTTTAAGATACCCATTCCTCCCTTTGAGCGCACGTAATTTAATGTTGTGGAAACACTGGGATGTGTTTTATAGGCAATGTGCATACATAACATGGTAGAGATTCCTTATTTCCTAAAAATCTAATGTTAAGTTGCTGGTATGTCTTACAATGATGAAAAAACCAAGGAAGTAGCCATGTGGCAAGTCATTAAAAATTTTTGTGACTCAGTTTCCTTCTCTCTAAATGGAGGCATAACCTTGGGCTTACCTTACAGAGTGAGAGAGCAATGAAATGAAGGCTCTTGTAAACTGTGAAGTAGTCAATAAATAATAGATTACATGAAAAGACAACTAACAATTTCATGCAAATGTATATGTCCCTGAGTTGTTTTTTTCTCCCCCTCAAAGAAAAGCACCACGTGTTACATCATAGATTCATTTAACAGGAGACATATCTATATTGTATAATGGACATGCATGTATTTTATGGATAAAGACCAAATGGGGTGAAGAGGGGAGGGGGATAGAACATATTAATTTTTTTTATATATAGACACTTGGATCAAGTTTCCTGTGGCCTGGAAACACCAGCATGTTTATGCTGATCTTCACAGTTCATTATAGGCATTACTTCCTGAGCACCAAAAAGGCACTTGACTCTAACAAGTTTGTGTGACTTCTCTGAGTTTCTCTTTCCTAGGGCTTAGCACTAACTCTGTGTTTCTTCCTTTGTCCTTTTTCTTAAACATTTATTGAGCCCCAACAGTATACCATGCACTGGGAAGACATAGGCAAGTCAATGGTGCTAGGAAAGCCAGGTCACAGAGGCCCAAAGCAGCCTAGCTTCTAGAGAATGGCCCCTCTGATTTGACATAATGATTGTTCACCACTGATAACTCACTATTGCTATTCTATATAGTTGGGATTCTTGTTTCTATTCCAAGAAGATTCTTTTCACACATTTTCAGGTATAGGCTTCCTTTCAGCCAACTTTTGCCCAAGCAGGCCAATAGGATCATCTAGTCTCTGACCTGGAAGGGCAGAGTTCTCTCAAGGAAAGTGTTACAGTGGAAATCAAAACCTTTCTTGTCTCCCAGTGGAAATGTCTGATAAACACCTACAAGATGCTGTGAGGGAGTATAGGGTCAGTTTGGGCAGATAGACCCTGCTGTTGGCCTGAGATCAGAAGCCCACCCATAGCACTTACTAGCTGTAGGTTCTTGGGCAAGTTACTTAGCTTCTGTGAGCCTTAATTTCCTCTTCTCCTGAAAAGATATGATAATATCTACGACATAGTGTTAGAGTATTAAGTAAGATATAAATTGGTTTACACAGACATGGTTTATTTTCCTCTATAAGGGTCAGGGCATCAGGGAGGACTTTTTTATGCTTCGTTCTGCTTGGGAAATCCGAAGAGGGGAGCCCATTAGGAGTGGGTCATCACTGGATAGTATATACATTATTGCCATCAATGCTGAATTATGTCATATGTAGCTAAGAGCACAGGTTCTGGATCAGAGATTGTGGCTCTATCACATTTCCAGCTGTGTGATCTTGGGCAAGTAACATGACCTCTCTAAGCCTTTGGTTTCTAAAGCTGTAAAATGGGGCTTCCTATTGCCTATGGCTGTTGCAAAGACCTAATGAAATGACACACGTAAATTGCTTAGCACAAGGCCTTGTACACAGTAAGTGCTCAGTAAAGGTTTACTGCCATTAAGTTTATTCACCTGAGATTGGTATCCTCAGATTGGGACGACATGTAACTAGTTTTTCCGTATGAACTCTGGGCATTTTCTAATGGGAATAAATCTCTCTTTAGAAGCCCACCTTAACAAAGAGCTGGTGCTTTTGATTTCCAGAAAAGCCCTGTAATGATACGATCTCGCCTACAGTTTCTTGGATGTGGGGACCCACCTAACAATCAGGTATATGATACTCCTTTCAAGGGCAAGTTGAATGAAGTTAGGGAAGTGGAGTCAACTTTTGTGGCAGGCTGCTCGCTAGATGTTGAATTTGCATAAGAAACAGAACAGGACAAAATGTGCTTGGGCTGAACAGTATTTGATACTTGCTCTGATAAAAGGTAGGAGGCTCCTATTTATTCCGAGTAATTACCCACTGTTCTGCCACCCCACCCCATCCCCTCTCTGCTTTCCAATACCCCTCTCCCTTCTGGAGAGGAATCGAGGGCTGCCACTGGGGGATGGATCTCAAAGCAAAGTCTCCCACTGAGACTCATGGCTATTTCTCCATCAAACACACAAACAAAACTGATGGGAAGATTTGAGCACTCCCAGAATCTTAAAAGAATCCAGGAAAGGGGGTTTTATGGCAGACTCACGTGAAAGGTGAGCTTATCTCTCCTGTGTCTTTCTTTTGCGAATTGCCAGGCAATAGAAGTTATCGGTTCTATTTGGAGGCCTTGCATGATTTGTGAAAGCTGACCCAGACACCAAAGGGTTGCCATTTGCAAAATTCCAATCAACATTTTCATTCATTGCTCAGAAATCATATAGGTGATGAATCACGATGATAAACAAACCAGGAAACCCTTACTATGGTAACAGATGGTACTTTAGAAATAAAGCTAATAAGCATGCATTAAAGTTTAAAAGGCTGCTTTATTAACTTATTTTTTTAAAGCACACTGTTTTGAGTTCATTAAATGTTGGCTTTGTTAAATGGACTCCATTGTTTCCTTTAAGCCCTGAATCAAGCCTTCTTCTACTTTGTGGAGACTCTTTTGCCAATTTGCAAATGAGTGGGTGTTCCCATGCCGCCTTCAGTGGCTTACTCCTTGGGAATTAATAGTTCTCCAGAGAAAGTGGTGTTCCCCTCAGAGAAAATACACTTCATAAAGGAGAATTGAGAAGTGAGAAAAGAGTCTGTGCTGCTGGTGCATCAGAAATTCAGAGCAAGATGCTCGACCTCCCCCATTCCTCCCCAGACCCAGCAGCCGCCAGCTTCAGGAAGCCCGATTACCCCAGGAAGAAGGAGATCCTTTGGTCTTATCTGGCTAATCTCTAAGCAGGAGGCGTGGGGGGAAATAAAGCCTTACTTCTTTCTCAGAAGAGTAGGACCCATTGGCCCCTCCCTGGCCTGTCTCCCCACCACCCTCCTTGCTTCCAATGATAAGACTAAAGAATAAAAAATAGTTCCTCTTCAGATCAAAACTAGGGATCTCATTGCTGGTCGAAAACATTCAAGATGGATAATTTGTTCTGTTTTTAAAACTTCCCAAGATATCGTCCTTTTATTCCTTCATTCATTTACTCATTCATTCATTCATTCACCAAAGATGTAATGAGTGTTTGTTTGGTACCAGGTAGCAATCAAATATACATGAATATGTACACAGATGGTTCTTGACATAATGATGGTTCTACTTAAATTTTTTGACTTCACGATGTCTTGAAAGCGATGTGTTCAGGATGAAATCTTCAAATTTGAATTTGGATCTTTTCCCTGGGCTAACAATACATGGTACTATACTCTTCTGTGACGCCGGGCAGCCCCATCATAAGTTGAGGAAGATCTGTGGATCTTCTCCTTGGGGCAAATGTAAGGATATTGAGGAAGGACACAAATAGTTTATGAAGAGTAACAGGACAGAGAAGAGGCATCTAATTTTGATCATCTGGTCAAGATGGGGCCCGAAGGATGAGAATGAGCTGGGGTGGGTGTTGATGGGATTTGTTCACACATGTACACACACGTGTGTGTGAGTGTGTATGTAGGGACAGAATATTTTAGGCAGAAGGTATGGCATTTAAGGAGATTCTGATTTAGAAAATATTGGCTGAAGTTGTTCTCTGGAAGAAACCAAAGAACTTTCAAACTGCCCTCAAACACAGAAGGCTATTATTCCGTATTTCTTTGTGAAGTCAATTACATTTTGGCCAGTTAGCCAAAAGAGACCTGGTCAGACTCCTTCTGAAGTCCTGCCATAACATAATAAAAAAATAAAAAAATAAACTTAAAAAAGTAAAAAAAAAAAAAAAAAATGAAGTCCTGAAAATGCGCGTCTCTGATTTGCCGGCACTAATTCTCAATACTCGTCCGGCTTCCTGCAGCTTGCAGGCAGGCACCATTGTTGAAGTGTTTCTGAGGAGAGGGCCATTTCCATACTGCATCAAAGGGGTTTCTGTGTAACCACAGTGCACGCACCTGCCAATGTTGCCCCTTTGCTCTGAGAACCAAATTGTATCCTGCAGTTGGGGAAGCAGTGTGTTCCAAATCTTGTAGCTCTGAAAAGAAAAACAACAACAACCTTGCAGCTCTGTTAGTACTCACTCCCCCTGCAAAATGTATGCTCCGCAGTGTGGTTCACAGAGTGTTAAATCATCTCATGTAAAAATTCTGAGGAGTCCCATTTTTCTGTTTTTCTGACTCTGCACATGTGGGTCTTATCTATTTACTAAACTGGCAGGATGATGTGTGACACTTTTAAGTCTCCTTTGCATCTCAGTGCATACGTTGTGCACTTCTGAACCTAGAGAATGACAACACCTGTGTTAAACATTTTGGGAAGACTGAAAATCTGGGAACGTACAAACGTAGTTTCTATTATCCATATAAAGTAAACCCCCCAATTGATTTTAAAGACTCAAGGGTGATAGTTTTGAGTAGAGCAAGTTATAAATCATGGCCACATTTTCATCATAGCATCTATAATTCATTGTTTGGTTGAAGGAATTTAGAGCAGGAAGTTTATGTTGCAAACTTTTTTTACATGGTAATGATTAAAATACAAAACCCTTTCATTGGATTGATCAGTCTTTTTGATTTCTGAAATGAAGCTTTTTTGCTTGTATGGCCAGAGGGAAATGGTAATTAAAATGGATTAATTGATCAGCAGCTGCAAGGAGCAAGGCAAAATGCTGGAGCAATAGACATGCATAATTAGATCTCATTTACCAGCCATTCTCTTAGAGCCATAAACCCAGGGCTGTTATGGACCCAAGGGGGTGGCCATCAAAAATTCTGAAGCTGGAGGTATTTTCTTTCTTGAACCAGGGCTTCTGGGGATGGAAAGTAGGTATTAGGTGATTTTAGAAGGTTGAAGATGGCTGAAGGCCATGGAAACCAGGACCAGACCACATTGGACATCATTGACAAAAGACATAAGTGATGAAGAAATATTGGGTATGAGCTGAAGTGTGCTATGGGCCATGGGGGTAGAAACTGCATGATGGGGGATTTCTTGTTGATGTTTTTAAATGTTGGTGAATGAATGGAATCTCCATGATCTAGACAATCCATAATCATTCTTGAAAGACAAGCTCAAAGCTACATGTTGTGTGAAGATGTCTCAGATCTCTCTACCTCTGGGGACTTTGAACTTTTTGAACTTCTATTGTCTGCATCATGTGTATAGCATCTAGTATGTGCTGCAATGTGTCTGTTTTGTCTTCTTAAGTTGAGAACTTGTAGGTCTCTGTATTGCTTATAACACCAAAAAATTTCATAATGATTGTTTACCGAGGGATTGGTTATATTGTCAATTCTGCACAAGAACAGAATAGAAATAGAAGTTCCTTTCTCACTCATGTGAAGTTTCAAACAGGTTCACCCAGTTGGTAGATGGTCTTCCTGTGGTTTTCCAGGGAATTGAGCTTGTTGGCTCTGTTCCCCTCCAAATCCTTAGAGGTCTCTGTATTGAGCAAGCAGATAGAGTATGGAGTGTCTCCAATGGGGAAGCAGAAAAGGCTAGGCCTGAAAGTGACACACGTCATTCCTACTCACAGTTCATTGGCTAAAACTCAGTCATGCAGCAACGTTTAGCTTCAGCCGTGCACCCAGAGAGAAGAAAAAAATGGGTTTTGGTGAACAGATAGCAGTCAAATATAGGTACCTACCTTTTGGGAGATTGTGTGCCTATCTATCATCTATCAAGAGTGGGTTTTATTATTCCCATGTTACAAATAAGAAAACTGAAATGGGAACATCAAGTCACTTGCTGGGCGTAAGGGCTGGTGCTTGACTATAACCCACGATTGTCTGGTTCTAAAGCCACCACACTGTATTTGCATATTAACCCGATTTCTTACACTAGTCCTTCATTTTCTATTTTCCCCTGTCACTGTTCTTATTCAGGCCTCACAACATCCTGACTTAACTGCTATGATAGCCTCAAGCTGTGTTTCTTGATGTCAGTCAACCAAGCAAATTATTGACAAATCAGTCTTCTTAAAGGACAACTCCTTAGAACTTACCAAGTCACAGCCTGAAAATCCTTAATTAATGCTCAGTAAATATATGTTAATTCCCTAGTGAATAGAAAGCAAAGGCCCTGACCTGGGCTCAAGGCCCCAGATTAGAGAACTATCTGGAAACAATCTGAGAGCATACCCTGGGTCCTGAATGTCCTAACATTCTATGGGTAAGCCTGTGCTCAGAAACATTGATTCTGGGTTGTTAAAGAATGACTTCTTGGGGAGCCTGGGTGGCTCAGCCGGTTGAGCGTCTGCCTTCGGCTCGGGTCATGATCCTGGGGTCCTGGGATCGCTAGCATTGTGGGGCTCCCTGCTCAGCAGGGAGTCTGCTTCTCCCTCTCCCACTGCCCCTCCCCCTGCTTGTGCTCTCTTGCTCTTGCTTGCTCTCTGTCTCTCAAATAAATTAGTAAAATCTCTCTCTCTCTCTCTCTCTCTCTCTCTATATATATATATATACATATAAAAGAATGACTTCTTTCCTGACCTTGTTCTAGGAAGGGTTAGGTATCTTACTCCCCGAAAATCTTCAGGTTTAACCACACAGGCCCCTGTCTTTGGCAGAAGAGAGAGAAGAAACTGCCATTGGATATGCCGCACAGCTCTCGAATCCACCCCCATGCACACGCTCAGTGATTATCAGCCTCTCCACTGACTGAGTCTGTGCAGGGCTCTGTTTAATTAATCCAGTGATTTATCTGGAAAAACTAGCTTATGCACAATGGCAGTAGCAGATTTTCTATAAAGAAGGGATTTAAGGTAGCATTCTAGTTGAAAAGATGGGATGTTTCAGTGATTAAGGGTACCTTACATAAGACGGAACAGTCTCAACCATTCATACCAAAGACTGAAATGGTTGGTGTGGATTACCAGGAAACGGAGGTCCCCCACCCCCTCTGCCACCACTACTGTGCCGCTGTCAGGTGATGCTTTTTGCACGTCTTCATCTCCCACTGCTCCCACCTCTGCTTCCTCTGGCAACATTGCAAGGCTTTGCCTGTGGATCCCAGCTCCATTCGAAGCGCCCACCAATGGCCACCTCCTGGGCCCTGGCCCAGCAGAAGAATCACAGACCCTGTGATGGTTGCTTGGATGGCAAGTGACTGAATGGGAAAAAAACATCCAACAAACAAACAAACAAACAGAAAGGTGCTGGTTCTCCCTTTTGTGTCCTCCACTGCTGAAATCGGAAGAGCAGACCCTACAGAAATAATGGGAACAGGGATTCAGTGTAAAGACTTGACACATTTTGGAGGGGCCAGGCCTTCTGACCCAAGGCAGACAAGCCTCAGGTGTCAGAGTACTGGGTGGCAGGCTCCTGCCTTGGTGGGGGTTTGGTGTACAGAAGAACTTGGGGTCCTGGACCGGACACGTCAATGGCTCAGAGCTAGCAGCAGTTTTGGTGACTGGCCAGAATAGTAAATCTTGGCACAATGCTACTGTATCCTCTTCTCATGCCCAGGGCAGACCATCCACCGCTTGCTGAGTTCCTCTGTAGACCACTGGTCAATCCCAAGAGAGGCTCTTCTTGGTCAGCTAGTGTCTTACTAGCAGAGCTCTTTGACCAGGCCAGCTATCTCTGTGATTACTGACCAGCCTGCAGAAGGACCAACCCCTGGTCCAATCAGCTAAGATTCAAGTTCAAGTTGGGTGAAGTACAGTGATCAGGTATAAGGAAAATTTGGCTTCTCTTTCCTTCAGAAGGGGTTTGTAAGTGGGTGGTCTTAGAGTAATGTCCACCTACATCGACAGTGAGACAGACAAGCTGTGTGTCTGTGAATAAGTTACTTAACCTCTCTCTCCCCCACTTTCCTCATTGGGAAGATAATGCCAACGCCTGCCTCCAAGGATTGTTGTGAGACTAAAAGCGATAAGGCAAATAAAGCACTTGGCACCCAGTAAGGGCTCAATAACTAGTAGCTATTGCCATCGCCTTAACACCATTTCTCAAAGTCCCAGTAAGGCAGTTTTATCTGGCTACTTCTTCTATGGGGTTCATGTAAAGAACATTTTTTATCTGAGCCCTTCAGGCTTCTGCTGGATAGACTTAGGAACTCATGTGTGTTAGGAGCTGGGACCCACCTTTTCAATTGCCAGCCAGTTGCCTTTAAGAGTCTGGGAGCTTCAAGGTTCAGGGTGCTTCTTGCTCCCAGTGAAGTATTTCTGATACTAACTTTGCCTTTAAATCACATCCTATGGAACCATTCGTCCACCGACTCTCTTATCAGCCCATATCTGCTCATGTGCTGGGAAATCAGGTCAAAGCAGAAGTACATGCAGGATCAGAGCTTGCCGGATTGGGACACGGGTGAGGTGTCTTTCTGGTTTCGTTCCCATTTGCTTTTATCTTCATCGTCCATCTTTACAGAGTCCATTGATTTAGTGATTTTGTGCTCATTGGATATTTGTTACATTTAACAATGCTCAATCGACAGGTTTTATGTGGCAGTGACCCAGTGAGCCAATAGGTTAGTACAAACAGTGATACAAGTACCCTCCATTTTTCAAAAGTTTGCATTCTGCCACTTCACTTTTACAAGAGATCTACATGAGTACTTGTCTTCACTGACCAAAAGGAATCCAAGGAGGATTTTTGCTTTTACAAAAAAAGGCCAAAAACAAAAATAGCACGCAGCTTTTGTTTGCAGCAAGCTCTTACAGAGGCAGCACGCATCCCCAGCAGCAGGTGCGGCCCTGCCAACCTCCTTCCCTAGAACGACACTTAGCATCTCCACTCTGAATTGTGTCCATGAGCACCTGGGCCTTGTCTCCATTTATTTTGTGCATCCATTAGCAAGATGTGTCCTAAGGTATCAAAAAAGCCTAAGAGAGGTTATTTTGTGGGTCTGGGAATGCTCGAAAATTTTCCCATGTAAATTAATAGTAATGCTTCTTTGCCTTACGCTCTTTCAGCTTATTAAAGCTTTCAAAGGAATGCTCTCTTTTCAGATAGTGGGGGAAACCTGTATTGATATTCTGGGACCATCCAGAATGTACACAGCTGTGAGATCTTTATGGGAGAATCTAGTGTAGTGATTCCCTCTCCCCCCCTCTTTTTTTATTTTATTTTATTTTATTTTATTTTTTTTAAAGATTTTATTTATTTATTTGAGAGAGAGAATGAGAGAGCGAGAGAGAGCACATGAGAGGGGGGAGGGTCAGAGGGAGAAGCAGACTCCCTGCTGAGCAGGGAGCCCGATGCGGGACTCGATCCAGAGACTCCAGGATCATGACCTGAGCCGAAGGCAGTCGCTTAACCAACTGAGCCACCCAGGCGCCCCCCCCCCTCTTTTTTTAAAAAAAGCAAAATAAAACAAAACAAAACAGAGTAGCCCAGGATGTTGAATTTGAGCAACTTGGAAGCTACATAGTCAAGCCTGCAATTTTTTTCAAGTATTGCAATTGCTGGATAGTTCTGTGGCTTTGTGCCCTGACCTTTGTGCCCTATGACCTTTACTGGTTACCTCAGACCATTTACACTGCTTTAGTTTCTAGTTTGAAACCAGCTCTGCTCTCTTACAGATGGTTTAAAAAGCTATGGAAATCAATCCTTCCCAGTGGACCTAAAAGATGGTTAGATTTGATAGGAAATCCATTTGCAGCTCTGAGCACACTCCAAGATAGCCATAGCACAATGCAGTCTTCCCTTGGAGAGCAGAAGCTTGGGCTTGGGAAGCACTTAGACAGCCCCCTTACCCCGCCACCCCCACCCCCATTCTGGTTCTGCCCTTAACTCCCTGTACAACCTTGGCCAAATGGCTCCACTTCTCTGGCCATTCATTTCCACCCAGCTCCTTACAAGGTTGTGATGAAGATCAGAAGAGAGGAAGTCAAAAATGTCTTGAAAATTAGAAGTTGTATATTAAAGTATATAATTGCAATTATACACACACATATATGTGTGTGTGCACGTGTGTGTGTCTGTGTGTGTGTATATATATATATATATAATTTCTTGCTACTCAGCAGAGAGTCTGACAGACAGGTAGGTGAAGTTGTGAGTGCGTTGTCAATACTTTAAGGTATTGACACGTCAATGCAAGGTCCTACTAGAGACAGCCATTTCTAATAGCGAGGCTGGCCTGTGGCTGGTGGTGCTTTTAGCTGGAGGAAAGGTTGTTGTGTTGACTACGGTTTATTGGCTGTGCAGGACCTTGTGTGGTGTCCCTGAGCCTGTGGCTTGCAGGACTGAGGCTGGGCTGAGACATTTCTGCAGGCTCTTACTCGCCTCTACCAACCTCTTCCTTTCATTTTTTCCACCCTCATCCTCCTTTCAAAATTTGTTTTTTTACTAGAGAAGTAATACTTGCTTATTGCAGATTATCTAGAAAGTTTAGAAAATATGAAACAGAGAAAAATGCAGAATTCCATCCCCTTGAGGCAACCCGTTAAGAGTGTGACCTATTTCCTTTTTTCATTGTTGTCGTTACTGTTTTTTGAACTATGCATTTTAAAAAACATCATTGAGAGCCTATGTTTAGGACATTTTGGTATCCTGCTCACCTCTGTTTCTGATTACAGCATAGTAGAACCTGGATGATCTCTAGGGGTGGACTCAGGAACTTCTTGAATTCCCATATTTGCTAGCACTGGTATAGAATATCATTTCCCCAATAAAACTTCTCTCCCCATTTCCCCTTCAGCTGATTCTCTGTTTAGGGTTACTTCCACTACCTTCTAGAACTAGAACATTTATGACACTAACTGCATTACACTGTGGCCTGTTAACTGGGTTCCATCACTAACTACAGAACTGGATCTCATAACCCAATTCTCTACTACTTGAAACTCAAATTCACATGAGCAGAAAGAACAAGGGACTCCATGTCTTGGACTTTCAGTATCACCTGTGAATAGTTTAAACTTCAAATATTCAGCTGTGGCTGCCAAGGGTGTCCTCATCCCTGCACCACTAAGGAAGAAGGGCCGTTCAAGATTCAAGGTCAAGATTGACCTCTCAGGTGGAGTTTGGAGACTCGGAGGCTTGGAGCATTGGAGAATCACCTCACTTAGCCTCATTGCCATCCAGGGAGGGGTGACCCACAGGAAAAGTCTTTTATTTTCCCAGCTGGTGAAAGGGATTGAGGTGGGGATAAAGCAACATGACCGTAAGCTGCCCCCAAGAATCTTTCATCTGGGCCCAGTAGAGGTTTCCTATCAAATGGCCACTGGAAAAATGCAAATATTGACCTCTCCCCTCTGCACTTGAGCTTATCCTGAGTGGAATCAGAATTCTCTCCTCCACACAACTCAAGCCTATGACTTCCTGCCAGGGCCTCCTTTGGTGAACACACTGAAACCATTATCCTACCCTGCAATCCTTGTTTTTCTACACTTGTGATTTCAAGGGAGCTGATAGCGCCATCCCCCATGGAGCCAGCCCCATTGTCCCAGGCCTTTTGGAACCCATATTGAGTAACTTCGAGGTGGCCCATTAGAGGTGGCTTATACATCACAAGTGAGAGACTGACAAGAAAGTGGCTTTAGGAAAAAAGAATAAAACCAAGCCAGTGAGTTGTGAGGCTGATTTGGGCACAGGTTTCAGCTGCAGTCCTCCATTGTTCTTCCTTTGATGGCGGCCTGCTGGTTTCATCAAAGGGAGGGAGATAGCTCCACACTTCAGAAGAAGAGATTCTAGGGATGCCCAGATCTCGTAAAATCTTTCTGCAGCTAAGTGTCAGTCATTCTTTTGTTCACATATGTTTAATAGCTCCTTATGATTTCCAGGATAAAATCAAATCCCCGGGTATCAATACTTGGATGGGTCCCTCAATGATCTCCCTTAATTTGTGCTTCCAGGTTTTATACCTTTTTCTCCATCCTATTTAGTGGATTCACTGTGGTCTCTCCGTTGTGTTCCATTGATTAACACCTCCCAACTTTGGCTCAAGCGTTTCTACTCTGCTGGTAATGGCTCCCCACCTCCTTCCTCACTTTCTTTTTGGGTCATTTCTCACTACTAACCTAACAACTATTTTTTAAAAGATTGATTGATTGATTTTAGAGAGAGAGAGAGTGAGAGCGAGTTGGGGGGTGGGGCAGAGAGAGAAAATCTTCAAGCAGACTCCATGCTGAGCAGAGAGCCCGCTGTGGGGCTCCATTCCACAACCCATGAGATCATGACCTGAGCCAAAACCCAGAGCTGGACGCTTAACTGACAGAGCCACCCAGGTGCCCACCCCCCCCCAACCCTGACACATAACTATTTACAAAAGAGGATTTCCTTAGATCAGAGGTTAGGAATAGGCAGGCCATAGGCTGATTCAACCAGAAGACAACATGACTTGTTTGGCCCGCATAGAATTTTATGAATTTGAGGCAGTGCTTAAAAATTGGGAGATTTCACATAGCCTTGGACATTCTCCTTCAACTTAATCTGAAGAATAACAAGCTCTGGCAATACTGTGCCCCCATTTCTGCACAGTGATAGCAGTGGTTGCAGACTAGCTCAAGCATGTGGCTGACAGGTCACATGCTCTCCTGTTGCCATGGTCCCTACCATTCACAGAGAGTTTGTATGTGTGTTTCCACCAGCTTCTGCTTCTCCTATTCATATTCCAACTGGACTCTGTAGGCATTTGTGTTTGCAACTCCTGCCTTAAGTAAAACAACAATAATTTAAAAATAATAAATAATGAAAACACACACATGGAGTCTTTTAAAGCACGATTAAGACAAATTAAAGCGCTGCCTAGAACATGACATTGCAGAGTGGGAGGGGATATCTGGGTTGTGATCTTCTGAGGAAAGCCTAAATCTCCCCAACCTGGTTGGTCTCATCAACACTTACATGGCAGGCAGGGAGGGACAGGGCAGGGGACGTGGAAGGAAGAGAAGACTCAAGGGTGGTACCCAGGCTTTCACTCTGAAATTAGGAGACTGGAGTTTCCATTGACTGATGGAGGGAAGACTGTGAGAAAAATAGACTGCAAGGAAAATTCAGAGCTTGATTTTGAGTCTGTTAGATTTGATGTCCCTGTTAGACATCTTTTATGAATTATGTCCCCCCGAAAGATCTATTGATGTGCTAATCCCCAGTACTTCAGAATGTAACCTTATTTGGAAATAAGATGTAATTAGTTAAGATAAGGTCATACTGGAGCAGTGTGGACCCTTAAACCAGTATGACTGGGATCCTTATAATAGAAGAAGACAAAACACTCAGGGAGAAGATGGCCATGTGAGGACAGAGGCAGAGATTGGAGTGCTGCATCTATAAACCAAGGAGCTCTAAGGATCGCCAGCAGAGACTCAAAGAGGCAAGAAAGGATTCTTCTCTACAGGTTTCAGAGGGAACATGACCTTGCTGACCCCTTGATTTTGGACTTTGAGCCTTCAGAATTGTAAGAAAATAAAATTTTGTTGTTTTTAGCCACCCAACTTGTGATACTTTGTTATGGCAGCTCTAGGAAACAAATACATCATCCACTGCAAATGTTGAGCATGCAGTAGGATAGGCCAATCTGGGCTCTGTTAAATTATTTTATTTTTTTTAAAGATTTTATTTATTTATTTGACAGAGAGAGAGAGAGAGCACAAGCAGGGGGAGCAGCAGAGGGAGAGGGAGAAGCAGGCTCCCTGCAGAGCAGGGAGCCCGATGCGGGGCTCGATCCCAGGACCCTGAGATCATGACCTGAGCCGAAGGCAGCCACTCAACCGACTGAGCCACTCAGGCACTCCTCAGTTACATTATTTTAATCTTCACAGTAGCCCTGAATTTTTATAACCATTTGTGTCAGTCAGGAGCCCCAAAGGAACATGAATAATTTAGAGAGGGATTAATAAAGGGAGTATATTCCCAGGTGTGGGTGGGATGTAGGAAAATATCAGGGGATAGTGCAGATCCCTGAGACTAGTAACTGTGGGGAATGAAGAGGGTGAGAGAAAGTGTGGGTAAGGAAACTTGGGGACAAAGAGGGCTGAGGATGGGTTAACCTGACAGGGGAGAGAAACACCCAGCTAACAGGGGCACTGGGGTGGGATGGAGGGGACAGGCAGAAGGGAGGATTACATACCCCAACCTTATTCTCCTCCCCCAGTCTCCTGCTCATCTCTCCATTGAAGAACCCAAGGGGAAACCAGAGGACAAAGGAGCTCATTGAAATAGTTCACAGAGGTCACATACCTGGGGCAGAGAACAGGGTGGAAACAAGATTGGGAGGACAAAGAGATTTCCAGCTCATCTATTTAACACATGTAGAAACTGACCTCATGAGAGGTGAAGTGATTTGCCCAATGTCACATGGCTAGAGTGTCAGCCTGCGTGACTCCTAAGATTGGACTCAACCAGTTCATAGTGGGGCTTCCCTGATGGCTTACCAGTCTCTGAGACACAGGGAATGCCTTTCTAACTGTGGAAGCCAGACACTGAGAGGAATTGGGGGAGGAGAGAGATCGTTGTATGAGTCCATCTTAAAAGTGATGTAATAATAAAGAAGACAATGGTGCTAGCCCAACTCACTTGGTGGGACCTGGAGAGAGAACTAATGGAGGGTCCAAGGTCCCACAGACTGTTGTAACATGGGAAAAGTTACTTTAGTAAGGGAGGCATTGGGAATTAGTGGAAAGTGACTGTTATACCATCTCCTGGAGAATAAGAAATCAAGATGGTGATTGAAGGCCTGCTGGTCAAAAGAGAAATGGAATTAGAAGGGAGGAAGCTGGGCAAGGTGCTCCCTTGTCTTTCCATCACTCTTGGCAAGAGCAGGCATGGCATATAGGCTTCATCTCTTGTATCAGCTCTGACTGATTGGTAGTCGCTGTCTAGAAAGCTGTGTTGAGAAAGATTTTCAGATCAGTGCATCACATTTGGGTAAAATGCTGTGCTTGATTAGTGATGCCTACTATGAGCATTGAGTTGGGAGTAACAGAATGCATGATAGATATTTGCATCCTTGGGTGAATGTATGTGGTTGTCAGCAAAGCATTTCATGATCTCTATGGAGGCCATGACATTTTGGTATATAACGTGATGGTAGTTACTCTGAATTTTTTGGAATTCTTTCTTTTTTGTTTTTCCTTAGGTTTTTGTTGTTTTCTTTTTAAGTGAAAATGTTACTTGTTTTAGCTGTGCTGAAAGGACTAAAGAGGATCCTTTTTGACCCTCCTGAGCCATGTGTTAAAAGGGGAAGATGGATCCTGGAGCTGTGGGTGGGGCTGACACAGGAATTGGGAACCCGGGCTAGGATCAGGATTGCTTGCGTTGTGAAGCCCTCCTTTCTCACTCTTGCTCAAGTCAGGAGGTGTCTAGTTTTCACTTCAGGGAGGGCATTTTCTTCTTATATGTCCCACCCAACCAGTGTCAGCCAATAGCTTGTCCCCATTTGGGGGATCTCATGCCTTCACTTCCCTCTGCTTCCTCTCCTCATCCCATCTTCATGGGAGTTCAAACACAAAGGCTCCAGTCCTTGATGTCTCAGAGATAGCCCTGGCTGCGAGGCCTGGACAATGCACCTCATCTGCAGGCTGGAGATACATTGGGCTGTGACTTGGCAGAGTGTAACCAGCTAATGGGTGTGACAACCTTCAAAAGACCTCAGGACACATCTTCTCAGTCATTCTCCTAGGTCATCACCTCATTGATGGTTTTGTCCACATGAAATCCTCAGAGAGCACCAGGGGAGGGAGCATGGAGGGGGAGAAGTAAGGGGCTAAGGGGCAGATCTTGCTGATTCTTAGCAGCATCGTTGGAGGAAGAGGTTTTATGTATCAACATCATGTCAGGGAACTTTCTCTCCCAACTTAGGTAGGTTCAGAAGGAATGGGGTAGGGAATATGGGAAAGCCTGCTTACTTCAGAAGAGCCCCTCTGGCCTCTACCCAACAAGCTCACAGTATGATTGGCAGGGCTCCACTAGGCTTGCTTCTTAATTTCTCTCTCCCTCTCTCTTTCTGTCTCTGTTGGGAGTCTAAAATTTCTACCTCAGAGCCACTGCTTAGCCATAACTCCAGTTATTCATTTTAAAGGGTTGCTTACCCTTTGAAAGACTATTAGAGTCCATGGAGCAGGTATTCTATTCACACGCTGTGGGTGCAACACTGATGCAGGACGGCCTCCAGCTGATTCAAGTCCTTCCCTTGTGTTTCAGTTACCTGATCTGTGCAATGAGAGAACAGGATTCAGTGGTCCTGACCTCACTTTCATTTCTCTCTGCGTAGAAGCCCTCCCACTCAGGGCAACTAGGGGAAATCCATGTACCTTCCTCTTCTCTGTTCTCCAGCTTCCAGTACTTTCCACAGCTGAAGGTCAATGAGAGAATCACGTGTAGTCCCTTGAAAGGGAGAAATGTCACAAAAAGTCACATGCTGCCTGAGTGGGTGGTGAATGTGAATGTTTGGGGACAGGAAGTGGATGTTTGAGATCAGAGCTGGGGGCCTGGGGGGGGGGGTGATGCAGAGCTAGGCTGCAGTAGGCACTGTAGAGACCCTAAGCCCGAAATACTCATGTCTCCCCCTCTCTTGTCATTCAAAATATAAATACTACATGGCAAAAAAAAAAAATTATCAAGAATCCAATGTAGTTTTGAATTTTTAGTGCTCTTTTGGAAATACAAAATAACAAATTCTTGAGAGTGGTAGAGGGCATGGGGGATGCTTGTGCTTTGCTGAGGTCATTGTCACAGCCTTGGCCTTGTCAACAATTGGTGAGGAGCCACCTCCCTTTCCTGGTCTCCACGTCCATGTTTGACCTGGAGCAAGTCATGCTCCCTAGAGCAAGACTCAGGTGTCTCGTTTGAAAAACAAGGAGTTTGGCAGGAAGGATCTCTAAAGATACTTAACAGAGTCAATGTTTGATTACTTTACAAATGGGGTGGGTGCTTTGGTTTGTTTTTAAATGTTTATCTGTCCATAAATCAGTGCCATAACAAACAGCTAGCTGAAACAATCAAATGACAAATACAAAACACACAAAACAACTATAGTGTTTTGCACGGTAAACAATCAGGTTCTCTGCAAGCCTAACCTATCCATTCTGTTCAGGTTTGGTAGACTGAGGACAGGAAGCGTGGGTTGCTTTTTTTTTTCCTCCTGCAAATGGGGAGGAGGGGGTGTGTGAGAACATATGGAACATTCCATTCTGGTATCATCTGGCTCCTGTCCTAATGTCATTAGAGGGCTCTTGTAACAGTAAAAGTATTGTTCCAAGAGACATTTTGTCCCTTTCTTCTGCCTTCCAAAAAGTTCTCTTTTACTCTCCAAAGGTGGTAGTAGAGAGGAAGGGTCTTGAGGGAGATGTTGACAGGTGTGGCTTGTTCCCTTGTCTCCCTTCAGTCAACCCCTCTCCCCTCTTTCTTGAGGCCAGAATGGAGAAGGGTCTGCATTAGCTCCAGGCAGAAAAGCTCTTTTCAGAGGTGGGTGGGAGGGCAGGCAAGGTTCTTGGTAGAACTGGCCATTTTCCAACTTCTGAAACAGCCTCCTCTGTTGGAAGAAAACATGAGAAAATGGAAGCAAGAAAAATGGGATGTTTATCAGATTTGTAAAAGCAATAGAGAGGGGGGCATGGTGGAGAAGTTGAGGCAATGAACCAGAGTCTCCTCTTGGCTGGTTTTAGAACCTCCTATAATCCTGGCTGCTTCTACATTTTCAGATAGGTTTGAGTGATTGACAAAAGCAGGGCATTGGTGAGTTGGTTCAGCAACAGGTGTGTTGTCTTGTGGGAGCATCCATTGGATGTTAAGAGTGATGCCTTATCATTTCTTATGGATGATACCATCCTGAGGCACCTGGACTAAACCCTAGCTGCCTAGGGGAAGCCGGTGCCCTCCTGGGATGGTGAATCTCTTTATTTCTCTTATGAATTAGAAATAAACCAAATAAAAGCTTCTTTTTCTGAAATGCAGACTATGGCTGGATAGTTCTGGAGACCTTCGAGAAGGCATAGGTTGTACTTGGTAACTGCTGGCCCCTAGCCTCACATACCTGGCCAGGGGCTCCTTGCCGCACTGGGACCCTCTGCAAGGACTTCATCCTGGATCTCAGGCGGAGGAGCCAGGTAGCCCCGTGGGTCTGTGACTGGCCAGCCTGGGCTCAAGAAGGGCAGAGAACTCACTCCCATCAGTATCTGGTCTTCAGGGGAGGGGCTGATTATCAAATCTGGCCTGAAGTATCCAGTGAAATCCTTTGCCCAGTCCCAACCAGTAAATGATAAAATTCAGGTGAGGTTCCTGGCATGATCCGAAGAGAATGCCATTCCTGGAATATTGCCTGGATTCATCTCTACCTTCTAGAATAATAGAAGTCTCCATCCTTTGTCAAGGGCATCAATGGTTCCAACTGCAAAAATGCTTCCACTAAAGACACTTCTAAGTGTTACTAGTTGTGGAACACTGAAGCACTTAGCAGGCATCATCTTATTAATTTTTCAAAGTAATCCAGTGAAGTAGGACTTCTATCATCCCTGTTTCTCAGATAAGGGACCTAAGGCTTAAGAGTTTAGGCTGGTGGGTAGTAGAGCTAGGATTATGGGCTCAGACAAGCCTGGCTTCAAAACCTCTGCTTTCACCACTGTTATATCTTCCCTAATGATGGAATGGGTTAAATGGAATGTGTGTTTGGAAAGGACCTTCTAGACCAGCGGGCCCAACAGTGTCCTTCCACTGAGGAAGAAACTGAGACTCAGTCAGATTTCATAGTGGTTAAGAGACAGCCTGGGTCTATGTTCTGGCTGTATCTCTTACTAGCTCCATGACTTTGGGCAAATTACTTATTTCTCTCTGCTTCAGTTTCCTCATCTGTAAAATGGGGATGATAGCCATACCCACCTCATGGCATTATTGTGAAACTTAATGAAATAATCATTGGAAAACATGTAACACAATAAAAGTTAGCCATTTTTGCGTTTATTGCTTATAATAGTGAAAAATTAGAAATAAATTTTTAACAATACTGTCCAGTAAATCAAATATGCATAGGTACATATATTTAAATGTTTACATAACTGTGCAATTGAAAAATATATATATTTTGTCTGACTTACACATTCCCCAACTACACTGGTTTGACTTAAGATTTTTTCACTTTACAATGCTGTGAAAGTCAGATGCATGCAGTAGAAACTGTACTTCAAATTTTGAATTTTAATCTTTTCCCGGGCTAGTGATATGGAGTATGCTAGTCTCTTGTGATGCTGGGCAGTGGCGGCAGCCCCAGCTCCCCAGCAGCTGCGTGACCATGAACGTAAGCAGCCCACACACTTACAGCCATTCTGTTCTTCACTTTCAGTGCAGTCTGCAGTAAATTACATGAGACATTTAACACTTCATTATAAAATAGACTTTGAGTTAAATGATTATGCCCAACTGTAGGCTAAGGTAAGTGTTCTGAGAACAGTCAAGATAGGCTAGGCTAAGCTATGAGCCTTGGTAGGTTAGACATATTAAATGCATTTCAACTTACGATACTTTCCACTTGCAATGGGTTTATCAAGATGTGACCCCAATGTAAATGGAGGAAGATCTGTATGTGAATTAAATATATATAATATATATAAAATACAATGCAATGAATGCAATGAAACTAACAGAGACCATAATTTTGTGGAATAATTACAAGGGAAAATGCTTATAATTTAATGGTTAGTGAAAAAATAGGTTGCAAAACATTGTTCATAGTATGATTCCAAATTTAAATAACACACGCACACTTCTATGAAAACCTATACAATAATGCTAACCGTTATTCAATTATTATCTCTGGGAGAGCAGATTTCCTGAGATGAAGGTTTGTGTTCCCTCAAGATTCCTAGTTGAAATCCTAACCCCCACTATGATGGTGTTAGGAGGTGAGGCCTTTGGGAGGAGATTAGGTCACGAGGGTGGAGCCCTTGAGAACGGGATTGGTCCGCAGAAAGCTCTCTCTCCTTTCCATTGTTGGCCACACAGTAAGATGGCCATCTGTGAACCAGGAGGTGGCTCATCACTTGTCATCAAATCTGCTGGTACCTTGATCTTGGACTTCCTAGCCTCTAGAACTGTTAGAAAAAAATTCTGTCATTGATAACCCACCCCGGCTCTGGTATTCTGTTATCGCAGCCCAAACTGACGAAGACTGGAATTATGGGTAATTTTTACTTCCTGCTTTTACTTTCCTGCATTTCCTAAATTTTATATAAAAAATTAATTGCTTTCAAAATTTAAGCAGTGCCCGGAAATGATAAGAATTTTGTCCTTCTTGATGCTTAGTTGATTTGTGAGATTTCTTTTCATGGGAGCATTTATAGCTTTGGGGTTTCCTTTCACACACAGTAAGAATGGTGGGCCCATTCCCCTATCTGCCTTTAACATGGGAAGGACAACTGCCTCAGCCCCTGGCATGTCCACGAGTGCTTTTCCTCCTGGGCACAAGATGGAAATGTTCCCCCAGAATCACGCAAGCCCTGCAGGCTGACACCAGGGAGCACTTTGTTTGTTGGCTGTTCCTGGCTTGCTTGCTTGCTTTTGAAGCTAATTCTTTTCCGGGTAACCTCGCATTTTCTCCCTCAAGTTTACATTTTAATTAATTTATTTGTTTTTGCTAAGCTGTGACCGTCTGAGGCAGGTCCGGAGCTGACACAGATACACAACCACGTGAGATTTTAGGGAGATCATCCTGTTCCAAGTTTCTCAAACTCTTCTCCCTCACCACAGAGGAGGTGACTAGGTTGTGCCCCCTCCCCCGTCTTCAAAATTCATAAAAGCCTTGTGACACCATTGCATTTCTGTGTTTGTTCTAGCAAAAGCAAAAATAAGGTTTTACATTACCACTTGGAAAACTTAGCATGAAAAATAAAAATTAAATTAAAAAAATAAATGGGAAGCAAAGTGGTCTCTTGGGAAGATGAGCTGGCTCCCTCTGTCTGTGAGTGTCTCCAGGTCCTGCCGCATTCCTGCAAGGATACCAGTCCCTGAATTTGTGAAGCACTGAAATTCCCCCTAATTCTGCAGAGTGTGGAAGGCCTGGACAGGCCATCCCTTGTTTTCCCTTGGTGGTTGCTAGAGGGGCACACTTTCCTGTCCTTCAGAGAGAGGCAACTGCAAACAAGTTTTTCTTGATAATAATAGCCAATTCTTATGTTGCAAATCTTTGATGTTTTATTTGACTAACAGGGTTTCTGTCTTTTTTTCTTCATCTTAGTAAAGATTTCCTCCCAAGGTAGCTGGGAGCTGTGCTGAAGGCAGGAAGTGAGGGGAACCAACATAGGGCCTTCTAATATGGATCTGATCTGATCTTCTCTTCCTGATGACTATGAACTTGAGGTCCAGAGGGGAATTAGAAGGAGACAGACATTAAAATTACCATGGGCTGAGCACAGGGCTACATAGCCCTTTCCACCTTGTTAATCCCCACAACCCTGTAAAGAAGGGGTATCGTTTCTATTTTTCAGTTGAAGAAATAGAGGCTCAGAGAAGTTACTAAACTTCCCAAAGTCACACAGCCCATAAACAGAGTTAGGATTTGCTTTCCAGTTGGCTTGATGGTAAAGCCAGGGATCTCTCCACCTACACGATGGTCCTTGAGTTCAATATACTTACTGTCTGGAGATAGGTCATGGGAGTTTGTAACATACATTCATCAAAGTGCTCATGTCTGGAAACCATTAACTTTCAAATTAAATTAGGAGGAATTGCTGCTGCTCACTTGCTCTTATGCTTTCTTGGGTGGAAATGAAAGGGGGGCTATAAATGGAGGGTTGGGATTGTGTGGTGATATAAAGAGTGTTCTGGAACATGCTGTTAATATATGCATAGTGTTTATGAGTTATTGTCCATATTTTACTTTTCTGTACATTAAAAAACCTTTTGTTTCCCTATGGGAAAGTCAGCTGTCATTCGGTTGTGGCAAAATACACTTTAAGAACTGCCACAAAGCACCCTGCTGTCAGAGACTTGTGCAAGGCCCCTCTGACCGATGAGTAATAACTTGAATCAGAATTCAGGTCTCCCAGTTTCCAGACCAAAATTTGTATAACATTGCCGCTTAAGATTTGGCCTATGAGTGTTGACTTAAGGGAAACTCTAACTGAGAGGAAGATTGACCAACCAGGAGGACTCCAAAGGCTTTCACTAAGACCAGTGAAATAAATGGACCCAACCTTAAAAGTCTGCACCCTGAGTACTCCTTTTCCTTAATTCATTAATCCATATAGCAAATGCTTGGTCAATACTCATTAGATGTATGAGTCAGAATCTCCTGTGTACTTAGGGATTGGGTCTTCACCCACTCTGGGAATCGAATGAATGCTATGAAATCCTCAAAAATATTTACATACATTTTAGGGGGTTACTGGACCTACTGAAGTCTGTCCATTGAGGTCACGGACTCCAGGTGAAGAGCCTTTGATCTAATGGTTTAACCTTGAATCAGAAAGTTTCTGTTCCCTCTGCATGGAGCACTGGGTGTTATGCACAAACAATGAATCATGGAACACTATATCTAAAACTAATGATGTAATATATGGGGATTAACATAACAATAAAAAAATTAAAATGTAAAAAAAAAAAAAAAGAAAGTTTCTGTTCCCAAGTCACTCAACCTAGTTGCTTACAACTTAATCTTGAATTTCACAGCCCATTCCATTTAAGGATTGACAAGCATGTTCTGGTAATGAAGTAAAATGTGCTTCTCATTACCATTTTCATGGCATCAAGAGGAAATTCATGTGTTCTCAAGCTGTTAGAAGGAAAGCTTTATGCCAAGTGCCATGGGGGACACAAAGACATATCCCACACAGGTTCTGTCCCCAAGGTGTCTTTTGTCCACAAGGAAGTATAGACAGTGATACCAAAATAGAGCAATTTCCAGGTCCAGTGAGTGGGACAGCTGATGCAGATCACGGGCATTTGGAGCAGGCAGGGTACCTGGTAGACTCAGGTGGTACTCAGGTAAGAGGGGAAGCTGAGGCCAAATTCCCGCTGTTGGTTCCTGTGACAGAGACTCAGAGCAGGAGTCCTCACAGGCTAAGTACTCAGATAATGCCAGCTGTTCAATCTCACCCCGAGGGCCTATTTCCAGTATTACTGGAAATAATTTTGTAAGGATTGGGAAACCTGGGTGGGAACCCTGGCTCCACGTTCACTGCCTGTGTATCCTCCCAGGCCAGTTCCTTCATTTCTCAGAGCCCCATAGGGTTGGAAAAATTAGTGCAGGAAAGTGAGAGTCAGCAGGTTGGGATGGAATTTCCTCAACCAGGAGCTCTTGAGAAGAATCTATCTGAGCCTGTTTGGGTGCTGGCCTGTCTTCACTTGGTTCCCTGGAAGCCAGAGCATTGCTGGGACTTAGGGTTGGACCAGAGCAGTAACAGCTGAGTTGGGAGAGGTGGTCTCGTACTTGGTGTGTTTTGAAGGTATTAGCACACCGTATCATCCAATGCAATTTTATTTAGCAAATATGTGCTGTAAGCTTTCCACATTCAAGATAAACACAGCACACTTGTGGAGCACTCCCTGTGGAGGTGGAATGATAAACAGGTAAATTAACAACTGCAATACAAGACAGTGTAAGATAAGCATCAGAGAGGAGACCTCGCTAGGGGAAATCACTCTCGTTCTGGTCAGGGATAGTGAAAGGCTTTGCTCATCTGGCTCTCGAGATGGGTTTTCCAGAATGGGTAAGATTTTTGAAGTCTTTTTTTTTTTTTCTTTTAGAGAGAGAGTGGGGGGAGGGGCAGAGGGAGAGGGAGAGAGAGAATCTCAAGCAGAAGCCCGCTGAGTGTGGAGCCTGACACGGGGCTCCATCCCATGACCCTATGATCATGACCTGACCCGAAACCGAGAGTCAGACGCTCAACCACCTGAGCCACCCAGACACCCCTGAAATCTTTTTCTTGTTCTGATAATAAAAACAATGCATGTTTATTATAAAAATGTTGCAAGTACCTAAAATATAACCACCAGTAATTCCACACTCAGAGCTAATCACTATTCATATTTTGGTGTGTATTTCTTTTCCTTTGCCCACCAATGCACATGTACACAGTATAAAATTTGGGTCAAACCATCACAGATGTGCAAAGATATATTAGTTTCCTGTTACTGCTCTAACAGTTACCACCAACTTGGTGGTCAGAAATCCAAAACCAGTCTCAGTGGGACATCTGCAGGGCTGCTCTTCATTCTAGAGGCTCTTGCCTCTGCCTTTTCCAGATTGTGGAGGCTGTCTGCATCCCTGCTCATAGCCCTGCATCACTCTGACCTCTGCTTCCATTGTCATGACTCTCCTATCCCCTCTCTCCCTCTTATGACCTTTATAGGATTACATTGGGCCAATCTGGCTAATTCAGGGCAAACTACCTCCCTAATCATATGGTTTACTTCATCATATACGCAAGCTCCTTTTACCATGTAAAGTACCATATACCCAAGTCTTGGGGATTAGGACACAGACTACTTTGGAGGCCAATATTCTGTCTACCCGGGGGTTATGGTGTGAGTGATCTATTTTATCCAAGCATATTGGTGCTTGTTGAGATACCATATAAGTCTGTGGAGGTGGGTCTGGCCAGTTGGGAGAGAATCTTGAGTATCTTCTGCAGTAAAGAGTGATACACTGGTTATTAGAAGGTGAGGGTTCAATTCTCTGTCTCACCTCTCATGGTGTGGCCTTGGAAAATTCATCTAACCTTCCTTTGGCTTCAATTTGCTGCTCAATACAGTTTTCATTTTGACCTTCATCTGCGATTTCTATGGGTTCCCAGCCGTGGGGCCCGTGATGTTCCTGCAAGTCAGTGAATCTATGTGCATGAATCATGTGGCAGCTCCCAGTAGGTGCTATTTGTGAGGCACATGGTGATGCTGTACTGATGAAGAAGACATGCTGTTCATTTGAAAGTGTTACTGAAGTCACAGTAGCTCTTCATCAGTCCACAGACTCTGCAAATAGAAAACTACTCACACATGGGGAGACAGGGAATTTATCTTTAAATGGGGTTTGGAGCCCCTTGGGTGGATGGATCTTCCCAGCATAAAAATTCTTATTGAATTGAGGAGGAATGGGGAGACTGTTGTTGGTTGGTTGGTTGGTTTTGGTTTTGGTTTTGTTTTTTTTTCAGGAGAGACTTGGGTGGATCTGTGTTCTGGGAAGGCCGCTCTGGAAGTAGTGGTGGGTGCTCCTCAGACTTGGAGACTGACTGATTCATTGTTCTGCAAGTATCTGCAGCCCTAGCTCCCTCATTTCCCTTTGTCCTTGATGAAAACTCATCCCCTCCTTGGAGCCCTTTCTGGCCTCCCAAACACCACATCCGACCCCCTCTCACACACCACTTGCTCCATGTGTCTCTTTCCCACACTTGGGTGTTCTCCCTAGTGCATGTCACTACTGACATTTGATGTCCTTCTTACCCGACCCTCTCCCCAGCCCCAGGATCAGCTGCATGCGAACAGACTTTGTTAACTTGGCTATTATAGTCTCAGCACCCAGAACACTTCATTTTAAAAAATTAATTAATTAAATTTTTCTTCAAGTATAATTAACATACAGTGTTATATTAGTTTCAGGGGTACGATATAATGATTCAACAATCCTCCTCTACCTTTCTTAGTGCTCGTCATGGTAAGTGTGCTCTTAATCTCCTTTATCTATTTCACCCCACCCGCCTGCCCTCTGGTCACCATCAGTTTCTTCTCTGGATTTAAGAGCAGGGTTTTTTTTTTTGTCTTTTTTGCCTCATTTGTTCACTTGTTTTAATTCCATATACGAGTGAAATTGTATAGTATTTGTCTCTCTCACTGATTTTTTTTGCTTATCATTATACCGAGCACCCAGAATACCTTCGAAGGTGTTTCATAAGTAATTGTTGGATGAATGAATGAATGAATGAATGAAGATGTGGGGAATGGGGAGGGCCTATATTGTTCAGTTCATCCTATTCACTGTCTGCCTTCCAGGCCCAGCCCTGGGGGTTTCCCATCTTGGGCCCTTCCAGCCTCTGAGACTCCCATTTCCCCTCCCTCACTCCTCTTTCCCTCCCTGGATCTCCAGATTTCTCTTACTTTTGCATAGCAGCTCATCTCCTTGAACCTGCATGCCCCTCATGAAGATGCCAGCCAAGAGGAGGCTGGAGTTCAAGAGAAGACAAACCTTAAAAATCTTTTTTTCCTTGGGGCACCTGGGTGGCTCAGCCAGTTGGGTGGCTGCCTTCGGCTCAGGTTGTGATCCCGGAGTCCCGGGATCGAGCCCCACGTCCGGCTCCCTGCTCAGTAGGGAGTCTCCTTCTCCCTCTGCTCCTCACCTTGCTCACTCTCTCTCGCTCTCTCACAAATAAATAAATAAAATCTTTTTAAAAAAATCTTTTTTTCCTGTTCTGCATAGAGTGCTTATCAGAGACCTCAACAGAAGTACGTATAGGTAACAGGTGTGCAGTGCAGATGGCAGTGTCTGCACACAGTAGGTGCTCAGGTGTCTGCGCACAGTAGGTGCACAGGTGAATGCTGAGATTCAGAGATGCCACCTCACCTCACAGCTCCAGCAAGGAGTGAGGTGCTATTTAAATGTCGTGTTTCAGAATCTGAACATGCCCCACTCTACCTTCTTTTAGTTACTAAAAGCTGGTCAGGGAAGGGAGAAGTAGAGTCGGGAGGAACTGGGGTACACACAGATGTGGTGGACCCCTGCCCAGCCCTCTGTTACTCCAGGCAAGCCTTGAGGTTTGCCTCTAACCGGGAAGGAGCTTGACCAGAGGTGCTCACAGCACTCAGAGGGTGTTTAAATACGCTAAGGTGGGCAGTGGCCTAACTTAAGATGTTGGATTTGTTCAGGGCCTGAGCATCAAGGGGTCTAACACATAGGGACTATTTGGCTCTAACTCTCTACTCCCCTCCAACTTGCTGTGCAGCCTTGAATAACATTCCCAGCCTCTCTGAGCCTTTGGATTATCCTCTGCAAAGATGGGACACCAGCAAATGAGAATATCAAGTGGTTTTCAAAGGTTGGGCCACGGCTCGGTGCCATGACAAGTAAGAGGCTCTGGATGGAAAAGCCTTTGTGTACAACTTGTCTGAGCCCTAAGGCAGAAGTGAGGGATGGCTGCACATCTGGGGTGGCAAGTTCTCAAGGAAGACGTAGATGTCTTTTGGCAAAGCTTCAGGTATCAATAGCTTCCTGTGGGTTTTTTGGGTCTGAATGCACAGCTCAGCTGAGTTTGTCAGTTTTCATCTCTCCCTTGTCAGTAGGGGGATCTGGGAACTCATGTGAAGAAGCAGGACTCTCTCCTTGGCCCCTTCTCTACCTCCTCATCGGATCACCGGTTCTGAGCAATTGCAGGTCCTAACTGCCTCCAAGCCACTCCCCTGTCTCCGTTCCCCTGAATACCACCCTTGTGCAGCGCCTTGGGTTCCTGCAGCAGCCTCCTAGCCTTCCCCTAAACCCAACTTCTCCCCATGGCTCCCACCACCCTCCATGATAATCTTGCCTGCCCTTTACAACTCTGGCCACATGGAGTCACTTGCCCCATGCTCTCCCCCTCCAGCTGTTGGCACCTGCTGTTCTTGTGACGGGAACCACCACCTTTGGCAGTTTCTCTTAGGTAACTCCCAATTGATTTTTAGGCCTCTCTACTTGGGAGGCATTTTTTTCCTGCCGATTTCCCTGACCCATGGCCTCTGGCTCAGGCTGAGATTTCTCCTCCTATGCTAACTCTGATTATCTGGAGGCATCTGCCTGGAATGCTAGTTTGAGGTTTTTGAAACCAAGGTTTGTGGGACAGAGAATGGTTCGAGATGTTTGCAGTGGGAGGAGTGAGTGTGGGGGCGGGGAAAGCTCAACCATCCTTGTACAACTTTTCCCCTCTCCTAGGTCAGGCCCACTCCTCCCCCATGGAAGCCTCTGCCCGCTTCTGCTCCAGTGATCTTACCTTCCCCCAAATACCTTAGCTCTGATTTCTTCCATAATTGCTTTAGTTACTGTTTCTGGTTCTGGTCCTGGACTGGAAGCTCCTAGAAAATAAGCTTTTCATCAAAACCTCTATGTTCCCATCCAGCAGGACTGGAACATAATTGCTGATGGCTGGGTGGCTGCTCATAACCCTTTGCCCTGGCTCACCGGCAGCCTGACGCTGGGCACCTGTCCGCTTCCCTACGGCCTCTGGGAGCCCCTGCTTCCATTGCACTCATCCTCTGCCGCTGCCTCCCACCACTCCTGAGCTTCTCAAGGCTGCCTCCTTCCTGGCATTCCAGTCTCCTCCCAAATTCAGTTCAAACGTCACCTCCTGAAAGACCCTTTCCTCACTACCCACCCTGTTCCTTTGTGACTCTCTAGAACCTTACTCTGCTTCATATTCTTTATAGCACGTGCCCACTTTCTGAAAGTATTTATTGATGCATTTCCTTTTTTCTTATTTTCTGTCTACCCTCCCCCAAGTCCCCCTACTATAAGCTCCCTGAAGGCCATGTTTAATCTGTCTTGTTCTAACTATATCCTCAGGCCAGACACTCTTGCCAAGTGGCTGGATGGATGAGCGAGTGAATGCCTAAGGAATGGGCTGTCTGTCTCTGAGGTTGATCCAGTAGGAGAACCCTTTTACCAGATTATTAATTTTCCAGGTCTCTGGGATTATGGCCTCTTGCTCTGCAAACTCAGGAGACTTCTAGATGACCTCTTGTTTTCTGGGAGGAAAGCAGAGTGTTTACTAGCAATAAAAACAACAACACAAGGGAAAGAGAATGACTGCTGGGTTTGTGGACCAGGCCATCTGAAAGGCAGAGGACCATTGGCCATCTTTCTGCTCCCAGCTTCTCCAGGCTTCTGGGAAGAAAAGAGGCCATGAAAGGGCCCTTCCTGTGGCCATATTTGCTAGAAAACAATGAGCCACATTTCCCAGCTGACTCACCAGGAAGGAACAAATACCCCTCTGTGGGTCTCTGAGCCTCGGAGTTGAGAATCCCCTGAAGAATGTTAAGGGGGTTTAATGTTTCTCAGCAGAAAGTGCTTTAGGAGAAGGGAAATAGGGACAGAGGGAGGCATTTTCCTGTATCCTTTTTGGACTTAACAAACAAGGCCTGTTCCTCAGGAGAATGTCTTGTTCTTCTTTTTTTTTTGGCTGCAATTTTCATGCTCAAAGCCCATTGTTCAGTGTGTCAGTGTATGCCCAAGGGTGCCTCTCCTCCAGGTCCAGGTGGAGAAATGCTTGCACATGGTTGCTGTGTGTTCCGAAGATTCCTTCCTGGTATCCATTTGGAAAATACCCAAAAACAGAAGGAAAAAAATGAAAACAATCTATATTTCCGACACTCAGAGGTAACTGTCCAGGCTTTTGCCTTATATATATATTATTTGTTTCTCTTGTATGTATTTATGAAAATTGGGAACAGATCATATACTGCTTTTTCATTTGACAGCATATCATAAGCAATCATGAATGTTACTTAAGAAAACATTTTTGTTTCCTGATTACAAGATAATATACTTTTGTTACAGAAAACTCAAAAATAAAATGAAATAAAAAAAAACAGCACAGGAAATAAATTTTTAAAAATCTATAATTTCATCATTCAGGGATAATCACTATCAAGTGTGTATCTAATTATTATTTAAAAACATATTCCTTATTTACCCCAAAGATACAAATGTAGTGATCCGAAGGGGTATGTGTACCCTAATGTTTATAGCAACAATGCCCACAATAGCCAAACTATGGAAAGAGCTAAGATGTCCATCAACAGATGAATGGATAAAGAAGATGTGGTGTGTGTTTATACATATATATATACACATACGATGGAATATTATGCAGTCATCAAAAAACAAAATCTTGCCATTTGCAATGATGTGGATGGAACTAGAGGATATTACGCTAAGCGAAAGAAGTCAATCAGAGAAAGATAGAGTATCATATGATCTCACTGATATGAGGAATTTGAGAAATAAGACAGAGGACCATAGGGGAAGGGAAGGAAAAAATGAAACAAGATGAAACCAGAGAGGGAGACAAACCATAAGAGACTCTTAATCTCAGGAAACAAGCTGAGGGTTGCTGGAGTGGAGGGGGGTGGGAGGGATGGGGAGGCTGGGTGGTGGACATTGGGGAGGTATGTGCTATGGTAAGCACTGTGAATTGTGTAAGACTGATGAATCACAGACCTGTACCTCTGAAACAAATAATACATTATATGTTAAAAAAAAAAAAAAAGAAGATAGTAGGAAGGGAAAAATGAAGGGGGGGAAATCGGGGAGGGGGACGAACCATGAAGACTATGGACTCTGAGAAACAAACTGAGGGTTTTAGAGGGCATGTCTGTCCTTTATCTTTGCTCCATGTACAATTACCAATTCTCACAACAGAACTTGGTGGGTCCGTTTTGACAATAATATGCCTAATCTAAGCAAGGACCTGTTTCAGATGTTCATTTCAGTGTGAGTTCATAACATCTGGCTATTTTCACTCAATCATTTTTTTTTAAAGAGCTTATTTATTTATTTTAGAGAGAGAAAGAGGATTAGCAGGGGGAGGGGCAGAGGGAGAAGGAGAGAATCTCAAGCAGCCTCCACACTGAGCGTGGAGCCTGATGTGGGGATTGATCTCACGACCCAGAGATCATGACCTGAGCTGAAATCAAGAGCCAGACACTTAACTGACTGAGCCACCCAGGTGCCCCCTTGCTCCATCATTTTTATGTAGGTTTATAACTTTGTCATTCCTAAACCCTCTTCAGTGACCAACTCATATCCACAAGTCAAGGTCTGAGCTTTATATTTCTGTGTATCAACATAACACAGTGTTTTGTGAGTGGTAGACAATAAATATTAGTGGTTTGATTGTCCGATTTTAACTCTAATTTCTTAATTACAGAACATGTAAGAATTTCTGAGACTATTGATTTTGACATTTTTATAGGACCCACAAATACAAAATGATGTTTGTTTCTTAAAATGCTCAGCAGAGTAGGCAACATGATACTGTCATACTGTTTTGTTTATGGATTATATTCAGCTGCCCATCATCCATCATTTAATTATTGTTACCAACACCTTATCTCAGCCCAGTGGTAAGATTACCCTTCTGAAAGAGAGGTTGTATTTCAACAGACCTGGAAATGATTAGTGAGGAGGCTTTGATACTGTTCATGTGATCTCATGATTGCAAATGGAATGTGGTTAATTAGTTGCCCTATGCTCAGTGTACCCAGACCTGTAAGGGGCTGGTGTTCTTGCCTGTTGGAGCAGGTGGAATGTCAGCAGGGAGCCCCATGGCCAGGCAGACAAAGAGGGAAGAGAACAGTATGGTTGCCCAATGAGCCTTTGAAACAAATCGATCCAGACTGTGTGTGGTTCCAAAAGCCACCAGGTACTTGTCATGCAGTTCTCCTTGGCATGTAACTGGTCAATGGTTAGGGTGGGGGCAAGAACCTTGACCTCTGCTTGTCCACTTGTAGCAGCAGGATGAGAACCAATTGTTTAATGAGTGTCTTCAGCTCATGTCTTCATTTACCTGGCTCAACCCATCTTCTTCAGCCACGGGGACCAGCACAATGAAGAAAAAGTCACTTGAGAGCATAGTCTTGTTGGCTTCTGCCCAATGGGAGGCCAGAAGGCCAGAAGCCAAGGCCTCTTGGTGAGTGCAGGAGCCTATTGGGCCTTGGCCTCACAGCCAATCAGGTGAGTCACTTGAGCAAGAGAAGAACCAGGGGCTGAGCTCCAGGATGGAGACGTGCCAGAGGAGAAGGTGGAGCATGAGAGAGAGCTCTGGATTAGTTGGAAAGAGTAGAACAGAGAAACCACTGAGCTCTTTTATTCTCCTTCATTCTCCAAACTCATGTTCCTTAAGAAGTAAAAGTTCAGGTTTAATGGACCCTCCCTTATCCAAAGATCACATTTATGAAAACACCATTAAGTCATTTTTCTATAAGGAGACATTAGAAGAGGGTCCACAGGAAGTAAAGGAGGAAGACACTGTGCGGGTTAGAAAGGATAATAGATGTTTGCACATAAAGAGATTTGGTGATTGTTTGGGCCACCACTTGCCTTTACTGATATGAAAATGCCAAGAGAAGAGTGGTGGCCCAAGGTCACGTGGGTTCAGGATATAACCTGGCTTCTTTTCACCAGGCCTGGTGATCTTTTCCTACATCTCTTCTGAGCCTCCTTTTATATTTCCAATGGAAAATGGCTGTCCACTCCCCTTCAACCTCTAGGTTCTGACTCCTGTGCTCTGCACAACCCTTCTCTGTTCCTCTTCTGTCATCTGCCCATTGATGACCCTCTTTCCAGGATCAAGCCACCTGATTGCAGAAGAGCACGTATCATGAGACTGGGAATGTGCTAGTGCTCAGCAATGTCAGCCTTCTCCCTTCTTCAGCATCCTCTTGCTCCTTGGGGAAAAAAGCTATCAGGAAGCAACTGGAAACCCAAACTGGATGCTTTGTATGTACTAAACTACATTGCGAACTGTTTGAAGGCAAGGACTTTCCTGAGTCTCTCCTGTAAATCCAGGGCCCAGTATAGGATCTGGCACGTCATAGGTGCTCAATACAAACTTGTTGAAAAAAAATGAATGAGTGTCCATAAGAAAAATGATGTGATCCTCAGAGTAGTCAGAGGAGGTTCCCAGAGGAGGGATGTCTATGTGGGGAAGTGAAGGAAAAAGAATGTTCTAGGGAACAATGGGTTGGGGGTGGGAGGATCCTCAGTAGGACCCCCTGGCATTGTGATCTCTCATAGAACAGACATGACTTCTCTCTTCATAAATGAAGCCTTCGCTGACCTCTACGTAAACAATGGCAACTCATTCCCACCTAGAAGAATGCCTGGCCCAATAAATACTGCAGTAAATACATTTAAGAAATAAATAAAGGAATCACCAGTAGCCATGTTTTTGGAGCCTGGCTTAGGCTCCACCTCCTCTGGTATATATAGTGATGTCTATCATTTCCTCCTGATCTTGTTCAGTCCCCACAACTCCTACATGAGAAAACTGAGGCCAGTGATTCAATGACAATACCTAACAAAGTGTTTTAAAATGTGGACCACACTTCTTCAATGCAAAATGCACCCATATGGGGCTAAAGACCAGTCATTTAAAATAATACTTAAGTAATAATAAGTTAAATCATTGCATACAAAATGATCATGATTTTCTGTAACAGGAATAATTGGGTTAGAATTTTCTATTGCCCTATTTCTATCTCTGGAAAGTAGGGATTTACCATCTTTGTTTGTATAGATAAACGTCTGCTGTTTTTTCCACTGGCAGAAATATATATATATACCAGCTCAGCTTGATCTATAGCCCTGTGTTAAGAAGGATTCTGAGGCCACTAGTGAGCACTGTAGGAAGATGCCTCCTGATTTGTCAGCTCTGCCAGGAATGTAGGAAGAAGGTTTGGTACCCTGAACCTCACGATGTTTATTATCTTTTTCAACCATGAGATTCTGTGACTCTAGGGCAAGGGTCAGCAAATTACAGCCCTTGGACCCGATGCAGTCCCCTACGAGTTTTTTTTTTTAATGAAGTTTTATTGAGAACTCTAAGAACTCTCTCTCTCTTTTTAAAGATTTATTTATTTATTTGAGAGAGAGGGAGTGTGTGCATGCTCGCACTGGTGGGGGGAGGCACAGAGGGAGAGAATCTCAAGCAGACTCCCCACTGAGCACCCCAATATGACGTGCAGCTGGATCTCAGGACCCCTGAGATCATGACCAGACCCGAAACCAAGAGTTGGATGCTCAACTGACTGAGCCACCTGGATACCCACTAAGAACTCTCTTATGAGTGCTAATGTGAAATCACAGAAAGATCATGGGTTTGGGAGTCAGATGGCCTTAGGCTTAAGTCCCAGCTACACCACATTGCTTTTACATATTATCTACGGCAGCTTTCACCTACATGGCAGTTGAATTGCTGTGACAGACACCATAAGGCCCACAAAGCCTAAGATATTTGCTATTTAGCTCTTCACAGAAAAAGTTTGTCAATTTTGTTTTAGGGCACTCGAGACATGTTTTTTAAATGTATACATCCAGGGAGGTAAGTGTTAACAATGATTAAGTGAGACAGTTCTGTTGATACAACCAACATTTGTTTAACGTTTCATGAAGCAAGCAGTCTGTTCCCAAGGGGCCAGAGAACGGCACGATGGGATGAAATGATAAAGAATAAGACATAAGGTGGAGACAAATAGAAAATGAATAAAGAATGAGAAAGTAAGTGTGAGTTAACTTCACACTTGGGGACTGGCTCAGTGGATATACTGTTTCTGGTCGAGCAGAGCATTTATAGGGAAATGAACATCATCTAAGATTTCCTTTGCTGTTGTGGCCTCCTGGGCAAGAACATCTCCAACTGGGGCTTAGAAGTGTCTTTCAACCTCGGGAAGACTTATTAGCCTTATTAAGCAAATGAGGCACCCCAAAGGAGAGGTCCTTGCTCGAGATCACAATGCCATGTACAGCTACCTAGGTCTCCCACGGGCCCCGATTCATTCCACTGCAACTCATGGCTTCACAGAAGAGAATGTCTTAGTACAGGGCAGAATTTCTTTCATTGGTTCTAAGGTAAGACTTTCACACCATGTCTTTGAATGTAAAGTGGGAGGCGAATAGATTTTTTTTTTCATGTGCAAGAAAGGAAGTCCCTGGCTATTGGTGGAGCTCAGGCACTTTGATTGTTCAATAGCTGGGGGTTCTCCAAAAAGCAGGTGCTGAAACAGGAGTAGGCATGCAGGAGATTTACTGGGGGAAAATGCTTTCAAAGGATACAGAGGGAGGGAGCAGAAGTAGGTAGGTCTTGGACCATGATGCCAGTCTGAGCCCTGTGAAGGGAGAGAGGGGAAGCAGGAAGAGCCTCAGACCACAGTGCATCTCTGAGACCGTCACGGCTGGGCTGATGGAGCAATGTCACAGGGGCAGAAAAGGATTGGCTCTAGTGCGCGGTCATGCCCAGCCATTGACCGGCAGCAGCCTATGAAAACGTGGCCTTGGCTGAAATGTGTAGTGGATCCAAAATGGCAGCATCTAGAGGATGTTCGTCAACCACACCCCTGCAGCAGGTTCTCTTGAAGGGGAAGCTGAGCGACATACCTCTACGCTGGTACGACACACATTGCTTGCCTGCACCCCCTTGCCAGGTGCTGTGCCAGGCCTGGAAGTTCCTGGGATCTGAGGAATGTTGTTCCCATCACCAGGGAGCTCATGGTCTAGCCAGGAAGACCAATCTGTGCACCCGGACAAGGGAATGTGCGTTAAATCATGGCAGAGACAATAACAAAGGAGAGTGACGGATCAGTCCGAGATTGTCAGGGACAGTGTGTGGTAGTGGTTCAAAGAGGCAGCCTTGGAGGAGAGTTTGGAATGTTCTCATCAGGCATGACGATAGGCGTGTGTACTGGGTGTTCTTCCTCAGTGCAGCCTTGCCCACGCCCACGTGTTGCCTCCACCTATTCAGCATTCACTGAGTATCCACCTATGACTAGGCTCCATGCCAGGTACTGAGATTTCGTGGGTCCCTGGCCACAAACAAGCTTAGGATATTGAGGGGCCTAATAGACACTGATGAGTCATTTAAAAAAAACATCTACAGAAATACGTGTGGGTTTGTGTGGGACTCCTAATGACTGGAATCCTGCTACTATTCACAGTGAGGAGCAAACAATAGGCCATTCTTGGTTTCTCTCCCTGGGGCCTCCAGGGTGGTGCCTTGCGATCTGTGTGCTTAGTAAGTACCCGGAGACTTCTGAAAAAGGGGTCCTCTGACCACACTGTAATTACTCTAGGGAAGCAAGAGAGAGAAACCCATAAGCCACTTGCAAGATTGGGTCTTACAGTCTATTTAGAAACTTTGGTCACTGTGAAAGTGTTAGTAAGTAAATGTAAGTGAATGTGTATTTTGTCTACATTATGGGGCAAACACTGACAGCCCATTGGCTGAATTTATGTTGAAAATCTGTGGGGATTTTTTGGCCTGAACAGTTGCCCAATTTTAAAAAATTTTGGAGATTTCACATGAAAGTCCATATTTCCAGCCTCTCTTGAAGATAAAGAGATCTGACAACACAGCCTACATTTTCCCATGCAATATTTGGCTGGACACGGTAGATGTCCTTAGACGGGATATGTATCCTCCATTTGACCTCAGCCCCAACCACTCCCTAGTAATTATGCCTAACCTATTTTTCTCATTTATATTAGCCGCCTGGTGCTAAGATGCTTTTGGATTTATGATATATTGGGTAGTCTCCCCAACTCAATTGACAAGTGTGTGTGTCTCTGTGTGTGTTCTGTCCTTAAGTAGTGAAGATGGAGCCCAAATCCAAGAGGGTTTTTATTTGGCCATGACACAAACATCAATGGTATGCATCCCTGGGCACCTCCATTAATGAAAGTTTGTACAGATCTTCTCTGGGATGAAAGACCCGTCCCAGGACCAGGTACTCAGAAGATGGCTACAGTAGGAAAATTTCCCTGGTCATGGGAGCCAATTTCTTTACTCAAGAGCTGACATAAATAGGAAGACTGTCCATCAACCAACTATTTAAGGTCAAACTTTGACAGAGCCTTGAGGAAATTAAAACCAAAGCTACTTGCACCCTTCTCTGAAGGCGATGGAACAGAGATAGCTAAAAGCAAGGAAGCAGACACATGAATATGTGCCCAGATATGTATTCTCACAGATACGTATAAATATGGATCTAGATGCACATATGTTCTATGTCAACACACACATGATTTGGGGAATGCTTGAAAGATCACTGAAGGAAGAATGAGAATAGTGGCAGCTTGTGAAAGACAGAAAGGAAACGAATCTAAGAACTCTCTCTCTCTTTTTAAAGATTTATTTATTTATTTGAGAGAGAGGGAGTGTGTGCATGCTCGCACTGGTGGGGGGAGGCACAGAGGGAGAGAATCTCAAGCAGACTCCCCACTGAGCACCCCAATATGACGTGCAGCTGGATCTCAGGACCCCTGAGATCATGACCAGACCCGAAACCAAGAGTTGGATGCTCAACTGACTTAGCCACCTGGATACCCACTAAGAACTCTCTTATGAGTGCTAATGTGAAATCACAGAAAGATCATGGGTTTGGGAGTCAGATGGCCTTAGGCTTAAGTCCCAGCTACACCACATATTAACTGTATGACCTCAGGCATTTTAGTTAACCTCTCTGAGCTCTACTATTCCATTCTCTGAAATGGGTGTACATATTCCTACCCTATAAGGTTTTCTAGGACCTGGCCCATGGTAGGTGCCAATAGGTATTGTTTTTTCTCACCAAGTTGAACCTACTGATAGGTGCTTGCCTTGTTTTTCATCCTGATGCCCAATATTCTCTGGTACTCTTAAGTGGGAGCAGATCTAAAGTTACCCTTTAATTTTCCATAAGTGGGTCTTGTAGATAGCTCAGAGATATGAGTACCAGCTAGACCTGGTCCTAGCTTGGGACTGTTTCATACTCTTAGAGAGTTTTCTAACCAACTTTTTCTGGCAGTGGTTTTCCTGGTATGTACTCTATTCTGCAAGTAATGGGCCCAAGGAAACCAAATGCTGTGTGCATGATCTTGGTGCAATGGGTCAAGATCCAGCAGCCTTGAGACACCTGGCTAGTTCCAGACGTCCAGAACTTTCACACCCCTTCTGTCCATCCCACGATCCCTACTCCCAGGTGAGAAGCCCTTTGCACAGAATCTCCCCTTCAGAGGTGAGCTGTGGCCATGCCCATCACCTGTGCTCTCCTGGCCTGCCAGGCCTCCTTCTCCCCATGGGGAACTTTGCCCTCCTGCTTCCAGGAGGATCCCTCATGGGTGGTACTCACCGGGTCTGTGCTCTTTTGTTGGGGCTGGACAGGTGATCAGAAGCTGGGTGGGCTCTGTAGCTCTGTCCCCACACTTGCTATCCCTGGTTGATGTTTATCCCACATCATTCAACCCAGAACATCTCTTTGTATTGTTTATCAAACGTTAGGGTTTGGATGAAACATTGCTGGCCACAAGCAAGCTGGGAACATGGCCAGCCTTTCAACAGAACTCTCCCCGCATTCTCTCTCTTATCTCCTGCTCTTCTTCTTTTCATAGCCATCTTTCCTCTGCATCTTCAGACTTTTATGTTCCTTACTCCCCTGCGATGCATGGCATCTTCCTCACCTTGGTCTTCCCTTACCTGCAGTGCCTCCTCCGAGGTTACCCTTCCTCTCACCTGAACAACCGGGACCTCAACTGCTCTCAGTTAAATGTTAGCAGGAAAGTGAGCTGACCTAGCCCGTGTCTGGGATTCACATGTCTGCCTTTCAGTCATCAGTGTGTGGTTTACTAGGTCTGTGTCTTCAGAAAAGATATGTAATCTCTCTGGGCCAAATGTGCACATTTTTATTTATTTTATTTTATTTTATTTTATTTTTTTAAAGATTTTATTTATTCAACAGAGAGAGAGATAGCGAGAGCAGGAACACAGGCAGGGGGAGTGGGAGAGGGAGGAGCAGGCTTCCCAACGAGCAGGGAGTCCGAGGCGGGGCTCGATTCCAGGACCCTGGGATCATGACCTGAGCCGAAGGCAGACGCTTAATGACTGAGCCACCCAGGTGCCCCAAGTGCACATTTTTAAAATGTGGATGATAACATCTCTTTTGTTGGTCTAACTGCCATTTTCTTCATAAATAATAATGAAATTCTTTTTTTATTTTCTTCTTTTTTCTCCTGGAACTACACATCCTGGAAGCCAAGCCTGAGTATGTAAGAGAAGATTAAAGATCTGTTTTGTGTGTGAAGAGCTGGAGTAGAAAAAAACATAGGACTTAATTCTGGCTTCAATTTTTGGGTGGGTGACTTTTGGCAAGTTACTGAAACTTTCTAATTTTTTATGTCATCTTTAAAATGACAATAAAAATAATATCTCCCTCATACCTAGGATTGTGGGGACAATTACACGAAGGGGAATGTTTGATGGTGCTTCTGCATGGTAAAAATCTGTGCAAATATGACTCAGCTACTGCTATGACATTCTAACTTCTGGCTGGAGAGAATCCCTTCGAAGGCTAGCTCTCTTCCCTGCTTTGTTGCCTTCTTGCTTTTCTGCTATGGGGTTGTGAATTTGTGGACAAAGGGGAGTGGAGACTTGTGCATGAATGTCCATAGCAGCATTATTCATAACAGCAAATATGTGGAAACCATCCAAATGTCCATCAAGCAATGAATGGATAAACAAATCATGGTATATTTTCACAATGGAATAGTACTTCAGCAATAAAAGGAATGAAGTGAACCTTGAAAACATGATGCTAAGTGGAAGAAGCCAGTCACAAAGGCCGCATAGTATATGATTCCATTTACATGAAATGTTCAGAATAGGCAAATCCATGGGAGACACAAGTAGACCAGTGGTTGCCTAGAGCTGGTAGAGGTGGGGATGGGGGATGGGATGCAGAATGACTGCTAATGGGAAAGGGTTTCTTTCTGGGGTATTAAAATGTTCTAAAATGGATTCTGCTGCTGGCCACACAACTGTGTGAATATGCTAGATATTGTTGAATTATATAATTTAAATGGGTGAATTGTATGGTATATAAATTATATCTTAAGGAGGCTGTTTTATATATATATATATTTTAAAGATTTTTTTTTTAAAGATTTTATTTATTTGAGAGAGCAAGAGCGAGAGAAAGCACAAGCAGGGGGGAGGGGCAAAGTGAGAGGGAGAAGCAGGCTTCCCACTGAGTGGGGAGCCCGATGCGGGGCTCGATCCCAGGACCCTGGGACCATGACCTGAGCTGAACGCACACGCTTAACCGACTGAGCCACCCAGGCGCCCCTTTTTTAAAGATTTTATTTATTTATTTGACAGAGAGAGAGAGAGAGAGCACAAGCAGGGGGAACAGTAAAGGGAGAGGGAGAAGCAGGCTCCCTGCCAAGCAGGGAGCCCGATGTGGGGCTCGATTCCAGGACCCTGAGATCATGATCTGAGCCGAAGGCAGATGCTTAACCATCTGAGCCACCCAGGCGCCCCTATATATATTTTAAAGTGGAGATACAACCTTGCTTATCCTCTTTTTTCCCCTAGTTGGAGCCCTGCAGGGAGCCCACTGACTTGAGTCCACTTCCTGTCCATCATTGCTGGTTTTCCCCTGCCCCCTTTGGACAGGCCCAAACTCTCTGTGGCAAGCTGTCTTCACTGGCCCCTTCCTTTGGCTTGACTGCACAAAGGACTCTCTAATAAACTCCTGCCTCCTGTGCTGTAGGACCGGGTTGGGAAGGAGCACCAAGATGAGTGGTTCCCCCCCCCCCTCCGTCCTCCCCTCTCCCCGGATTACCTCAGTCTCTGATACAGTAGACACAAAATCGATCTCTATTGAATGAACGGTTGATAGAGGAGATTGGGGTGGGGGTAAGGGGAATGACTGCTAATGGGAAGGGTTTCTTTCTGAGGTCGTTTGAAATGTCTTAAAATTGATTCTACTAGTGACTAAGTGTTATTTGCATAACAAAGATGTACTGAAGTTCCTTTAGGGAGGAGCTCTACTATATCAATAGGATTTAAGGGTTTGTGTATTTTCCTAAGGGCACATAGAACCTTACAGGGACCTGGCAGAGTTCTCCCATTAAATCCTTAGCAGCAGCTTAGCCGAGAAGGGGCTGAGTGACATGTTCAAAGTCAGAGGGCTACAAGGCTGTGGAGCCATTACCCATTCTCAGGTCTGTTTAGCTGCCAACACGCACCCTCCTCATGATGCCTCTGTGGCCCAACAGAGACAGACTGAGACATGAGAGGGGAAAGTGGTGGGGAAGATGAAGAATATGGAGAAGCTCTAAGTCACTGCCAATGAAGGACCCAAGGAAATGCATGTGAAGCATCTCTAACACGTGACAGCAAGTCCCTAGCATCTCCATGACCTCTTCAGGGACATAGTCAATAAGTTGCTCATCTGGTGCCAAATATACTTACCACTCCCCCCCCGCCCCCCATTACCCAGCCCTGCTCAGCCCCACTCAGGCTTGGTTTCTTAGCAGCACTGAGAACTCTCTTGGCCTTGGCAACATGGAAGCATCCAGGCTGGGAGCTGAGTGCCCCACGTGACTGCTCAGGATCCTCAGCTGCAGCCCCTGGGTCAGGCTCCTCCACTGAGAACGAGGCTCCTGAGCTGGGAGCTTCACTCCCTAGTCAGAAAATCCCCACCAGGCAAAGCCAAGAAGTCACCACTTACAGCATCATTAAATTATAACGAGCCCTGAAACTCACTCCAAAAGCCTGGGTCTGTTTGCCCTTGCGGGGTGGGGGGGGGGAGGGGGGGAAGCAGGTGATTGGCTGGCGCATCTCGGACTAGCAGGCCTTATCTCCGGCTGGTTATTATTTGATTAAAGAGGCTTCCTCCTCCTCTGGTGTTTCAAAACTGTGCTGGGAGAGTTTGCTGCTGCCTGGGGACTTTTTCTGAGGTTACTCCCGAGCACCCAAAGTCCTTCGGCCTCCAGCCGTACAGACAGCCAAAGGAGCTTCCGTCCGCCGCCACACACGGGCAGGGGCTGTCTTCTGAAGAGTCTCCATCAGCTTTGCAAATCAACTGGTTGAACATAATTCTTCAAACACTACAGAGTTAAGGATACAGGTATTAAAGGTAATTTTTTTGGGGGGGCGTCTAATTTCCTAGGATGTCATGACATTTGAAATGGGTGTATGGTGGAAACTCTGGGGCTCAGAGCGGAAAGCAGGAGAGGCAGAAAAAGTGGAAAAAGGAAGTGCAAGAAAAAAAGACTCCGAATCTTGGAATTCTACAGAAAGGCAAGGCCAAGGTGTGAGTTATTTGCAGCTGGAGTGAGGTGTGAGCATGATGCCATGTATCATTGGCATCTGAGCACTTTTGCTCTCATGAAGCCCCCCCGGGGTCTGTCCACTCCCTTGGCGTGTCTGTCATCCTCCCCACTGGCTCAGAACCCCCAAGTCCTGACAGGGTATTGGACGCTGTATGAACAGTCCAGTTGCTTTAGCTTGAAATTTATCTGATCTGATTTGCAAATGGGACATGGCCTTCAAAGGGTGGGCTTGGTGGCGCCAGTCCTCATGATGTTGACCACAGAGAAGAGCAGAGTGGGGCCGAGCACCACATTTATGAGAATTTCTTTCCCACTTTATCAGAGATGCCCGTGTGCCATGCCCGGTCTGTTCTCATCCCCGCAATGCTCCCGGCTCAGCTTGGGCTGGGCGGACGGAGGACAAGTCAGAGGACTTCCTCCTCGCTGCTGATGCAAGCTGGGCTCCGTGTGGTGCCACAGCTGGGGGTTAACTGCCTGGGGATGAGGACCAAACTGTCCTCTCTGTGAGGTTTGGCTGGAGGTGGCCAAGGGGGGCGGGGCGGGGAACAGGGTGCAAAACAAGAAAAACATTTTATCTTGGCATTAAGTAGAAAAGAAGGCTTTTAGAGTAAACTGGTATTAAAACTGGTTCTTCCGTCCGCATGTTGGCTGACTGTGTTTCCTCTCTCTGGTCATGGCGGTTGTTTTAACTGCCAAGTGCTTCCATCCAGGCTGCCTTCGTTCCGAACTGTCTGTACCCGGGTTGTTTGTGCTTTGCTGGCGTCGGCGGGATGTTGGCATCACTTTGCCCCACAAAGCTTCTCCACAGTGTGGAGGACCCTTCCTCCTGCTGACGACTCTGCAGTGCCCCCCAGGGAATTTTCTCTGCTGAGGCCCCCATTGGATTTCCTGAGTATTCAGAGTAATGGTCCGAGGAGCTTATCCCCTCCTAATTTTAAGGGAAATGGCAAGAGGGAGGACAAGCCCAGAGTAGGGGGTTGTACCTCTTGGACCTGATTTCTTTCCTGCTCCTTTGGGAACACTTCCTCCCTTTACCATCATCTGGATGGTCTGGATCCTCCTCTCTCACCATCCCTCTGTCCATCCCTGTCCTGCCACACGGATACTCGTTCTTCCCACCCACCATGGTGACCTTATTGCATGCTCTCCTTTCTGCTTGGAGCACTCTCCACCCTCCCCAGCCCCTGCTCAGGCCAAGTCAACATATTAGTTGGGTCTTTGAGTAAAGCCTCTTCCTCCAGTACTGGGTTAGGGTCCCCTGCACTTTAGCTCATTGGACCCCTAATCGTATTGTCTTATGATTGCTTGTGTCCTTACTCATTGCCTCCCCGACACCGGCAGCTCTGTGAAGCCAGGGGTCTTGCTTGCAGTCAGGCCCCCAAAGCCTAGCAGCGTCTGACACCCACTAAACTCTTACTGGTAATAGCAGGTAACGCTGACGGAGCATATTCTCCCTGCCCAGCGCTGTTCCACGTGATTTACACTTGTTAACTCAGTCCTCACAACACACCTGTGAGGTGAGTATCAACCCATTTAACAGATGAGGGAACTGTATTAAGAAACAAGTTCACCTAGTAAATGGTGGACTTCAGAGGGCATGCTTTCACTGCTATGCCGTGTGCCAATCTGGTGCTGAGGGAGTCCATGAAAAACAAATGACTGGTATCAGGGTAATGAGCGGGACACTAGGCAACTCTCCCATCTGCACTGTTGAGCTGTTCACTCAGCTGAGCGGACCACACAGGAACCACAGGGCAGGTTGTGAGCAAGGCTCTGAGGACATGGGGGTAAGTGGGCACAGACCCTGACCAGAGCGGGTCTTCCTTTCAAGCTCTGTCCTCTCTGTCAGGATCTGCTTTCCCTGTCAGCCTCTTGCCTACCTTGGTAGCCAGGTTTAACCACTTACGGGCTCCAACCTCACGACTGAGAGGGGCTCCAGATCAGGAATTTGGTCCAGACTTGAAGGGAGCCCTTCAGGAAATTATCTTTGGCTGGATCCTCGGAGTTGAGGAGTCGATCAGGTGTTGCGCTGAGGGCTTTCCCTGCCAGATCTCATTTATCCTCCTTGTGAGGGAGGGGGTTAGCATCATCCTGTATCTTGGAGGAACAAACTAAGGCTCAGAGAACTAACTTGCCCAAGCTGGTAAGTGTGAGAGCTGAGACTCAATTTCTGATGTATCTAGCCTCAAAGCTGGTGCCCTTCCCACATACCAGGGGCTTTCACAAACACTTAGCTTTGGGCTCCCTGCCGTCGGGGAATGGGTCCCCTCTGAAATTCCTGTCAGGCAGATATTTCTGTTCCACTGTCTGCCTTCCCAGTTGCTGAGTGGGGATCTCCTCACTGTGGGGTGGTCCTCAGCATCGTCTTCCCTGCCTGGACCACGATCCAGCACAGGGCTTGACAAGACCAGGGACTGGTTTGGGGGCATCTAGTCCTAGAACATCACAGCCAAAAAAGCCTAAACCCAAGGCCCCCAACCTAAGGGAATCTACAAAGTCTGAAAACCTTTGTTAGAAGAGTAATAAAGCATTGGGAGGATCATTCAGATCCACTGCTGAATTTTGCTTTTTGCACTTGTTATTTAAGTTGTCTAAGCTCCAGTTTCCTCATCTGGAAAATGGGTATAATGCGTCTCTTGTGGGATTACTTTGAGAATACAGATTCTGCGTTCACTAAATGTGGGTGTGTGCCTGCCACGTGGGAGCCACTGGGATATAGTGGAGACTAGGGCAGAGGAAGCTCCCTTCCCTTGTGGAATGTACAGTTGAATTAGGGGCAATAGGTATTAAAAAAAAATCACACAAATAATTAGGTCATTCCCATTTGTGGTGAGAAAAAGAACAAAGGACCTCATTTAGTTGGGGTGGAGAGCTAGTCAAGAAAGTCTTCTCTGATGAACCATTAGCTTATGAGCACCTAACATGCCACCTGGCCCAGAATGCGGTAGGTGCTCAGTACATGGGGCCCTGGCCAACCACCTGCAACTCTCTGGGACTCAAAGGCTGTGAGTATAAAGTGTGGGGGGTGGACTGAATGATTCCTCAAGCTGAGTTGCCCGTTTCTGGTACTTAAAACTCCCTTGATCCATAGCAAGATAGAGTCAGATTAAAGGAGAATCCCCTGATTCCCTGTCCAGTGCTCTTCTACCCAGCTGTCTCCATGGATGGAGAGAGCCTGAGTCCAAACTCAAGGAGGCCAGGAGGAAGACTTGGCTGATTCTGTCTCCTGGAAGCCCCTTTCTCTAGCACCTCCTTCCACTCCCCAGCTTGGACCCCAACATCCTTGCTCCCCGGGGGTCACTCCTTCTAGATGGAAATCCCTAAGCCCCTTCCCAGGGACAGAAAACAGGTTCTCTGTGTCCTTGTCCTCCAGGTTCCTACATGTCCAGTGTGGATGATTAACCCACCTGGGGCGATCGTCTCTGGTGGTAAAATTCCAAGCACAGGCAGGCTGGGAGGGGAGCAGCAAGTTGAGGATTTGGGGAGGGTCCCATCATCTTCGTTGGCTGCCCCTTTCCCCAACCCACTCAGCCTGCCCCCAGGAGCACCATGTTCCTTTTGCATTGCACACAGTGTCTTTTGTAAGCTCTCTGGCCAGGGATTTAGTGACAGCCCTTGTGAAGAGCTGGTTAGCATTTTTTCCAGACAAAGCCAGAAACTCTGGGAGGTGATGGAAAGGCTAAGCTTGTCAAGCGTGATGAAAGGAAATGATCAGTTTCAGGCTCCTGATTCTCTCCCACCTTCCCCATGGGGTACCCTGTCCCCTTGACCTCCAGGGGCATATCAACTTACTATCTCCTCTTCCTTACCTGGGGCCACACTCTTGCCTTCAGCTGTCTGTTAGCCAATCCCTACCTACTGCTTGCTGGCCATAATGCTTAGTAGGACCTCCCAGGGACATCGGTGTTTTAGCCAGTGATGCCTGAGGGAGCAATAATGGCGGGAAGGCAGGCTGCAGGACTGATACTTCAAAGCATACAACTGTCTTCACATGAACTCAGGATTTGAAAACCTTTCTTTGGTTTGGGGGGTGGTCAAAGAGGATTGGATGGATATTGAGAAAGGAACAAAAATGCTATATGATAAATAATACATTACACCAAGAGCATTTCCAAAGAGACTTTGAATAGCAAGTTGTACCCTGAGGCAAATCCTCCCCAATGCGTCATAAAAGGAAAGTGGCAGGTTATGCGCAATGGAAAGGACACCCTCACCATTCAGTTCCCAGAACCTGCAGCCTTGCTGATCTTAACCAGGGTGAAGCTGGGTTCTCTAGTCCTGAGCAGCATTTCAGATGTATACTGGGGCTCTGAGTTACCATGCTGAGCCAGTGCTAATGAAAATACTCCATCACTCCTGAGCTCTCAAGCAGCAGGGGGCCAGGAGGCCCCTCCCCACCCCATCCTCTCCTTGCCTCTATGCACTTGCTTAATGAACTTGGCATTTGGCCTCCAACCTGCCCTATGGGTCTGGCAGGGAGTTTAGCTGAGGCTGGCTCTGTGCATTGAGCTTCAGCCTCTTGCCAGAAATCGAGTTGGCTTAAAAAAAAAAAAAAAAACAACTACCCAAAATAAGTTTTTAAAAAAAGCAACATCCATTTCCCCCGTGAGCTGGACTTTTTCTGCGGAGAGGAGTGGTTGCTGTGGAACTTAACCATGGGGCTGCTTGGTTACAGTGTGGATGATGTTTGCTTTGTGTCAATTCCAAATTAAAAATGATTATGAGGAACAAGGGCCTGGGAAAATGGAAAGCCTTGGGACTGAAAGCTCTTCTACGACTTGGCAGTGGGAAAATGGGGGGGGGATCAAGCAGCCAGCAGGCGGGAAGTTGGCTGCTCCACACCCAGCCCTGCTTTGGCCCAGACAGTTCAGGGACGTGGCAGAGGTGCTGAACCTTCGCTCATCCGTCCCCTGGCACCTCCCTGGGGCAGTAGCAGTCCTAACCCCCATCGCACTCCCTTTGGGGCTCATTTTAATTATCTTATGGGGTGATGCCCAGGGTGAGACTCTTGGGTAGGATGGAGGTAGGACGCCCCATCCATTGCACCAGCCAGAAACAGCATCCATGATTAGACAATAGAAAATGTACCCTCTAATCGTCACATTGTAGAAGTTCGTGAAGCAGCACTCTGTGTTCCGGGTGCTTTGCCATTTCTCCTTGGAATGCCCTCTCCCTACACCATCACCCCTGCCCCACTACTAATTAGCTCTGTGACTCAGGGCAACAAGGCACAGCCCCCGCTCTCAAGGAACTCAAAGCCCAGTGGAAGAGATGGGTAATTAAACAAGCAATTTAGGGTAGCATTACCACATGGGGAGTGCCACCATAGAGCAGAGCAGCTTATTCTCAGAGCAGCTTCTATCCCTCCAGCCCACCCCTCCCTGTCCTTGCCCTGGAATACCTTCTCTGTTCAATCTGGGTCTCAAACCTAATTCTTCTCTCAGCAACTCCAGTGGCTACTCACAGTAGCCACATTCCAGACTGCAGACCAGGGCTGGTCTGTGATGTTTTTCTAATCCACCATGATTTAAGAACTAAGGACAAAGTAGCCAGTCTTTAGTACAGCTGTGTGTATTTCGCAGGAGGAACTTCCCTTCCTTCTGAGAGTCTATCCCTCCTGCTTGTTGGGATGTTGAAACATTCTTTCTTTTATGAGACAATGGTGTTTGTCAGTTTATGTTGCATTTAATTTTAATACTATGACTGGGCAGAATAAAACAGCATCCATTGTTTACCGCCCCGCGATAGTTCAAAGTCTGGGAAGCATTGCCAAACAAACTGCTTGTCAACAAGGTTAACACCTATGTCCAAACCCAAGTGGGAGCCCCTGGGGTGTCTTTCTTAGCGTCTGATTTCTCAGTCTGTGGCAGACTGGCCAAGCTGATGCATTCAAATTCTACTCACTTGCCGAAGACACTTAGCTGCCTGTGGAGGCCAAATCCTTAAATAGACGCTCCTGCTTTCTTGGCGTCTCAGGCTGCTGTATGTTTAATGCCTTGAGTATCCAATTTCTGGGCCAAACTCATGAAAATCTAAAGGGGAATTATCTGTCTCAGAAAGCAGTTGCAATGGAAATAAAAGCGATTCGTATTCAGTGTTATCAGGATGTTTAATTTTTCATTGAAATTGCAAGATAAAAGTTGATCTTCAGAGTTGTGTTAACCCAGATCTCCAGCTTCCACTGAGATGCAGCTTAGAAACTGCTGGAAAAGATGCCAGTACCCTGGCCTGGAGCAGCCTTTTATGGGCCTTCTATCTATCTGCTGACGTTAGGAAATCTTGGGGTCAAAGTATCTCGTCTAGTTAAATGAAGTCCCATACTGCCTCTGGTTATCCCACCATTTTAGATATGGTCCAGGGTATTGGAAGTCCCCACGAAGTTTGATGGGTAGAAGAAAATGCCCATCAGGCAAGCCAAATCCCGATAATATATGTGGTAAAGTCCAAGTTCTTGGGCTATAGTTGAATGTTTCTATATTTAAGGTTATTTAAGGGACACCTGGGTGGCAGCACAGTCAGTTGGGCACCAATTCTTGGTTTTGGCTCAGGTCATGATCTCAGGGTCGTGAGATTGAGCCCCATGTTGGGCTCTGCGCTGAGTGCGGAATCTGCTTGAGATTCTCTCTCCCTCTTCTCTGCCTCTCATGCTTGTGCTCTTTCTCTCCCAAATAAATAAATAAACAAATAAATCTCTCAAAATTAATTAATTAATTAATTAAAATGTTATTTAAAATAAGTGACTCATGCTAGGCTTAGATAATTTAGCCATAAGGAGGGTTTTCCTTTACCACTCTGAAATGTTGGTTTTGCTCTGCAATGGCCAATACAAAAGGAGACTCTCATGTTTGGACTGAGTCCTTCTGGAGGTCAAGGGTGTGCCTTGTGCACCTTATTGGTGAACACACTTTTCTCCTTTTGCCCATCTCTTGGCATGTAAGATGCCAAAAAAATTGTTGTTGGTGGTAACAATAATGCAAATGACTCTATCTTTTGGAGAGAATCAGTTTCTGGCAGTTTCTACCTTGACCTAATATGACCACTTAATCATTCATATTTTTCACTTGCCTATTTAATTACTAGAAGAAAATTCTTTCTTTGACTTGATAATTATGTTTTGGCTTACACCCTAAGAAAAGGAAAGAGTAGGAGTAAAGCTGGTGGGCAGCTAAGGCCTCTAGTGAGCACTCTGTGCTCCCAGCCTTGGTCCCTAGTTTTCTGGAACCTGCCCTGGCTGCTTATTCAGGGTGTGATCCAGACTGGGGAGCAACAAGCTTGATCCACTTAATGGTATTTGGTTTGCCTGGGCTCTTTGGCCGACACAATCTTTTCCACTGAACTCCTCCCTCTTGTAATGGGCAGCCCTCTGGTTGGTCAGCAGCTTGAGGTCTGGCAAGAACAATGTAGAAGGCTTAAGGATGTTTCTCATCACGGCTTTGCCATCAATGAGTTGTATGGTCCTGGGCAGGTCATCTATCTCTCTGGGTCATGGTTTCCACATCTGTAAAACATGTTGGATTAGATCAGAATTTCTCAACTTGGCACTATTGACATTATGGGCCAGATAATTTTTTGTTGTGGGGCTGGCTGTCCTGTGTATTGTAGGATGCTTAGCAGCATCCTGGCTTCTACCCACTGGATGCCAGTAGTACTCTTCCCCTCTTTTGTGACAACTGAAAGTATCTCAGACATTTCCAAATGTCTTTCTGGGGGCAAAATCATCCCCAGTTGAGAACTATTGGATCAAATTATATTTACTTCAGTTTGTGAAACCACATTGAGTTGTTAATCCATCCTGTTTCATTGAACACCTACTCTATGCTAGGCACTACATTAGGTTTTGTAGCTTAAATATTTTTTACAGATATTCCATGGAGTAAGTGCCATCTACTTCATGAAAATCTGAATAAGAGCTAGAATGGTTTCTACATAGGCATTGAGATAGAATGAAAAAAAAGAGAGACTCTCTCTTTGGATTCTTACTAGCCTCATCTATAAAACGTCAACCTTACACACTGTTGTCAGGACCTAATGCTTAGTGTATATAAAAGACCTTATCATAGTAGACATTCAATAATTAAACTCATTCTCCTTTCTTCCCCACCCCCGAGAGAATCAGCTTTGCACAAAACATTAACTTTTTCAGCCTTGCTCTACCATCTCTAGGCATCTACCCTTCACCTACCACGTGCCCCCACCCCTCTCCCCAGTCAGGCCAATACTGATTGTCTTCTTAAAAATCTCCAACTGTTTGTTTCAAGGAGATCCCCCCCTCCCTGCCTTCTCTTCTTTTACCAGATTGTTAACTTGGTCCATTTTTGAAGGAATTGCCTCCTCTAGTGAAGAAAAAGATTCTCCAGAGTCTGGAGAATCACCAGAGATTTGCAGAAGTCATTGTTTCATGTTTTCTTTGCATGGTGACAATAAGGATCTGAGGAAGAGGGAGCTCCTGGTTTGCAAGTTATCTGCACTGCTTCTCCAGGGGGCATTGATCGGGTCATGGGTTTTATCATGGGTTCTAAGTGTCTCAAGGGCAAAGACCATGTGTTGGTCCTCTGTGGGAACTCCTGCACCATCCCCTCCAAGGAAAACATGTTGGTGTTTGCTAGCTTGACATGGTGAAAGGCATCATGGTGCAGTAATAAGGAGTTCAGGGCAATGGAGTTTGAATCTGTATTTTCTTCTCCAGTCAGATCCTGACCAGGGGCTATGGGAAACATGCAGACAGTGTAGTTCTTGGAAAAAATAAGTTCAGGCTCAAAGCCCAGCTCTATCACTTACTCTCTATTTCACCTTGGGACATTTATGTTACTACTCTGAACCTCAGCTGTTGTATCTGAGAAGTCGGCAATCACAAGGCTCCCTCTTCATAGGGAGGTTGTGAGAATGAAATGATAGAATATGTGGAAGGCATATGCTCAATAGAAATCCACTTTTATTGATAATAGATATCATCTTAAATAGTAACTATAAACAATAATAAATATTACAGGTATTAGACAACAAAAACAGGGATTTGGGTGGATGAAAAGGCAGGTATGACATTGACTTATTCTGTTGCTCATGAGAAATGGGCTCAGAAGGGGAAACAAGGGGAAGGGCGCCCAGGTTAATGGCAGAGCTGGGGCAGCTCTTGCATCTCTAGATTCTCCTTCACGTGCTGGTTCTACCATGCTGGGGCTGCTTTCCTGTGTTAAAGAAACAAAATATTCAATGACACCTGTAAACATGGTAAAGCAGACTCTTCAGGACTCTCACCAGAGGTCTGGGGACCACCACGATGGGGCTTTTTACAGTGGGGAAGACAGATCGGACTCAACTCCAAATATAGCATGGGCAAGGAGCAGGGGAGGGGTCAGCGGATGGAAAAATACTAAGAAGAAACAGCAAGGTTAAGGGGGACTCTGGCTAAACTGACCTAACCAGATTCTTCACCGAAGACAGGCCGGGGTGGTCAGGCAAGACCTGCGGGCTGGTGGACGGTGAGGAGCTGGATCAGATTTGGAAGGCTGGGGATCTGGTGAAACTGAGCAGCGTTCTTGCTAAAACTGGATTTTACAAGGAGGAGGTGCACAGATGGGCTTAGGAGAAGTTTCAGGAGACCGACTAAAGTTTGAATTTTTGTCACCTGCCCAGAAATTTTAAAGCCCCAGTTTGGAAAATTGCATACAAATTGAGGAAAATGTGCCTATTGGTTTAAGCACCATGTGCTGTTTCCAGAGGGAATCTTTCTTCCAGGTAAGAGAGAAATGAATATTTGTCTAATGGGTTTCTGATGACCTAGGGTTGCCCGAGAGAAAAGCGGAGTGTGAGAGGAGGCCTAGCCCCCCAAGACTCCCCAGCCACACCAGTCTGTCCTTATGCACAGCCAAACACTGTCGAAACTACTGCCTCTGTCCCTCCATCTCCCACCTTCGCGAAGTTCAGCCCTTACCTCCCAGCCCAGGCCCAAGGGACTGGTGAGTTGATCTTTTGCTTTAATGCTGATATTCAGTCTCAAGAGCTGCTATGAATGACCATATAACTGAGCACAAATCGTGTACCCCTTCCCAATGAGGCTGCAAGAGATTTCTCTGGGCTGACCAGAGCTGTGACTCGTATCGTATCTTTCACCTCTTGCCAATAACCTTTAAGCTTGCTTGAGAAGGAAAGACTGGAGGTTTTAGGCTCACTGTCGAAAGAGGAAGAATTTTAACAGAGTGGCTTGCTACACTTGGTCCTTCAATATTAACTCTTTGGGGCTTACTTGCAATGGGAGGTTGTGTGGTTCCGTTTATACACTGGCATCATGTATAATTCACATGATGCAAAATCAGATGCAATTACACTGTGAGTGGAACCTTGGTAAAAATGGAATAACTTAATTGAATTAAAGTCTACTGTACTCTTTTTTTTTGTTGTTCTTTTTTTTTTAAATTTTTTTATTGTTATGTTAATCCCCATACATTACATCATTAGTTTTAGATATAGTGTTCCATGATTCATTGTTTGTGCATAACACCCAGTGCTCCATGCAGAACGTGCCCTCCTCAATACCCATCACCAGGCTAACCCATCCTCCCACCCAAAGTCTACTGTACTCTTAAATGATGGTCATAATTCAGTCAAGAAGTTGAATCAATAGAGTCCTATTTCCTACCAGAACTCTATCTCTTACTCTACCTTTTTTTTAAATTAAGTTAAAACTTAACTGAAAATGGCTGTCTTTCTTACCTGAAGAGGGCTCACCATGCACGGAGCACATATTTTAATGTTTTTCTTTTACTCCCCTCCTCTTTTGTTTAACCCCCTTCTGGCATAGCATATATCAAATAATGATTTAAAGGAGGGATCTGCAGATTACGGCCCCTGGGCCAAATCCTGCCCACCACTTGTTTTGCAAATAAAGTTTTTTTTGGCACACAGCCACATCCATTTGTTTATGTATTGTCTTTGTCTGTTCTCATACTACTATGGAATTGCATCATTGTGACAGGGACCATATGCCCCCAAAGACTTAAGTATTTGCTAGCTAGTATTTGCTAATACTTTTTTTATAGAAAAAGTGTGCTGACTCCTGATTTAGACTATGAGTGTTGGAGTCAAACATGCCTAGGTTCAAATCAGGTCTTGGTTACTTGCTAGCATGTAACGAGCTAGTTTTGACATTGGAAATGTGGCGTGACCTCTCTGAAACCTAATCTGTACCATGGGGATAGTAGATAAATACCTACCTTGCAGGGCTGGTGTGAGAATTCAGTGAGATAGCATTTGTGAAAACCACAGCCCTGTGCCTGGCACAGAGCAAATGCTATTCCTGAGCATTCATTCTTTTAGCCCACAAATGTATACCTAGTGGTTTCTCTGTGCTAAGCCGGGGGGGTGGGGGGTGGTGGCCAAGGCAGAGATTGACATAGAAGGTCCTTGCTCTCCTAGGCTTACATTCTCATGGGAATGATGGTAACATAAAGGAAATGAGTCACAGATTATTATCAGGTAGTGATAAGTGCTATAAATAAAATAAAATAGGACGGCACAGAAGAAAGTGACGAGGCAGGGAACAGAAAGTTGCTAACCAAGCTAAGACCTGAACATAAGAATGAGTCAGCCATGTGCAGATCCAGAAAAGGGATGTTCCTGACAGCAGGGACAAGTAAGCAATGCCTGAGCCAGGGATGAGCTCGGGATGGTTCAAGAAGAGGGGTGGCCTTGGGGACCAGGGAGAGGAGGATGGCAAAGTTCAACAGGGGTAACAGCATGTCGACTTGTGGGCCTTGAGAAGATTTTAGAGTTAGAGGTGCAATCTGAGACCATAATGGAGCAGAAATGAGGTCCTTGGCCTCATTCTCCGACCTTTGTTGTAATATATTATTCTTCCTCTTTGGTCTCTGGCATTCGTCGCTGTTAGAAACTGGAGATGGGAAGGGGCCTAGGGGAGCCCTCATCAGATTGGAAGCTTTTGGTTGTAGCAAGCCCATCCCGCCACCCCGGCTGATCCCAGCCACCTCACTTGGGCTTTTCTCCTTATAGTACCCCTGACTCACCCAAAAGATCTTTTGGCCAATGCCATTACCTCTTTGAAATTTTTCTTATCAGGAGCCTTTAAATGCTTCTCCAGGCAGAGCACTTAAGGTGAAAACCAGTTAATGTAATCTTAAAACCCCCTAATAAATTTCCAGCAACATAAGACCACCAGATAATCATTTTGTCCCTAGGGTCACTCAGAATTCACAGCTCAGTTCCCATAATTAGCATTTCTTTTGTGTCTGAATCATTGAACAGGCGTTAAGAGCCCCAGTGAAAATATTTTGCCTGTTGGCGGTTTTAAAGAAAGCCATAGATACAATCAGTTACCCAAACTGCCTCTAGAGTTGCTAATAATAACAGCCATGTGGCACTTCCCAGTTTCAAAGCCGTGCTGCAAACCTAGCTTACTTAAATTAAAAGTCTACCTTTAGTTTACCTACCTTTATTGGCTTTGGATGACTCCTCCTCCTCCTCTTCATCCTCCTTCTTCTTCATCGTCTTCGTCTTCGTAATCACCAAAACCCTTCATTGGAAAGTACTTACCTGGCTAATAGTAATTAATACTTCCTTTGCAATGCAAATATGTGTTTCTGTCTCATCTTGCTTTAGACATTGTTAAAAGAACAAGATCCCGAATGTAGCTGTCTTCTAAGCCATGCTTTCAAACACTGATTCTTAATCTGGGGTCCCTGGATGACCTCGGGGGGGTGGGTGATGAACCCCCTGAAATCAAACACAAACGCAAACTTTTACATGTACCTTTTTTTTCCTCTGGAGAGAATCTAGAGTTTCATCAGATTCTCATAGTGTTCCCCTGACTCCAAAAAGTGGAGTCTTTTAGGACTTTAGTGACACAACCCATATTATAGTCATCGAAGGAAAACTCTATGCAAATTTGTAAGTGGAAAAAGGAAGTTGTTGGGGTTGGAGCTGGGGAAGCCTGTGATTCTGAACTACCACACTGACTGATTATGAACCTGGATCAAATGAAGCCTCCCAGACTAGACATCTTCCCAGGAACTCTTATGGGAATTGCAAACATTATGTATTGCCCTCTATTCACCAGGTACTGTCCACCAGGGCCTTACATATTTTAACTCTTAATCTTCACAACCACCATATAAAGCAGATATTATGACTAGTCTTGCTGTACACATGAGGAAAATGAGGCACAGAGAGATTAAAACTATAGATTGAGTTTGCATTTAACATTCCAAGACCCTTCACAGTCCTGGATTTTGTCAAGCTGTAATTAATGGTTCAGAGTAATTACCATTTCGGACATGTCTGAATGGTAGCCATGTTGTAATCTCCAAGCACATGCCTAATTAATAATAGGATTCCTATAGGTACCTCCTCTGGTGGATAAGAACAGATTGCAGGTCATGTGCAGAGGAGAGCCAGCTGACTGCTCTTTTAATTAGAATTTGTCTAAGCGTCACTGTGGTTTATAAAATGGGGTTACTGACTAGATAATTTTATTTTCACTATTATCACCACTAAAAAATTCATGCCATGTACCTAAGGCATGCCAGGACACTGTAGAGCTTAAAGTTAACTAAGCCTTCTCTCTGAGAGGTTAAAATTTCATTCATTCCAGGATTTGATCAATTTATGGGGCTTACGATATAATTCATTATATTTTTTCAACAGTTAATGAGCAGGTGACCTAGAAGCTTATGGACTATCCTCTAAAAACATCACTTATAATCAACCTAGAGAGAAGCAACATTGTGGATATGAAAGTTTGTTTAATCCCATCTGTAACCTGTAGAGGTTACTGGGAATTCTACAATTCATGGATGCATGCTAAATTTACATATATGTGCCAGTAATTTCAGGAGGTGAGGTAGGAACCCTGGATCAGAACCGACAGCCTTTGGAAAAAATAACTATAAAATAATCTGATAGAGGGGGAAACTGTTTTGTCATCTCCTAAGCAGAACTGGATGTACAAGAGGAATGGGTGAGGTGTAAGTCACCCCGAGTGAAGGGTCGGGCTCAGTGACCTGCCCCATCAGTGGTACAACCAAGCGGGACTACAAGAGGGGATTGTACCCTGTGACTCTGGGTTATGGAAAGCCTATTATACAATATCTTACTTTCATGTTGGAGATCATCCTTGTAATCTAATTCAAATATTTTATGGAATAATATGATGACGACTGTCAGAAAAGATTTGGTAAAAATCACAGCCGATCATATTATTACGCTTATTCAGGTTTTGCTTTGTATCAGGTAATTTAGAAAATTGGAAACTGTGTTGATAACACTGTTTGGAAACCTTTTATTTTGGGAAATCTGTAAGCTAAAAGCTAAAGATGGTTATAAGGAGTATGTCTGGAACATCCAAGAAAATACATTTTCTAAAAGAAAATCTTAGAGCTTCTATGTCCCCAAAAGTAATAAAACTAAATGTCTTTAAAAGTATTCTAAATGGAGACTTAGTTAAACTTTGTGGCTCTTCCTGATTAGATTTAATAAGTGAAGTTCTAGTTTACTTCGATCTCATTAGAAAAAGAATAATTTAAATACAAAGTAGTTCTGCTTCTCCTCATCCTCTTTATGAAAACTTTTTTCCTTTTTGACAAAGACTGATTCTAAGGAGGAAGTAGAAATAAGTCTATCTCCAGCCATGTCTGGCTTTCAAGTATTTTCAAATTCCTCCCTTCAAGTGTACAAGGCACATGTGTGTTTGCCTCCCAGCCTCTGCTTTGCCTTGTTCTCCATTGTGGATACTCATGTGGCAGACCACCACCCATTGTGTTGCTGGTCACCACTGGAGACCTGGGCCCCTATTCTCCCTGGTATTTATGTTGTTCCCTCTTCTCTGATCCAGGGAGTGAGGGTCGGGGGGTGGGGGAATGGGTAATCTGCTTGCTATCTCTCTACCCAGCTTGGATACATGCTTCTTCAAGACCCATAGAGTCCTGAGCCCCTAAAACTCTATGGTTCATGTATTGCTCCTTGAATACTTCTATTCTTAAAGTTATACTTGACCATGACTATTGATAGTTGTAATAGCCATTCACACTCTCCTTTATTAAATAAGTAATCACATCTTGTACTTAGACATTCAACAAACAGATCTGGAGCATCTGTTTTGTGCAACGCACTGTTAGGTGCTAGGAAATCGAGAGGGGAATGGAAGATGTCAAGAATTTAAGAGGGACAGGCAGACGTTAATGGCTAATTCTATAATGGAGTCTTTAATTATAATTGTGATAGGTCCCATGGGGGAGAAGCATCTGACAAGGGGTCTGACTTAGTCTGAGGGTCAGTGAAGGTTGTCACGAGGAGGTGGGAACTGAGCTGTGGTATGAAGCATGGATTGTAGAGGAAAGAGGGGGTTGTGGTGGGGACCACAGCCAGCAGAGGAAGGAGTATGTGTGAGAGAAGGGCAGAGCCATCTTTCTTAAGGAGTTGAAGGCAAGCCAGGGTGGCCTATGTCAGAGAGAAAGAGCAAGTGGGAGGAGATGAGGATGGGAAGGTTATCAAGGGTAGACGGGCCGGGTCTTAGAGGCCATGTTGAAGACTGTTTCCTAAAAGTCTCTGCCCTAAAAGTCCAAAGCCTTTGTCCTAAAAACTGCAAGAACAATAGAAAGGATTTTAATCCCTTGCAGTGGGGATCAGGCAGAGAAGTGGGGGTGTTTGAAGTGCTCAGTGTTGCATTTTCAAACGTCTGCTCTGGCTGACGTGTGGGATGTTTGGGGGGATGGTGCACGGGAAGCAGACATGAGGAGTCTTGGTAGTAAGTTTTGTGCCTCCCAGGAAAGAGAGTGGTGGCCTGCATTAGGATAGTACAGGTAGAGAGGCGGCAAATGGATGGTGGGTTTAAAGTTATGTAGAAGGTTAAATTGCTAGAAGTTGGTGTTGGACTGGATGTAGGAAGAAGTTAAGAATGACTCCTAAGGGGCGCCTGGGTGGCTCAGTTGTTGGGCGTCTGCCTTCAGCTTGGGTTGTGATCCCGGGGTCCTGGGATCGAGTCCTGCATCAGGCTCCCTACTCTTTGGGAAGCCTGCTTCTCCCTCTCCTACTCCCCCTGCTTGGGTTCCCTCTCTCGCTGTGTCTCTCTCTGTCAAATAAATAAAATCTTAAAAAAAAAAAAAAAAAAGAATGACTCCTAGGTTCCTGGTCTGTTGAGAGAGAAGGGAGTAAGAACGAAGGAGGGCCTCGAACCAGCAAAAGTTGCCAAGAAAAAACACCTAGGTAGGGAAAAAGAAATCCAGGAGAGCATGGGGTTGTGAAAGCTGAGGAAAGGCCTTGCTCCTTCTGCTAGAACTTGAACTTGCTCAGCAAGCCATCAGTATCTGATAATCTGACATCACATTGTACAATAGTAGAAGGACTCTGGGTAAGTCTGGGCACTCACCATCTAGTCCACATTAGGATCCCTCTTCCAGAAGACAAGATGCTTTCTGTCCAGCTAGCATCTCAACTCCACAAACCACCTTGGACAATATCTTCCAAAAACCAACAGTGATTTTCAGAGAAGTGACCTAAAGCTATATTTAGGAACAAAACTACATGTTGTCTTCAGAAATGCAACAAAGGCACAACAAAGGTAAACTTTTATGATGTCATATAGGGTAGTCTGGCCAGTCAAAAGCTCCAAACTCTCGTCATTCCAGATTGGGAATTTTGATTTATCCATCCCAACCAGAAGGTTCACTGAGGTTGTTCTGATAGTCATTAGAGTTGTTCGTAAATGTTTGGTTATTTAATCTCACATTTAGTTTGGTAGGATTATATTTCTTCACCCACTTGCTTTATACAATGCTTTAGCTAATGAAATTGGAACACAAGCAATGTATGGATTAAGAGATTATGGTTTATACTCTCTGTTCTTGGCCTCAGAAAATAAGGAAGACCTCAGCAAATAAGGAAGTATGTATCAACATGGAGCCTCCCTCAGTGACCTTTATGAGCAGAGCTTCTGTAATAACCTGCAGTTTACATGTAGCATACACAAGAAATAAACTTTGTTGTCTTAAGGCTCTGAGACATTTGTTACTGTATCATAATCCAGTCCATCCTGACTGATACAGAGACACCCTTTCCAGAACAAAGTAACTTTAAGAGTTTATATGAGTCCAAAGATTTTAGGACAAATTCTTTGCCAGCATTTAAGCTCAAAGAATTAGGATCTCTCTTTTGTCTCCAAAGTCTCTGCAAGAGGAGACTACTAACAATTGTAATAATAGCTACTATTTAGTTAATCTTAACCATGCAGCAGGTGCTATGCTAATTATCTTGCATACATTATTCCATTTAATCTCAAAATAACCCAATAAGGAAGTGGACAAGAGCAAATCCACTTTTAAAATGAGAGAATTGAGGCTCAGAGAGGTTAAATAACTTTCCTAGGGTCACATAGCTGGTAAATGGTAGAACCAAGATTGGAATCCAGGGTGTCTGGCTCCAAAGTCCTTGCAGAGTTCTCAGACATTCTGCTAGAAGGATTCAGGGTTGGCCCACTGATGTCCTCACTTGAAGCTCAGCTTTTAAGCCAGCCCCATCTGAGTATCTTTATAGAGTGGGTTTAACATTAAGATATGCTTTTCAGACCTGGGACATGACTACTCTACCAGGCTCTCACCTAAGCTGGCTGAAAATGTATGTTATGTGTTTGTGCTCTAGAATCAGGTAGATCTGAATTCACATTGAGGTTCTGCCAGGTACTGGATTCACTTAACCTCTCCACAATGCCTCTGTTTCTCCATCTGAAAAAATGTGGGTGATAGTTGTTCCTGGCTCATGGGGCTGGAACAACTATCATTCCAGCTAGTAGAATGGTAGCTGGGGAGGATGGGCCCCTTGTTTTTCTTTTTGCTCTCAGATCCATCCCCCATCCTTCCCTGCTCTACTTTATGCCTGGGAGGGGAGTGATCCCTGCAAACTCATTCCTTAGGCTTCTTTGCAGTTTGCTTCAGCCAACAGGAGGGGCTTGCAGGTGGAGAGAGGGCAGAAAGGGAGGAAAGCCAGGGAGGGTGTTCCTCCTGTTTCAGGTGGCACTTCCAGCTGCGGCAGCTTTGTGGTTTGGGGTCCTCCTAGGCAGCCCCTCTCTCCTTGGTCCCAGATGTGGCTTAGGTGGCTCTGGCTTCTGGTTGTGTTAACATCTTTGTTGCTCCAGCCCTAGAGTACTGATCTGGTGTTGCTAATCTCTGGGCTGCGTCACGGTCCTCTTTTGTTCTTTCAGCTCTTCCAAGACCTTTCGAAGAGGGATTCTGTATAACAATCACACTTCCGGTGGTCTGGCATGGGCTGTTTTCCAGATCGTGCCATGACTGATACAGAGGGTTGCTTGAGATAATGCCTATGAAGTACTTAGAAGAGTGCTTGGCACATAAAAAGTGCTCAACCAATGGTAGCTTACAGAATGTGCTTACTTTCCTCTGAGCTAGATTCTCTGCAGCCAGTCGGCCCCAGGTAGGTCCCTGCCCGCATCATAGCTCCTGAGTCACTGCCTCCTCCTTCCAGGTTGGCCAGGTCCACGGACCTGGGCTTCTGTTTTGATTCATCCTTCTCCAATCTTTACAGAATAAAGGGCCTGTGAACTCGGCCATGACATTTCTGGCACATGTCACAATGTTATTTTTAATTTTTGGAACTTCTTAATAGGGCTTAAAAAGGCCTGCTTTATCTGGCCACTCTTGGTTCCCAACACCTGCCTCTGTCAGTTTGTTGCTTTCAGTAACAAAAAGGCAGTTACTTGCAATTAGCCTCCCTTACGGCCTTGGGGAATCTCGAGACTTAAACCCAAGAGCCTGGCTACAAGCCTGGGAGAAGGGGAAAAAATACCTTCCATTTCTTGAGAATGAACTTATTAGATGTAAAAAAAAAAAAAATTCGACTTACAAGCTAATTTCTTAAGTATGCTGCTCCACTAGTTCTCTGATCCAGTGCCCCAGACCCCCTCTGGAACCGGTGCCCTGCCCTGAGGCGCAGCTAATGGCTGAAAGAAAGTCTGGAACCCTACCTAGTTCCTGCGGGCCTTCTTTCTTGGGGGTAGAGGGGTGGGGAGGTGAGTCCTGTCAGGTAGCCCAACCTGTAGGAGATGCCAAGGCAGATCTACCTGAAGCTTGCCTGCGTCCTACTGGGGTTATTAGGAGTTTGTGGCTTAATTTACTAATAAAGCAGTTTTTAGTAGAACTGAAGTCCTTACTCTGCCACAAATGTGGTAAAAGTGAGTCAGAAGGGTTCCATTCTCTTCTGGCCTAACGTACTTTCTTTTTTTGAGTTTTTTAAATTTATTTGACACAGAGAGAGACAGCGAGAGAGGGAACACAAGCAGGGGGAGTGGGAGAGGGAGAGAAGCAGGCTTCCCGCGGAGCAGGGAGCCCGACGCGGGACTCAATCCCAGTATCCCGGGACCATGACCCGAGCCAAAGGCAGACGCTTAACGACTGAGCCACCCAGGTACCCCCCTAACGTACTTTCTAAATGACAGGCTCTACGATCACTTCCATTGCCACAAACTCCAGCATGATACACTGGTAGGGATGACTTCTTAACTCTTCTCTCATTTTTCCCTATATATTTGAGTCATTCTAGTGGCTAGAATTGTGCTCAAAATTAAATGTGAGTCAGGAATGCATTTGCCTGTGAGTAACAGAAAACAAGATTTACTGGCTTCAACAGATAGAGATTTAACAAAAATCCAGAGATGTGTGATTGGTGGTGTTGGGTTTGGACATTAAGTTACGGAACAAATGGGGGGAAAAGAGTGAAAAAGAAGCAGTGCTAGCTGTCTGTTCCCTTTTACTAAGAAAAGCTTCTCTGGAAATCCTCAAATTTGACTTTCTCTTAGGTCTCATTGCTCAGAACTGGGTCATATGACCATGTTGGCTGCAATGGATGGCCAGAATATGTATGTCAGAAAGTGTCTTTATTTTGTCTTGTTTTTGAAATCTATATATTTGGGGAAAAGAATTCTAGATTGATGGTTTTTTCTTTGAGTACTTTATTTTTTTAAAGATTTTATTTATTTGAGAGAGAGAGAGGGAGAAGCAGGCTCCCCACTGAGCAGCCGATCCCAGGCCCCCAGGATCATGAGCCAAAAGCAGACGCTTAACCGACTGAGCCACCCAGACGCCCTCTTTGAGTACTTTAAAGATGCTGCTTTCTTGATTTCTTGTTTGCAAATTTCTGATAAGAAAACTGTCCTCATTTTATCTTTGTTCCTTTGCATAGTGATGTATCTTTTTTTCTCTCTGCTTTTAAGGTTTTCACTTTACCACTGATTTTAAGCAATTTAATTGTGATGTTCCTTGGTATAGTTTTCTTCATTTTTCTGTTGAAGAGTTTGTTGGGCTTCTTGGATTTGCGAGTTTATAGTTTTTTATCAAGTTCCGGAAGTTTTCAGCTACTATTTCTTCAACTGTTTTTTCTGTCTTCCCTGACCCCTCCTCGTTCCCATATTTCTTCTGTCCTTCAGGGACTTCAGTTATGTGTATGTTAAGCTCACTGATACTCTGTTTATATTTTCAGGCTTTTTATTCCCTCTGTATTTCATTTTGGAGAGTTTCTATTGCAATGTTTTCAGGTTCTTTAACCTTTTTCTCCCCCAGTAATGCTTAATCTGCTGTTAGTCCCAAAGAAGTGTAGGGTGTGTGTGTTAAAAATCTCAGACAGTGTTGGGGCGCCTGGGTGGCTCAGTCATTAAGCGTCTGCCTTCGGCTGGGGTTATGATCCCAGGGTCCTGGGATCAAGCCCTGCATTGGGCTCCCTGCTCTGTGGGAAGCCTGCTTCTCCCTCTCCCACTCCCCCTGCTTGTGTTCCCTCTCTCGCTGTGTCTCTCTCTGTCAAATAAACAAATAAAATCTTTAAAAAAAATCTCAATGTTTTTATGATTTCTAGGTATTTACTTTTTAGGTCTTTTTAAGGATTTTCCATATCTCTACTTCCTTGGCCATGTAGAATACAGTTATAATTGTTTTTTAATGTCCTAGTTTACTAATTCTATAATTTCTGTGACTCAGTTGATTCATTTTTCTTTTTTTTAAACTTTATTTATTTATTTGAGAGAAAGAGAGAGAGCAAAAGTGGGGCTAGGGGCAAAGGGAGAGGGATAAGCAGACACCCTGCTGAGCAGGGAGCCCGATGCGGGGATCAATCCCAGGACTCCAGGGTCATGACCTGAGCCGAAGGCAGACGCTTAACCAACTGAACCACCCAGGTGCCCCTCTGTTACTCTTTCAATTGATTGATTTTTCTCCTTATATGGGCCATTTTTTCCCTACATTTTTTTTTGTATGTCTGATCATTTTTGATTGGATGCCAGACATTGTGAATTTTATCTTGTTGGGTGGTGGATATCTCTGATTTCCTATAAGTACTGTTGTACTGCTTTTGGGATACTTTGTTCTTGGAAACACTTTGGTCCTTTTGGTGCTGGCTTTTAAGATTTGTTCGGTAGGACCAGAGCAGCATTTACTCTATGGTTATTTTTACCCCACTACTGAGACAAGACCTATTGAGTCATGAATTACGAGGTTTCTGATCTGGGTGCCAGGATCAGGTCCTATTCCTGGTCCTATATAATCACTGGGTATCTTTCCACTCTGATTTGTGGGAACAGGAACGACTTCCTGCCCTGTGCAAGCTTTGGTGATTGTTCTCGCTCTCTTTCTAGGTGGCTCTTTCCCTGGCCATGGGTTGCTTCCTCACACTCACATGCTAATCAGCTGAAGACTGGAACAAGGCCTTTTGTAGGTCTCCAGAGCTCCTCTTTCACTGCATAGTTCTCTTCTCTCCAGCACTCAACTCCCAGCTCCCACTGTTTCGGCTTTCCCGGTCTCCCAGTTCTATCTCCTCAACTCAGGGAGTCTGTCTAGCTCTTCCTTGATCCCTCTCTCTGCACTGCTGCCTGGCAGCTCTCTTAGGCAGTAAGCAGAGGCAATCAGAGGCAACCACCTCATTCGTCTGTTCTCCCTATGGACCACTGTTCCGCATTGCTGCCTATTTATTTAATTAATTTATTTAGCTGTTTTAGTAGGAGAGTAAATTCAGTCAATGTTGTTCCATCTTGGCTGGCTAGACTGGATTACTATAAATTATTGTTGTTCTGTTGATAAAACAGATTGCTGTGTCAACTGTTTCCCAAAGAATTCTCATTATGTAACCTGAAATACCTTACACTGCAATCCACAGCTCCTGCAAGTACAGTACATCGTTGTGCGATGGGCGTGACAGAAGCGTTGCCTACAAATCAACTCTGTGTAAGAAAATCTGATTTTTCCCTCTGGCTTCCATTTTCATTCCTGCAATACTCTCTCTGCTTCATTTCTCATCACTTTCTCTTTAGCAATGACTTCAAACCCTGAGACTTCCCTTTGTTTTCTCCTCTCCTTGTTTTGGTTTTGTTTTGTTTTGTTTTGTTTTTCTTTCTTTTTGGTCAGGGACCAACAATCTACACACAAAATGTCATGATGTTTTGGGATTAGAATTCATCACATTCTTGTCAGCACAGTCCTTTTGTACTCAGGTGTGTGCTTGGAGTAAAGGGGTGTGTGGGGTTGAATAAAGGCAGGGCCTTTGACTTCAAGCAGCTCAGTCTTTTTTTTTTTTTTTTTTTTTTTTATGAATAGCTACTCCCACAGTTTTGGGTTGTTTTAAAAGTAGGACACCTCTGCATTTTGAGATGGACTTAGAAGTAGAAAGTTCAAGAAAAGGAATTCTTGTTTTTCTTCCTGCTCCTCAGCTTCAACAGTATTTATTGAGTGTTTACTACAATAGTGTTATTGTATTATCTAAGAGACTGAGATAAGTCACAGACATTGATGATGATTTCATACTGTTACGAAAGAATGACACATATTGATAAAGACCCAAGGTGTGGCGCCACAGTAAACCTGTGAGATTTCACAGAAGGGTGTGATTACTGAGAGCTGGAGATAATAGGGAAGGCTTGGAGACCTAGTTCAGGAAAGAATTACAGGATTTAGGAAAACATGGTGTGAGCACGGTTAGGAGTATGGGAGCCCATGGCTTGACTAGGGACCACCAGAGAGGTTGGAGTAGGAGCTTCTACTGGAGAGCAGTGGGGAAAGTAGAGGTCTATCTGTGGAGGCCTTATGTGCCAGGCTCAGGCATTTGGACCGTGGAGAGCTCTGGATGGTTTTTGATGGGAGGACACGGAAGATGTGTTTCCATGAGAAGGTTAGGGTTAATGTGTGCAGAGTTGATGAAGATTGGTGGCAGAGGTGTGAGAGCAGGGACTATACCATGACCTAATCATCTTTGTATTCCCATCTGCTGGTTCAAACTTCACGCTGGTTGCTAAGGTGCATGTAAAAGGTTATCCTTTGCTTTCCAAATTGCTAATATTCTTGATAACCACCTGCTTTGTCAGTGGCATGACAAGTATTGTGAAAGAACTTCTTTGTGCCCCATGAAGAATTAAAGGTAGGCAAACTTGGACTCAGGCTCTTTCAAGCCTTGTTTCTCTTTCAGCTCATTTTGTTCTATTCAGGAAAAGGTACTCAGCCACTGTTACAGAAATTACACAACAGGGTCATTCCCAGCCCCCACCTCCCCCAACCCTAACAATTTCTGCATATTCTTACAAATCTCATAAGACAGACCACACATACACACGGGAACCAAACAACCCAAGCGAACAGTCCCAAAAGAGCCCGGCGCAGGCACGGACTTGCAGATGGGCAGAATTGACACAAAGCAGCCTCAGGCGCACGTGCACGAGCGCGCAGGCGCGCGCGCACAACACCCTCACGTGACTCAGCGCCTAGGCGGAGCACCCGTTCGATTAGGCACACACACTCCATTATTGGCCCCACTGGTCCCCTGGTGTGCACACGTTCCGCTCCGATCCGCACGCGGAGCCCCCCCCGCCCCAGCCCCCGGCAGCCCCCCGCCCAGCCCGGGGCCGCGGACTCGCCGAGGCTCCGCTCACTCGCGGGCGCCGTTTGCGTCATCGGGCCGCGACCTTGCAGCAGCACCGGCCGAGACTCGAAGTGCCGGCGGCTGCAGGAGCGGAAGCCGGAGCCGGCGGAGCTGCGGAGTGCGGACCGCGAGGGCGAGAGCGGCTGCGGGAAGCTGCTCGGGCCCGGAGCGCCGCGATAGGTGCGTCGTCGCCCTCTCCGCTGGACCCGGCGCCACGCCGGCAGGTTGTCCACCTCCCCGGAGCTCCAGGATTCCCCCCTGAGAAATGGGCCCGGCTCGTGCCGGGTGGGGGTCGGGAGACCGGGCTGCGGCATGGGCTCCCCTGGGGAGGAGGGAAGTTCCTGTGGACTGAGTAGCCTATGCACCTGAAGGGATCGTGGGGGCATTGGCTTTCGGGCAGCTGGGGTGCTTTGCGAGCAGCTGGTGCTGGGGACAATCCCATGACACTTAACCAATGATTGGCCTGAGCGCACATCGTGTGCCAGACACTATGTTAGGCGGTTTTTAGGTACTGTGCAGCCCTCCCAGCAACCCCAGGAGGTAAGATCTATCATATGCCCATTTTCCAGATGGGGAAACCAAGGCGTAGAAGTTAACCAACTTGTTCAAAGACACGCAGATAGTCAGCAGTGGGGGATTCGAACTTGGGTATGTTTGGCTTCAGAGCTGATCCTCCTATCTCTGTTCCTTTAAAACGGAGTTAGTTCCCCTCAGCTTATAGTTTGGCGCCTCCAGATTTTGTTTTACTTCTTGACCTTGGATAAACGCTGTAGGGAGGGAGGAGCGAACCGTGACTTCCTATTGGCACCGGACTCTCTCCTTCCACTACTCCCGTCGCTGGGGCCAGCAGCAACTTCTTTTTCTCAGGCAGCAACGGGGCTCCCCGTGTTGCAGCTACATTCTGCGTGTGAAACTGATAGCTGATTTATTTCATAATAGTGAAGAGCTTTCCTGCCAGGTGCATTGCTTTACTCTTCTCTCAACTGGCCTATTATGTTAGGTTGATGTCATGTTAAATTGCTAAGGACGATACGGTTGTGCTGAGAATAATAGTTACCGCAGCAAACCCATATGGGGAGTAACACTGTTACCCTGGACGTGACCTTTCAGAGTTTTAAAGGAGTAATTTAAGGCAGGGTGAGAAATAGCCAAAAGCTAAAGCAATTTGAGAATTATGTTAGGGAGTTTTTATATTTTAGGTTAATCGCTGTTTTTTTTGGTTTTGTTTTGTTTTGTTTTTAGCAGTTCACTGTTAATGAAATTTTCCCTTAGGGTACGAAAAGGCTTATTGAAAAGGATGAAAACTTTATTTATTTAAAAAAAGATTTTATTTATTTATTTGACAGAGAGACACCGCGAGAGAGGGAACACAAGCAGCGGGAGTGGGGGAGGGAGAAGCAGGCTTCCCACCTAGCAGGGAGTCTGATGTGGGGCTCCATCCCAGGACCCTGGGACCGTGATCTGAGCAGAAGGCAGCTGCTTAACAACTGAGCCACCCAGGCACGCCAAGGATGAAAATTTTTAAATCAGATATTTCAAGATGGTATAGTTTTGATTTAGAGCTTTGTAAATATTAAAAGTGCAAATATCGTTGCATTTAAGGCATCACAAGAAAATTGAGAGTTTAATTCACTTTGAGTGGGAAACTTTAGAGGTGCCCTCTTTGCCTTCACCATTTTTATATTGCATAGTATGTATGACCAGAAATTCCCAGCACATAATTTAAAAAAATCATCTACTTGTGCGCATACAGGTAACTTCTATTTAATTAAATAAACACATACCTTCATCCTCCCAGGAACTATTCAGTTATTAATGCAAATGAAATAATTCTTTGTCACCTACCTGAAATAAGGTGTTATTTACCCTTGCACATTCATGGCTATTTTGTTCAGGAAATCTAAAGATACAAATGTTGATTTAAAAAAAAAATCAGAACAGTCTACCAGAGCTGTTGAGTTTAAACACATCAAAGTATGCTTTTACACATTGACTAAACATGGTAGACGTCCACCAGTAGTTCATTTGACATCCTATGATGGAGCAAAATAATGTCGAGGTCAGAATTTTGAGTTTTGGTCTTTACTGTCTGGATTAGTCATTAATTTAAATGATGTATATTTTTTATAGCACATGATTTGGGAGTTGCTTCTTGTGACATGGATGAATCTGCACTGACCCTTGGCACAATAGATGTTTCTTATTTGCCAAATTCATCAGAATACAGTGTTGGTCGATGTAAGCATGCAAATGAGGAATGGGTAAGTTTAATACAGGTTAGAAACATTCAGCCTAAAGATGGTTGTTTCAGTGTTGTTTATGAAGGTAGCTGGAAGCAACATAGGATCAAATAGAGGTTAATAGCTACAGAAACTGCCTCCAGCTGTTAGAAGATATGTTTATGGAGCCTAATATTTAAACATTCTAATGGTTTTGTGTTAATTGGGAAGAAAAAATTGGGTGGGATATTTAAGCATAGTGATTGTGTTAAAAGCAAAATACTTTGCATAGAAAAACCTACGAGTTGTTTTGGGTGGTGTACTTATACTTTCTGTATCTATTTTCCATAATAAGTATGAATTTTGTAATGGAAATAAAGTTTTTTTAAAAAATAAAAATAAATTTTAGTATGAATCTCAATTCAAAGGACATGCATTTTCTTGTATTTTTTTTCCATTTTGACATAACATGGCATGTTTAAAATATTTCTTGAACACTATCTGCTTTATATAAAAATGATGTCGGAGTTTTGGGGTTTTTTTGCTTAGTTTTGAGAATGTTGTATCAGTGGGATATGAGCAACTAATGAACTCAATGAGCAAAATGTTTAGAACAGAGGAGCAGAATTTGACCCTAATTGGACAGTACATACAGCTATGATAAGAATTCCAGCTTTTAAACTCTGTTGTCAGGATAAAAGAATGTTATATAAGTTTACCTTGTTTTTTATTTAAAGGAAAATATTTTAAGCTGTGCATAACAACTTGCTTACTGAGTAAGGCTTGTAGTGCTTTTGCGGGAATCCGTGATTGAAGAGGAATAAGATTAACTGTTAGCATATGGATCCGGGAGTCTGGTTTTATTCATCCTGCTGCTGTCATGGGCTGTTTAACCTTGTAAAACTGTTTTTGAACCTCTGAGTGTGTGGTAGTCCTTGCTAGTTATTACTATTCTCAGGTGCTCAAATTTTGCTTATGTTCCAAGTTTTGTTCCAAGTGTTGATGATGGAGGGGAGTACCATAAAGGAAAATCACTCTGAGAAACTTACACTACCAAAAGAAACCTAAGTCTAGGTTTCTCGTCTATCTGAAATATCTTAGTTTTAGAGATCAAGTGGACAAATACAGTTCTCCTGCCATTCAGACACTTTTTTTTTTCCATTAACGTTTTTTAGGGTGAGTGTGGTTTCAGATCTACTGTCTTCAGATCTGCAACCTTAAAATGGAAAGAAAGCCTAATGAGCCGGAAAAGGCCATTTGTTGGAAGATGTTGTTATTCCTGTACTCCCCAGAGCTGGGTAAGAATGTTAATGCTTGTTGACCTTTAATAAACAGTGAAATTCCAACTTTGTGTGAATTTTATTATTGGGTAGTCTTAATGGACTTAATTCATTTTTAGAACTTAGGCCCATGTTTATAAACCAAATATTCCAAGTAATGGTGTTGACTCAGTTTTTCTTTCCATTCATTTATTCAGTAAATATTGGTCAAACAGTTGATGCTAAGTGATAATTTCATGCTTTTTTAGTTTTTTTTTTAAGATTTTATTTATTTGAGAGAGAGAGAATGGGTACACACTTGAGAGAGAGAGAGAGAGCAGGAGGAGGGGGAGGGGCAGGGGGAGAAGCAGACTCCCTGCTGAGCAGGGAGCCCAACACAGGGCTCAATCCCAGGACCCTGGAATCGTGACCTGAGCTGAAGCCAGCCACTTAACTGAGCCACCCAGGCGCCCTGGTTCTTTTTTTAGTTTAGTATGACTTTAGGGGAAGAGTAGATCTTACTTTTAGATCTCTCTTCTTTTTTTATTTTTTTATTTTTTAAGTTCAATTAGCCAACACATAGTACATCATGAGTTTTTGATGTAGTGTTCAGTGATTCATTAGTTGCTTAACACCCAGTGCTCATCGATCACATGCCCTCCTTAATTCTAAAGAGTTGATGGGAACCTTCATAGAACTTCTAGATACTGAACTTTTGACTCACTGTTAAAACCCTAGTGAGATGTGTAAGAGATAGCAGGACAGAGTGAAGTTTTAAAGCTGTGGCTTTACCCTACTCTCCTTTTGCTAAGTTTCTGTTGCGGGGGGATGGGTAGGGAGGGTGAGTATCTGTTGACTATTATATTGAAGGATGGTTACTAAAATGTTAGGATTGGGGTGCCTGGGTGGCTCAGTCAGATAGGCGTCCGACTCCTGATTTCTGCTCAGGTCATGATCTCAGGGTTGTGAGATGGAGCTGTGCATCGGGCTCTGTGCTCAGCATGGAGTCTGCTTGAGATTTTCTCTTTCTCTCTTTACCCCCCCCCAATAAATAAATAAATAAAATCTTTTTAAAACATAAAATAAGGGGTGCCCGTGTGGCTGAGTCAGTTAAACCTCTGCCTTTAACTCAGGTGGTGACCTCAGGGTCCTGGGATCAAGTCCTGAGTCGAGTCTGCTTCTCCCTCTCCCTCTGCCCCTCTCCCCCTGCTCCTGCTTGCTCAAGCACACATGCGTGCGTACTCTCTCTCTCTCTCTCTCAAATAAATAAATAAAATCTTTAAAAAATAAAATGTTAGGCTGAAGATTTTAAATAGAGTATGTGTGGGTTTGTTTGTATTTTGGTGAAGCAAACACATGTCATGCAAAATCTTTCACATTACAGTGTAGTATTTGAAAAGAGTCAGTTGGATGAAAGGCAAGCTTTTGTTGGTAATTTGCTAGAGGGATGAATTAGCCCAGGAATGTAGAATCGAAGTGGCTGTGTTCTTGGGCAGTAGAGTTACCTTTTAAAAGGTATACCTGGATGTTAACTCTCTCTGGGATGGGCCAGTTATCAGGACAGAAATTCTGCCATTTTGAGTGCCTTTCATTTATAGACATTGCTTATGACCTGTGTGGGTAGCTGACTGTGCTGTGTGAATTTTCTACTCAGGGTTGGCTTAGGAAGTAGAATTCTGAGTCTGGTGTAAAGGGATTCACTAACTTGGGAAAGATTTGTGTGGGACCCAAGCAATTTATGTTAAATATTCTTAATTATAAATATTGTTCCTTTTAAATCACAAGCGCCTTGTTGCAGGAATTTGGTAGAATTGAAGGACCATGATATTTATAGTCTAGGAGTAAGGCCAGTTCAGATTAATAGGCCAGTAGAAATAAAAATTTAAATAAATGATCATGTGGCTTTTCTTTTTAGACTGGCATCTCATCTAATTCTAATTTCAAATCCTTAAAAAGTCAAAATAATACCTTGACTTTAATGTATTCTTTTTTTAAAAGATTTATTTATTTGAGAGAGAGGAAGTGAACACATGCACGAACATGGGGAAGGGGCAGAAGGAGAGGGAGAGAAAGTCCCAGGCAGATTCTGTGCTGAGCACAGAGCCCAACGAGGCTTGATCCCAGGACCCTGAGATCACGACCTGAGCCGAAACCAAGAGTCTGAAGCTCAACTGACTGAGCCACCCAGGCGTCAGGAGAGAGTATAGGAAATTATTTGGTGGTGGTGGTGGGGGGGTGTTTTGGGGTGGGCATGGATGAGTTGTATAGTAAATAATTGATTTTTGCTTAAATACAATACCTGATGGAGTTGAACTTGATCTTAAAGTTCTTCCGTGGCATGTTTATTTAAAATAATTTTAAACAGTACTTTCATAGTAATTTTTTGATATTTGCTACCCTTTCTCTGATACCCTGTTTTCCTTATCTCTAAAGAGATTCCAAGTAAATATTTTTATATCTTCTGTTGAAGGTACATTATGCTTTCCCAGCATTTATTTATGGAATGTTTACCTTTTTGTCCACACTGATAAAGCTACAGACTTTCTCTTTCCAGAAGAACTCTCTCTGAGTTATCCTTTAAGTTTTCCTGTAAAGAGAGCGACCTTTAGCTGTACATTTTCCAATTAAGTAAACAGTCATTTTAGAGAAATAAAGACTGTACTCTTTAGAGCAAGATGTAGATTTGAATCTTAGAACCTCCATCAGCCTCAATTTTCCTATCTGTAAAATGGGGACAATAATTATTGTGTCAGGATTATTGCCGGATTTAATAATCTAATGATAACTACATGGTACTTAGCATGGTATTTTTGCATTTGGGGAATACTGAAATCTCCAATATTCCTGTCAATGATTTAATAAGCTCTCAGTAGCTTCAACTCTTTTGGGTTGGAGGTAGGGAGTGAGGCAGGAAAGGGAGGCACAGTTTCCTCTGCAACGTGGTAAGCCTTAATTCTGAGTTTGTGACCTTCTTTGAAGACTAAAAAGTACTTTTCAATAAAACATTTTTCTTCATCACTTAGATTTTTGAAGCAGTGCTTAACTTTATACTTGAGTTATGAAAGTTATCAAGAAGTAGTAATGTGGGACGCCTGGGTGGCTCAGTCGGTTAAGCATCTGCCTTTAGCTCAGGTCATGATCTCAGGGTCTTGAGATCGAGCCCCAAGGCAGGCTCCCTGCTCAGTGGGGAGTCTCCTTCTCCCTCTCCCTGTGCCTCTCCCCCTGCCTCTCCCCCCAGCTTGTGCTCTCTCTCTCTCAAATAAATAAAATCTTAAAAAAAAAAAAGAAGTAGTAATGTGAGCTCTTCACCAGCCATCCAGTTGTATACTTATGTTCTACATTTATTTTGTTTCATGTAGGATAAATTTTTCAACTCCAGTATCCCATCTTTGGGTTTGCGGAATGTTATTTATATCAATGAAACTCACACAAGGTAAAAAGAAATTTCTTTTATTTCTAATACATCTCAAAAGAAAAACTATAATAATCAAGGGATGTACTCTAAGAGGAATTTCTTCATCTTTTTGAGAATTAATAGAATTGAGCTTCTGACACAAGAGGCCTTATCTAAAAATTGGAAGTAGCACAGCCCCCTGAGAGACTGGTTACTATTACTACTATGTAATTATATAGTAACTATTTCATGAGAGTGTAGATATCACTTATAGCTTTCTCTTTTTATTTGCATATTGATTTTATATCTGAAGTGTGCCAAAACGTGATAAAGATTTGTCTGAGGAAAGGGTAAGTTTGAATGTCTTATGATTTATTATTATTTTATGCTTAAAAATTGAAATCAACCTAATCTGTGGAGTTTTAGAAGATGTGTTCCTGTATTGAGCAAATGTTCTTTCATTTTATTACTAGCTTAAGACTTTCTTTAGAATTCTTCCAGACGTCAGGCACTTGGGGATGGGCTGTTAGGCATCCCAGTGAGAGAAAAGAGGCTTTGTTTTATGTGAATCTAGGCTAGGGGATAAGGGAGGGGGGAGGGGAGGTTGTGTGAATGTCTGTGAGGCAGGAGAGAATGGCAGCCAAAAACGCTGCCAGTCCTTCTACTTAGTTCTAAGAGTAAATGCCTGGAATAGGTCAGCAGTAGGTTCAGGTGATGAGAGACATGCTTGAAATTCTGTGAAAATTGATCCAAGAAGTCAAATATGTAAATTTGAAGGCTTTCTGATGTTACTGATCATATTTTGGTGATGAGATAATAAGTGAGCATGACAATACCTGCATATAAAAGTGTTTTTTTTTTTTAATAGAACCAAAGTCAAGGGACATATTTTTTCCCCATCCCATGCTACCCTTCTCCCTCCCCCTCTCTCTCTTTTAAATTTAAAGGAGAGAGGAGCAATTCTGGCCCCCTGATATTTTTTCTCCCTTTTTTAACTTAAGATCCTAAGGGATCTCATAGAGTCTCTTGTTTATGTAAGTCGCCATTTTATGTATCAAGCCAAAGGATTCATTTGTTGTCCCCAGTTGAAAGCATTTAAGAAAAAAAACCTACACTGTACTGACTAGGTGATTTGAAACCAATCCGCGTGATGACCTGCCTGTGCAGTTGAGCTGGCTACTTCACTTCTCTGTGTGTTACATGAAGCAAAGCCTAGACACTTTTAAGCACACACACACACACACACAGACACACACACACACACAGACACACACACCGCTTTCAATCCATTACAGAAGGATTTCATCAAGAGCTGGGACTTTGCACATTCCAATAACAATTGTGAAAGTGTTCGCTCAAGGAAGAATTTAGAATTAAACACTTAACATAGTGGGTCAGGTTTGCAGAGAATTGAGACAAAGGAAAGGAGGTAGAAAAAGAGAATGTCAGGAAAAGAGATGAAGGAACAAGTGATTCATCAACAATTCTTCCTCCAGTTACTTTTCCTTAACTGAGAGCTTTTCAGAATTCATGAATTTATATTTGAAATCTGTCTATTTGAGTGTCTTTATGGGTGAAATGATAATGAGGCATTAAATAATCATTACAAATGGTTTCAAATCATTGCATATGAAGGTTTGTAACATTGTTATTCTGAGGTCTCTGTCCCAAGCCCCCATATAAGTAACACGTAGTTACCAACAACAATGGGAATACGTCCTATCCCTTAGATATGTCAAATGTTGGGGGCGGGGGAAAGGTAAGAACTTCTGGCTTCATAAGCCCAGTGTACAAATGTTTAGACCATACGTTAGTTATCCTTGACTTCTGTCAACTAATCAGCTTTGTCAGAGTCAGTGATTACCTTAGATAAAAAAAAAATTACCTTTAATAAAAAATTAGCCCTTCATGTAGAAAAGACTTCTGAATTATCTTTTTATAGCTCATAGCTATAAGTTACATATATATATAGCATTCAACATACTTGCTTTTAAAAAATGTATTAATAAAGTAAAACTTTATTTCTTTTGTTTTTATATTTGATTTATTATTGGCAGAGTAACACCATCCAAGCATTTTAGTGCACAAATTCCAAGTTTAAATTTTAGTTGAGTGTACACGAAAGAAATCAGGAATGAAATTGCATGGATCTTCCTGAACTACTAAGGAGAATTTGCTAAAGGAGAACACCAAATTTCAGGAATAGATGAAACAAGGCTTTGTTTTTATAGCAGGAAACTACTGTACGAGTCAAGCAATTTGTTGTAGATGTTCCTAGACTACTTCTCTGCTAAGTCCTTTTCACGTTGCAGGCACAGAGGATGGCTTGCAAGACGTCTTTCTTACGTGCTTTTTGTTCAAGAGCGAGATGTCCATAAAGGCATGTTTGCCACCAATGTGGCTGAAAATGTACTGAACAGCAGTAGGTAAGGGTGGGGATGCTGTTATAAAGGGAAGAGGTGGGGGGTTGGGGGGGGAAGTGGGGTAGGAATTGCCTGCCTTTATTAACCTTTACTTTCTCTGGGACTCTGTCTCAAGAGGGATTTCCATTTCCAAATGTTAAATGTTAAACTCCAAAGGAAAGCAAGGAAAAGTAGGAGAACAGATGGTTTTGGGAATAGCAGTCTTGTTTTATGCATTAACAATCGAATGGGTTTCTAATATGTGAGAGTCGGAATTCAGAGATGAACATATTTCCAGTTCTCTGTTAAGTTTTCTGTAATACGAATGTTTGGGACATTGTGTTTCTTATCATTATAGCCAAAAGGGAAACACATTTGATATTTCTGTCAGTTTGTGAGTACCTAGGCACAAATTCTTGTGCTAGGAAATCCTTACTAGAAATTTTAAGAGAATAAGATTCTGTCCTCGCTCTCAGAAGAGCTTACTTACAAATGGGAGAGACTGACTGGAACTCAGATGGAGTGGGGAAATAAATCATTCTCAAGTTTAGGCGTTAGAATATGAGAGTTTGCATGAAGGTTGGTCTCTGATCCACCTTATTTGGTGTCACCATGGTAGACCTCTATCTGGATTTGGGGAGCCAGAGACCAGAGTGGTTTGAAAGACTGCTTAGAAACCCTGTAGTGTGGTTGTTAAGGACCGAACGGTGGTGGCATGTAGTAGGTACTCAATAAATACTGAATGAATGAATAAGTAGTTGATAATGGAGATTTAATTATCTTCTCAATTACTTGTAAAAACATTCCTGGCCAGATTGAAATAAAGGTATTAAAGGAATGGGCTAAGGTGCATCAGCAACCTGTGGAATTGGACTTTTGTATTAATGAATTATGGGGTTATATGCGGTTTTGCTGTGTACTAGTCTAAAATCAGTAGCAACAGTGGGAGAAAACGTAATTATTTGAAACTCCTTTGGGTTATTGTATATTCTGTTTTCTAGGTAAAAACCTTCAATTATGTTTCATTCCATCCAGAGGTTTTGACTCGTAACTACGATATTAAATGTGATTTAAGGAGGTTTAACCTCATGTGTTCTTCCCTGAGTCACATGGAAAATTTACAAAACTGGATTAAATCTTACCTCTTACTTCACTGCTTATTACTCTGTGTTGTTTTAATCTTGAGCTTTCTTAAATTACTGGGTTGATATGGAAAACACTTGTAAATATTTATGCCCCTCTCTGATCCCTCCTAGGGAGTTTTACATATAGTTCTACTAATAAAGTCACTATGTAAATGAGTAATAAATTAGGTCTTTAAAAGAAAAATCACACATTACTTTGGCAGTGGGCTTTGGATACCTCTGAGTTATATGCCTAAAGCAATAACCTTTCTTTCCCTCCCCTCTGCTAGAGTGTAACTTTGTATCCCGCGCAACATACCTGGAACATTCAAATTCCTGTAGCTGTTACCCAGTGAATTTGAGTTAAATTCTTAAAGCTGCCTTCCAGATTCTTCAGGGATTCATTGATTTAGGAATATAATATCCTTAATATTTATTAGGCAGCCAGATAAAACATATCTAATTTGAGCTTATTTTCATGTTAATCACATTTTAAGAAGATACATTTTGTTTTGTGACTTATAGCTATGATTTAGAAAATACTGAATGCAGAATGTAGCATAGAACCAGTTACATTGTCTTTCTGTTTTCCAGAGTGCAAGAGGCAATTGCGGAAGTGGCTGCTGAATTAAACCCTGATGGTTCTGCTCAGCAGCAATCAAAAGCCATCAATAAAGTGAAAAAGAAAGCCAAAAGGATCCTTCAAGAAATGGTTGCCACTGTCTCCCCAACAATGATCAGGTATTAGGAGGCAAAGCACAGAGTTTTCAGTGAGAGCCATCCTATTTTGAGCAAACAGGGACTGAACCATTAGACTCTCCTAGCACAATGGTTTTGGTCCAGAGGAAGTTTGGACATATTCTGTTGTTAAAACTCCTTTTTATTTTATTTATTTTTTATTTATTTTTATTTTTTAAGATTTTATTTATTTGAGAGATCACGAGCAGGGGGGAAGGGTAGAGGGAGAAGCAGACTCCCTGCTGAGCAGGGAGTCCGATGAGGGACTCGATCCCATGTGGGACTCGATCCCAGGACCCTGTGATCATGACCTGAGCTGAAGGCAGATGCTTAACCAACTGAGCCACCCAGGTGCCCCAAACTCCTTATATTCTTATTCAACTTCCATGGAAAGTAGCCCTGTGGTAGGCTTTAAGGTGCCTTAATCTTTGTTAATCGATAGCAGCCCTTATATGACTGCTGACTTATCTCTAGACTTGTGAGCTGGGTTTCACATATCCATATCTTAAAGGTAGTGGTTTTATACGGCTTTCTGCTCACCTAAGTATTCCGTTAATAATTTGCTTCTGAAGTGTAAAGTGTGCTATTTGAGTGAAATGTAAGATTTTAGTCTGTAATAAATAGATATATAGAAATGTAAGATTTTAGTCTATAATAAATACATGTATCTATAAGTGTGCATGTAAAAGTCAGCTCTTTAATTCAGTAGTTCAGGTACAGACATACACATATAAGTCACTTACAAGTACTTTTCGGTTGTAGGTTCAGAAACTTAAGTAGACAAAAGTCAACTCTCTCTAAATGTATGTATATACATTCGAATTTCTTTTTTTTTTTTTCTCTCCTTTTAGACTGACGGGATGGGTGTTGCTCAAACTGTTCAACAGCTTCTTTTGGAATATTCAGATTCACAAAGGCCAACTTGAGATGGTTAAAGCTGCAACTGAGGCAAGAATTTTGTGTGATCTGTCATTCTGTGGTCCCCATGTTTGTGGAGTGATTTTTAGAGTTCTTTTGTATGGAAATGTTCTCTTGTGTGCTGTGTGCATCCAACCCATTTGGAAGATTTCCCCCATGTGACATGAGCACAGTAGCTGTGCATTTAGGGAGGGGTGAGTAAAGGAGGACCTACCAGTAATGTGCTGGATTCCTTTTGCAAGTTACCTTGCAACAGCTCTGAAATTAGATAGAACAATCCATATTTGTAAGTGACAAAATAAAAGCACAGATAAAGATTTCCCAGTCATGGCTAGTAAGTGACTTCCCGTGATTTCAAGCTAAACCAAGCTTGGGGTTTACTCTGCTCTTTTGACATGATCAGGGCTGACTTTCAGAAGATACATAAAGTCCACTTGAATTCTCAGTTGCACTTCTCCTTCCCCAACTCTTTTTTCTTTTTTTTTTTTTTTTTATTGTGGTGGTGGTGGTTGTTTTCAGCTAAGGAAGTGTTAAATTGGAAGAAGTTCATATTACTGGAAAATGTTTTTAAAGAATGAGTCATTGATCAGCCAGCGTTTGAGTGATTCTAACCACATATGAAGTTGTGAAGTGTGATTGAAATTCACATTTGAATTTTAAATTTGGCATTTTTTCTTTTACTAGATGAATTTGCCACTTATATTTCTACCAGTTCACAGATCACATATTGACTATCTCCTGCTGACCTTCATTCTCTTCTGCCATAACATCAAAGCACCGTACATTGCTTCAGGGAACAATCTGAACATTCCCATCTTCAGGTAAGACCAACTTATTTTGAAATTTAAGGTATGGAAAAGATTATATTTTGAATTTTTGGTGTTTTCATTGTACATTTTGAAACATGTTATTGTAGAGATGACATTAGCTTTTTTGCTTTCATTATACAAGTAATGCATGTTTATTGTGGAAAATCTGAAAGGTACAAAAAGGCATTAAGACTATCACTGTTATTTCTGTTTTATGTGGGATACTTGGTGAACTGTGAATACCTCAACTTCATGGGCAATATTTATCAAATGGCTAAAAAGCAATTAGAAAGATGAGATAGCAAATTACTGTATCAGGTTTGGCAGTAGGGAAGGTGGGGGTGGGGATATGGGTCATGGTGATGGTATAAAGTAAGAAGAACCATACCTGTTACCTTTGACCTGATAATTTAGTAGTGCTAGAAACACATAATAATTATAATATGACACAAAAAGTATATTTTAGAGGTTTTTCAGGAGAAGGCAGTGCATTCCATTCAGAGGAAATAGTATGTGAAGAGGCCAAGAGGCTCAAATGCATGGTACGGCCACTAAACGGCAGACGATTCAGTAGGGTTAGAATGCAGGATGCAGTGGGAAGGATCAGAGCCCAGAAGTGGTCATTGCATAGGGAGAGCTAGATCAGAACAGTTTTTAAGCCAAGAGTTTAGAGTGTATCCTGTAGTTGAAAAGTGGTCAGATTTGCATTTTGAAAAGTCATTCTGGATTACAGGGTGTTAGAACAATTCTGACTCTATTACAGTAGTTCAGGCAAAAGATAATGAAAGCTTAAATTAAAATTTGTAGTGGTGCTCTTGGTGAGGAAGGCAGAGAGTGGAAAAGTATTTAGTAAGGTGAATTTATAAGACGAAATGCTAGTCCAGAGAGGGGGAGTTGCGGGAGGAAGACTCCCAGATATTTACCACCAGGGAACTGGATAGACAGTGGAGCTGATCACCAATGGGGAATGGGTGAGGAGTAGGTTTAGTCAGTTGGGGACATTGCAGGTTCAAATTTCAAAGCAGAGAGCATCTGTGACATCAGCTCCGAGCAATAGGGAGTATGAGGAGGATGGATTTACAGTAACTGGAGAGCAAGTGGAGTGGCGGGTTGTGCACATAAGGGCTCACAAAGTAGCCGTGATTACCTTTGTGTGCTGTGAAGTCTGATCCTCAGCCTCACAGTCCAAGGAGCTCCTTCCTAATCCATTGGCTCAGTTCTGTGGCTAACCGGACTCATGGGAATAGCTGAAGGGAGGCCGTTCATTCGTGTAGTCACTGATACTTACCCAGCTGTGCTGTAGACAAGAGTGAAGAAGTTACATAGTCCTTGCCTTCAAATAGTTCGTAATCTCTGGGGAATATAAACAAACAGCTATAATGCGATGCAGTACAGCCCTGCGGGGCAGACATGCTTCTCTAGGGACTAGAATATCTGCGTTTACTGTCCTGGGAACCTCTTCCCAGTACTGGGAAAACTGGGAAGCTGCATTAGAAAGTCACCAGGAAGTTGGTAACGGGCGCAGACTTAGAGCCAAGAGAACTGTTCCCTTTTGGGCTTCGGGGCCCTGCCCCGTAATAGCTTGCCTTTCCTGTCATCAGAATAACTCCTGCACTTGTTCCCTCCAGGGTCTCAGCTTGCAGGTGCTCCTGGAAGGATCTCATCGAAATGCGTGTTAAGAATTGATAATTTCTCATAATCCAGCTTTGCTTTTCGTGAACTCTGTGCCAGGCGCTGCTTAGCTCATCCTCCCTTCAGGCATGACGGTCGATGACCTGGCCTGTTTATTGGCAGCTTTCTTCTGTTTCACGCCAGTCTGCCAGTTCACAAACCACTTCTCAGGGTGGGTGGTTTCTCTGGGAGGTTCATCTCATTCATTATGAACTTTTCCATAGTTTTGCTCTCAGAGAGTGAAAGTAGATAGTGAAAATATATATTGATATTGATATTAATATCACTCTATTTGAAAAGACGAGGAGGCTCTGAATTTGGAAAAGTTGCCTTAAATATTATAAAATTTCATCTCAGTATCAAAATCTGTCAGTGTCATAGAAAGAACCATGGGGTTGAGAAAAGAATCGTTTTATCCCCGTGTAAGTGTACATAAAGCACATTTTTGTTTCATGTTTTGGGAAAATGGTTATGCTTGGTTTTGGTTTGATAAAATTACCCTTGTCTTACAGAGACACTCTCTAAGCAGTACTTTCTTGAGGAAATTTCCCCAAAGGAGCTTTTGTAACATCACATTCATTTTGTAGTAAATGTGCCAAAGGCAGATTTCAGGATGTCTAATAGTCAGTGTCCTGAGATCCTTGACAGTTTTCAAATTTAGCAATATTTCATCATCCTCTTAAAATCTGTAACATTACCTTTGCAGGGTAATATATTGTACGAACTTCTTTTGGTTTGGAACAGATGTTAGTAGGTTAGTAGAACTTCAGTACATGAAGTGATATTCTAAAGGCTGACAAATGATGCAAATGACTAAAACACGTCAGTAACATGGAAAATGGAAAAACATCCACATTTTCACTGTCAACAGCTCAAACAACACATGTGGTTTATATTCCTATGGCATATGTTTTGAAGTAACTTGGAATTTAATATTGTTACATTTTTATTTATAAATAACGGATGCATTCTTCAATTTATAGTACCTTGATCCATAAGCTTGGGGGCTTTTTCATACGTCGGAGGCTGGATGAAACGCCAGATGGACGGAAGGATATTCTCTATAGAGCTTTGCTCCATGGGGTATGCACGCTCTCTCATCGCCCTTAAAGCCCTTACAGTAGTTATCACAGTAGAAGGAAAAACAGGCTTGACTGAGATTTAAAAAAAAAAAAATTGTTGTCTATGTAATTATTTAAGTGGTTATTGTCTGGGTATGGGGGTTGATTATTTCTGTTATCACCAAAATACAGCATCGGCGGAGCTGGCTTGCTATTATTCCTGTGAGTAAAATATTTTGTCAGTAGTGAAGTTACAGGTTTTTGTTTGTTTAAGATTTAACTTTGCTGAGCTTATTCTAAGTTGGGTAGTCTTGAATTCATGGTTTACATTCTCCTTATATTCCAGCATATAGTTGAACTACTTCGACAGCAGCAGTTCTTAGAGATTTTTCTGGAAGGTACACGCTCTAGGAGTGGAAAAACCTCCTGTGCTCGGGCAGGACTTTTGTCAGTTGTGGTAGATACTTTGTCTACTAATACCATCCCAGACATCTTGATAATACCTGTTGGAATCTCCTATGATCGAATTATTGAAGGTCACTACAATGGCGAACAGCTGGTAAGAGGACTGCCTTCCCAAACGTCTTCACTTCCAAGTCTTTTGCTTTTAGATACGGGCTTTTGGAATCAATTAGGAATTTTTTGCTACTATTTAAAGCACTGTAGGAAACATGGTAGAGTGGGTGTGGTGAGTAGCTTTCATCCCTTGTGTCCGTCTGATTGGTCTTGCTAATGTGGCATTTTCCTGCACATCTTCTTTATCCATTCATCTGTTGGTAGATACTTGGGCTGCTTCCATACTTTGGCTGATGTAAATGATGCTGCAGTAAACATGGAGTGCATGTATCCCTTTGAATTAGTGTTTTTGTATTTTTTGGGTAAATACCCAGTAGTATGATTATGGGATTGTAGGGTAGTTCTATGTTTAATTTTTTGAGGAACCTCCATACTGTTTTCCACACTGGCTGCACCAGTTTGCATTCCCACCAGCAGTACAAGAGGGTTCCTTTTTCTCCACATCCTTGAAACACTTGTTTCTTGTGATTTTGATGCTAGCCATTCTGATGGGTGTGATATATCATTGTAGTTTTGATTTGCATTTCCCTGACGATGTGTCTGTTGGCATCTGTATGTCTTCTTTGGAGAACTATCTGTTCATGTCTTCTGCCCATTTTTTTTTTTTAACGGTTTATTTACTAGGGGCCCCTGGGTGGCTCAGTTGGTTCAGCAACTGCCTTCGGCTCGGGTCATGATCCCAGGGTCCTGGGATCAAGCCCCACATAGGGCTCTTGCTCTGCAGGGAGCCCGCTTCTCCCTCTCCTCCCCACTTGTACTCTCTCACTGTCTCTCCTTCTCTCTCTCTCAAATAAATAAATCTTAAAAAAAAAAAATTTACTAATTTATTTGAGAGAGAGAAGGTGCATGGAGGGGGTTTGGGGAGGGACAGAGAGAATCTCAAGCAGACTCTGTGCTGAGCATGTAGCCCGATGCAGGGCTTGATCTCATGACCCCGCGATCATGACCTGAACCGAAACCAAGAGTCAGATGCCCAACTGACTGCACCACCCAGTCACCCCTGCCCATTTTTTAATTGGATTATTTGGATTTTTGGTGTTGAGTTGTGTAAGTTCTTTATATGTTTTAAATACTAACTCTTTATCCTCTTTATTACGTATGTTGTTTGCAAATATCTTCTCCCATGCAGTAGGTTGTCTTTTAGTTTTGTTGAATGTTTCCTTTGCTATGCAGAAACTTTTTATTTTCATGTACTCTTAATAGTTTATTTTTGCTTTTATTTCCCTTGTCTCGAGACATATCTAGAAAAATGTTGCTATGGCCAGTGTCAGAGAAATTACTGCCTGTGTTCTCTTCAAGAATTTTTATGGTTTCAGGTCTCACATTTAGGTCTTTCATCCATTTTGAGCGTATTTTTGTGTATGGTGTAAGAAAGTGGTGCAGTTTAGTTCTTTTGCATGTAGCTGTCCAGTTTTCCCTTCACCATTTGTTGAAGAGACAGTCCTTTTCCCCTTGCATATTCTTGCCTCCTTTGTTGAAGAGTAATTGACCAAATAATTGTGGGTTTATTTCTGGACTTTCTATTCTGTTCCATTGATCTATGTGTCTATTTTTGTGCCAGTACCATAGTTTGCAGTAGTGTTTTTGTGAATGGCGTAAACAATGTACTAAGTGAATTAGTGTTAAGTGTTCTGGTTTTCATTGACCAAACTGCCTCTCCCAATAAAAGGATTACATCTTTTAGCATCTTTGCATGCTAAAGGTTTTATGACAGGTCTCAGTCAATGAATACTTATTTTTCTTCTTTATTTAGTGTTGTCCTTTATTTAGTGTTGTTCTTTATACAAACCTCCGGTTTCCATAAAAAAAAAAAAAATAAATGGCGGGCACCTGGGTGGCCCAGTCAGTTAAATGTCCGAGTCTTGGTTTCGGCTCAGGTCATGATCTCAGGGTGGTGAGATTGAGCCCTGCATCAGGCTCTGCACTTGGTGGGGAGTCTGTTGGAGATTCTCTGTCCCTCTGTACCCCCTTCCCCACACATGCTCGCTCGCTCTCTCAAAGCTAAGAAATAAATAAATAAATGGCATTTTTTGGATAACAGAATACCTGTTAGCTTTATTTCTTACCATGCTATTCTTTCAAAATTGGAATTTAGGGAAAACCTAAGAAGAATGAGAGCCTTTGGAGTGTAGCTAGAGGAGTTATCAGAATGTTACGAAAAAACTATGGATGTGTCAGAGTGGATTTTGCACAACCATTTTCCTTAAAGGTGAGTATCTGTTGGAATGACGCAGTGTTAAAGCATTGGTGTGGCTCTGTGTTGGAAGATGTGGGCTCTGGTCCTGCCTCTGCAGCCTCCTCTCCGTGTCACCTCGGTTTCTTCTCTTGGAAAATGAAGACTAGGTCAAGAATGGCATTTCCTAAATTTTCCTACCAAAGTATGCCTGTTGACAGAGGATAGTAAATATCTTATCTTCGGGAGATGCCAGGGTCAACATTTATTGCTACTGTTTCTTTTTTAGTTCATGAGAATTCTGTTTGTTGCTTCATATAATATATGTTGGTATTTTATATTTTAAAATTGCCTTTAGAGGAAATTTTGCAAAATCTACCCCTAAAATCTGGGTAAAATTGACAGTCTAGGATGATGTTCTCCTGAGTGGAATCCAGCACGCACACATTCAAAGGGAAAGTGCCATTCTCACGCAGAAGCCTGGCACTGGTGGGTCCCGAGGTCCTGGCAGTTTTAAATTCCTAAGATTTTTGAATTGGTGGAGAAGGAGCAGGATGAGTAAGGGAATCGGGAGCCCAGGGATAAGGAGCAGAGGTCCTACTTTTCCTTTTGTTCCATTCTTAGTTTTACTTTAAAGAACCTAACTGCTAGGCTAGATGCTTTCTGGCCTTATGTGCTTTCCACTTTGAGGAGCCTTGTCATTTCTTACCACTTTATCTTTTTCAAAACTATTGCACAATTTCTCTATGTTGTTATGATTTGCTTTTGGATTGAGGTTCTTTTGAATATTATGTAACCCTCAGGTTGTCAGATTTCCTTTAAAAAGCATGGTTGGGTTGATCATTACTAATAATAATATTGGGAATGTCAGGTATTTTGTGTCGATGTGAGAAAAGTTAAGTGTTTAACTTTTAAATAATTCTGTTTAAGGGGTGCCTGGCAGCTCTTGATATTGGGGTCGTGAGTTCAAACCCCACATTGGGCGTGGAGTCTACTTAAAAAAATTTTTAAAAATTAAAAAATGCATAATTTTGCTTAAGCATCATTGTCCCATCCTTTGTATCATCAGGCCTTAGATTTCATGCTTGCCAAAATTCTAGGAGTCGTCCTGCGCTTCTGAAGGTAGTTTAGGATATGGAAAGTACTTCTCCTGCTCTGTAGCATGGCTCATTTTATAAAGTACTCCCTTTTTACTTTTTGAAGATCAAACTATATTTTATATATGTTTATGTAAGCAAGACAACGAGTTAATGACTGTGTTGTACTCCCCCCCCCCCCCCCCCCGCCCCCCAGGAATATTTAGAAAGCCAAAGTCAGAAACCTGTATCTGCTTCACTTTCTCTGGAGCAAGCGTTGTTACCAGCTATACTTCCTTTAAGGTAAGATTTGTGGAAACTTTTTGTACTGTCTACACTATCAAATATCTGTTATTTCTGGCATTGCACAGAAAAATAGATTAAGTGTATGAAGTATGTGCACGTTCTCATTGTCACTTCCTCGCTTTGGGTAACTTTTCTCTTGGTCTGATAAAGGATAGTGAAGTGACACATTTTCATACTAGTCTGGAGGTTTTTGATTATTTGCGTTATGACATCTTTTTGATTGTGTGAATCAGGTAGGAGTTCTTATTTGATTTATGCTTTTGAATGTTGGAACTGAATTCCTTTTGGTAGTAGCTTAGGTTATGCATATTGTGTGTAAGTGCAGTGTATAAAAGAGTTTTCCTATGTACATTGTCCAGAATTCAGGGTGAATTGTAACTAAGAGAAATTAAATATTAAGCCCCTCCCCTAATGTGTTCAGGTGTCAAAATTTTAGAAATGTTTTAAAATGAGGTATCTTGCTTTATGCAGTTTTTTCGGCCAGTGGATTTTGGAGGTGATGTACCAATAGATTATTTAGTCATAACTCAATAAAATCTTTTGGTCAGGAGACTGTATTAAATATAATAAGGTATATTATGGGGGAAAACAATGCATAGAAATAATCTATTTGTGGTTTAAATTTAGAATATGTAGGATTGAAAGTATTTAAGACATTTATACCTTAATTCTAGATAGTTTGCTTATAAGAGAGATAAGAGAGTGTAGTTATAGAGTCTAATTAAAAAACAATCTTTTCAGACCCAGTGATGCTGCTGATGAAGGTGCAGACACATCCATTAATGAGTCCAGAAATGTAACAGATGAATCCTTCCGAAGAAGACTGATTGCAAATCTGGCTGAGCACGTTCTCTTCAGTAAGTACAATACCAAACCCTTTCATTCTGCAGTTCAGACTCAGCATGGTGCAGGGCACACTGCACCGGTTTTGGAATCTGCTGGAGTTGGGTTCTCCTTCTGGTGCTGTTACCTACTACACAGGTGGTGATGGAGAGTTATTAGAAGGTGATGCCAGGGGGATTTGAAGTAATCGAGTAAAACATCAGACAGGGTGCCTGAGAATTAGTAGGTGCTCATATGGTAGGTGTCACGCTTTTTAAAAAACAGTACTGTCAAAATGATTTATTGTCTCTTTTGTTCATGAATTTGTTTCTTTGAACTAATTAGTGGGATGGCGTTCAGGTTTATAGTTGCATGTCCCTTTTCCTGCTGACACCATGATTATTTTTATCCAGCAAATATTGAGGGGCTGTTATGTATGCGTAAAGCTTTGTTTTAGCTGTGGGGAATACAAATTGAAGAATTAGCAGTTCTGCCTGAGCTTACGCTCGTCTGGGTGGCAGAGCTGCGCGCAGGGAATTCAAGTGGGAGTGAGCCAGAGCAGAGTGAGTCGTGTGCAGGATTAGCCTTCTCGAAGTCCCAAATGCCACGTGTGTCCTGCTGTAGGATCTGCTTCAGAGCCCTGTGGCAGTGGTAGTGGCTAGGCCCTCGGTGCGCAGCCCAGGGGGCTCTCCTTGCCATTCCCTGAGCCTCACTCCTAGGCAGGCCAGACTCTCAGCATTTGCTGGCGACACCGTCGTGGGGACTTCCTCGCCTCCTCTCGCTCCCGCCGCTCCAGCTCCTGGTCCTGCTTCACGGGAGGTCGGGGTGTTCTTCGTGCGCACATCTGTTTGTGTGTGTCTACCCAGACAACCAGGGATGTGGCTGTCTGGTCTCTCAAAATATTTTTTTACGATTTTGTATTGCACTGTTTTCCATTAATAACACACATATTTATTTATGTTTTTAAAAAACTCTGTATAAATATTCTTTTTAATGGCTATGAATATGGTACTTGGTACTTTTTTTCATTTTTTAAACACTGGAGACAACACTGACTGTGAGTGAAGTGTACATGAATTCATTATCATCTCAGAAAATTCACACACGGTGTGTTTATTTCAGATTCTTCCGTAGATGTTCTCATATTTGATTTATATGATTATAATTTTCTACAAATTCCGGGTATTGGGTTATGGACTACAGTCATTCTCAAATGTCTTTTGTCCTCTCCCTCCGTACCTCGGGCCTGGTCCTTTCCTCCTCAGCCCAGTGAATGAGGCAGCATTTTCATCTTACCAGTGAGGAAGCCGCGGCACGGGGGTTGAAGTAATTTCCCCCAGTTATGAAATGAGGCAGTGTAGGAATTAGATTTGAGTGCAGATTTTCTGACTTCAGACCGACTGTCCCTTCTCCTGCCACGCCCCTGGTCTCAGGTGATGGTGACTCTGCCCGCAGGAGAGAGCAGTGAGGTGTACCCACCAGAGCCTGGAGCCAGGAGCACGTCCAGAAGCACGGAAGTGGAAGACCCTTGTAGGGCTGCCAGAGCAGGCTTCTACTCTGGGTCTTCTACTGCCTTCCATGAAGGTGTCTCTTGGCCATTCAGTAACTAAATTCCACTGGCCTGTTTGGAAAGTGGAGCTGTCTTAGGCTGAATGCTGTCACACGATACCAGTGATCTCTAATGAGGACTGTTGGCCAGAACGTGGTACAGTGTTGTCCTTTCCCTTCGGTAAATTCTAGTTACAGGAACTGTGGTAGGTGTAGAGGTGTTTATAGTTGTAAATACTCCTATTTAAGATGTAGGTACTTCTGGAGACTTTGAGCGTTATTGAAGAAAGGGAACTAAAGCTCTGTGTTTGCCTTCCAGCGGCTAGCAAGTCCTGTGCCATTATGTCCACGCACATCGTGGCCTGCCTGCTCCTCTACAGACACAGGCAGGTACGTCTGCGGCGTCCCCTGTGCTCGGGGGGAAGCGTGCGGATGCCGTCTCAGCTTTCAGAGCTTGTTCGCGAGCGGACATGGCCCAGTCCTGCTTGTGCTTCTGAGATAAGCAGTAACATAAGCCACCTAGCCCATGGGGGCTTCCAGATCCGACGGAGGAAGACGTCTACGTGAAAAAAACTCCGAGACTGCGTAACGTAGACAGCAGTAGGACATTTGAGTGTATAGTTCACGTAAATAAGGCCTATTGCGTTGACGTGCCATAAGTGTTCTGACAGCTGATGACAGCTGTTTGACTTATATTTAGGGCCACGTTCCCTTTATGCACTTGTCTAAGTGCTGTGATGGAAAAGACCGCGTCTGTGCCATTCACAGTCATGTTCTCAACACCAAACATAGTGCCTACGTGTGTGTGTGTGTGTATATATACACACATATACATACATACATGTATGTACACACACATGTAAACACCAACTAAGTAGTTGTCAGATAAATATTTAAATACTTAAAATGAGGGAAATTGGGGCGCCAACTAGGTGGCTCAGTCGGTTAAGTGTCTGCCTTTGGTTCAGGTCATGATCACAGGGGTCCTGGGATTGAGCCCCACACAGACTCCCAGCTCAGCGGGGAGTCAGCTTCTCCCTCTCCCTGCTTCTGCTCTCTAGCTCTCTCTCTCAAATAAATAAATAAAATTGTTAAAAAAATAAATAAATAAAACGAGGGGAATTACTGCTTAAAACTTAAGCACTTCTTTTAGATGGCTTCTTCTGCCCTTTGTGATCTTACATGCTCCTGTCATGTGTTGTGACCAGAGCATTCTCTCTGGATGTGAATATCTTGACCTTATGGAGGACCACCTTTTTCACCAGTTTTCTGACATCCTGTGTCCTAATATTCTGGCCCTTTTTCTCTCTGTGCCAACAGCAGGCTGCAGGAAAGCCAAGGCAAGACATAAAATCCTCAGAATGCCTCTTGGCCTTTTGGGAGGTAGGTTTTCCACTGTTGCGAGACCATTTCTGTCTGTTTCTCCAGGGCATTGATCTCTCCACATTGGTGGAGGACTTCTTTGTGATGAAGGAGGAAGTCCTGGCTCGTGATTTTGACCTGGGCTTCTCAGGAAACTCTGAAGATGTAGTCATGCATGCCATACAGCTGCTGGGAAATTGTGTCACGATCACCCACACCAGCAGGAACGATGAGTTTTTTATTACCCCCAGCACAACTGTCCCATCAGTCTTTGAACTCAACTTCTACAGCAATGGCGTGCTCCATGTCTTCATCATGGAGGCCATCATAGGTACGGCCTGCCCTGAAGTAGCTTCGTGGGAGGGAAAAGAGCCTAAAGCACATGGTGGTGTCTGTTGATTTAGATCGTAGCCCATTGTTGGAGGGGATGTGTTGCTATATTTTTAGTTTTCAAATAAAAATGTAATCCGCTATATCACTATAGCTTATTTTTTACATTTAGTAGTCAATGAGTAGTTACTGAATTACTGTTTGCATAGTATTACACTTATTACTGAGGAGGAGAGGGAAGGTGTTTGGCTATCAGGAGCTGGAAATCTGAGTGAGGCGAGAAAGTGCACATGGCAGTAAAGTGAGTGTAGGGTATGAAGAGGGAACAGAGGAGAAGGAGAGCAGGAGGGACCAAAGCCCCTGAGGGGAGGGCTTAGATGGAGTTAGGATCACATGGAATCATGAGGAGTGAATCCTGAAGACATTTAGTTACATTTTTCTCCAGTGAATGCAGGTAATTCTTTTTGATGTGTTCACAATCTATTAAGGTAATCCAAGTTTTCCGAGCCAGTTGAAGTTTTTCTTGGAGCTGTAAGGCGGCCGGCCTCAGTGATGCTTTTCTCTCCTTAGCCTGCAGCCTTTACGCAGTTCTGAACAAGAGGGGCTCGGGAGGGCCTGCGGGGCCGCCCCCCAGCTTGATCAGCCAGGAGCAGCTGGTGCGGAAGGCCTCCAGCCTGTGCTACCTGCTCTCGAACGAAGGCACCGTGTCGCTCGTAAGTGGGCTCCTTAGTGCCGCCCGTTGTCTTTCTCTGGAGAATTTTTATGAAAACATAAGCACCTTTGTTTTTCTCTCAGGGAATGTTTGGTCTGTTACTGAAGCTTTACATTCTACTCCTGAGTCTCAGTGACTCTCAGGCCAATATGTTGTTTGCTAACTTTGTTGGCTGTTGGGGTCACTGCTCCAGTGAACCCTTGATGTAGTTGTGAGGCGTGATGGGACAGATAGCTCCACATTCTCCACGAGTCAGAGCCAAAGTTACTGAGCTCTTATTGTACATAAGGCACTGGGTCAGAGGCTTATAAATAATTAGTATGCCCAGAACGTAAGAGCCAAAGACAATCTTAAAAATCGTCTCTTCAACCCCTGGCATTTTACAAATGGGAAAACTACGACCCAGCAGGACTGATGAGCATTTATGTTATATTCAAGCACTTTTACATTCATAATGAGGCATAGGTATTCAGCAATAGATCCTTTTTCCTCAAAATCATCAACAAATAGTATCCCTATTCTATTTAAAGTCTAATACTCTCACTCATCTGAATGTGTCCTGGGACATTTGTGTGTACTTGCATTCTGAGTATGGCCCTCCACAGCGTTCTTTGCATATGGTATATTGTCGCCCTGTTGGGGAATCTGTTTTGCATGAACCTTGGGGGTCAGGGCGGGATGGGATGGGGGGGATAGAACTCCCAAGATTGACTGTGTCCTTTTCCTGGGTCATTTTTGAGTTATTTGAATATTTGTCTCCTCCACCACCTCTCTGTACAGCGTTTACCGTAAGGTGCATTTGCAGGGAAATTGTCTTATGATGGACAAGAAATCGGTGGGAGGGGCCTGACGAGCAGCGCTTCTGAGGACTGGCTCCACCCACTCACTGGGTGCTCTGCCAGACACAGAATGAGGGCTTTTCTTGGGCATTGCCCTTGACCATGCGTTTATCAAGAGGGTGGGCGTTGGGAATCTTAGGACTTGCCCAGTAGGACGAGGTAGTTGATATTGGAAGCATTTGGCAGTTACTTTGTACAGTGTTTTCTGTCTATAAAAAGGTCAGTGATGAGGCATCCGGGTGGCTCAGTCAGTTAAGAGTCTGCCTTCGACTCGGGTCATGATCCCAGGGTCCTGGGATTGAGCCCCATGTTGGGCTCCCTGCTCAGCAGGGAGCCTGCTTCTCCCCCTCTCTCTCTGCCCCTCCCTGGCCCCACTTGTGCTTTTTTTCCTCTCTCAAATAAATAAAATCTTTAAAAAAAAAAAAAAAAAAAAGGTCAGTGACTTTCATATTTAAATGCCTTTTCTTTTCAGCCCTGCCAGACGTTTTACCAGATTTGCCATGAAACAGTAGGAAGGTTTATCCAGTATGGCATTCTCGTAGTGGCAGAGGTAAGAGGAATGGCTTTCCTTCGTTTGCCTTTATTTAGTTTGCTCTTCCTTATCTTTTCTACCAATTATTTTAACCAGTGTTATAACCGATTATTTTAGACAGTAATTACGTTTGATATGTAGTCAAGTCCACATGAAGAGAAGAGTAAGAATAGGGAGAGTAAAACATCTTTTGGGATTGTTTTTAATATTTTGGTTTCTTTTGTGTAACTGGTGTTGTCTAGAACATATCTTGACTCCATGATACCTGGAAGTTTTCATTCCAAGAGGAGACGCTTCACATATGCGCCTGCTTGTAGCTTGCACGCACACATTTTTCTCTTTTGAGATTTTAATTTTTGTCGATTTAGTGTAGTGGGTATGGCCTGGGAAAGTAGGTATTAGTTTAGAGGGGGTGAGGATATCTTTATTTGCTCTGTCTGGTAGCTTCCCCCCGCTGCCTCTTCCTTTCCTCCTTTCCTTCTTTCCTTCCCCACTGTCTCCCGAGTGACTCCGAGTTTGGAGCCGGAGGTGGGTTGACACTCAGTGGCTAACGGAGAGGAGTAGGGAGGCAGGGAGAGGGGCTGCTGGCCTGCCGTCCAGGCACACGCAGATGTCCGTGTGCCCATGCATGTTTATTTCCTGTTCGCCATCTCTTTGGCATAGCAAGATGACCAGGAAGATATTAGTCCTGGTCTTGCTGAGCAGCAGTGGGACAAGAAACTTCCTGAGCCTTTGTCTTGGAGAAGTGATGAAGAAGACGAAGACAGTGATTTTGGTGAGGAGCAGCGAGATTGCTACCTGAAGGTACTTCGGTGAAGAATTCTGGTGGACGTTACAGGGAGGAGTTGAGGTTTTTGTTGCCCCTAGTTAATGAGGTTCTTAGAAACTGAGCCTCCGCTGACTTATTCCCATTTCTGGCATCCATAAACCAGCTGTGGCCCTTTCTGCCTAATAAAGACACTCAAATGTTAGAGGTGAGCGAATACCCCCAATTGCTCAGTTTGGGTGCAGGTAACAGAAAAGGAAGCAAAAGTGCAAATTCGGGAAGATGAACATCGTGAGTGAGACCCTTCCTGACCCTCTCCTCACAATGCCCAGGGTGCAAACCTATTTGCCCACACCTGCGTTCCCTCCTGAAGAGGCAGGACTGTGTTTAGTCACCAGCAAGACCAGGCAGCGCGGGCCCAGGATGGTGGAGGGATCACTCCTCAGCTGCCACGCCCGGTGGCTCTTTCGGAGTGCTGCTCAGTCTTGCCAGTCCTCCCCAAATTTCTTACCTTGAGCCCTTTGCCTTCAATTAAAACAAATCTCATCATAGGAGAAACTTTAGATGTTTAAAAGATAGATTGTCCCTGATTTGTAATTTTATAAGTTAATAATGACCCATTTTTTCCTAATACCTTAAATGGATTACTCTAGAACACCCCTGATTTACACACACACAGTCAGGACGTGTGACTTCTGGAGAGTCCGCCTGGCCTTTTTGGGTGCGATCAGCTGTGAGATGGGGCAGTGAGAGACCCCTCTGCCACCCGGCACCCCACACCACGACCGCCACTCCCCACTGTGCCAGAATGTGGGCCAGAGGCCACGTGGGGTGGCAGGAAGTGAGGGCCGGGGAGGACTGAGGTGACCTTGGCGTCTTGCCATGTGCCCTCTTTCACACTTGAGCGAAACCCAGGGCGGGGGGGTCCAGCCTGGGGACCAGCTATGCTCAGTGGTGACGATATGTCAGTCAAGTATGCCAGTTTCTTCCAGGCAGCTGTCCAGTAAATGCAAACCTCAGATACTGTAGAAAACAATGACCCCAGTACAGGGCCCATTTCAAAGCCAGAGTCCTTTTCAGCAGAGGGCCTGTGCCCATGGAGTGGCGGGCTGCTTCCGTCTGCCCCAGGTCCGGCCTCTGCGGAAGTTGCTGTGTCAGCTTGCTTGTTCTCCCCCCTTCTCCGTGGTCTCATCCCCCGCTCTTGCACTCCCAGGTGAGCCAGTCCAAGGAGCACCAGCAGTTCGTCACCTTCTTGCAGAGGCTCCTCGGGCCTTCACTGGAGGCCTACAGCTCCGCCGCCATCTTCATCCACAACTTCAGTGGCCCGGTTCCCGAGCCTGAGTACCTGCAAAAGTTGCACAAATACCTGATCACCAGAACGGAAAGAAGTGTTGCCGTATATGGTAGGCCTGTCGCTGCTTCGGCTTCTTTTAAAAGCTCTGCCTTTTTTGATGACAGGAATCTGCTACTTGTAGACCGTAGGGAAGAAATGCAAAATTTTCCTGACTTCTGACTTCATAGATTCCTGTTGTCTGTTTCGGGATGTTCTATAAATGGGACGATACAGTTCTATACTCTTGTGTGTGGCTTTTTTCACTTAACATAAGTGAGAGTCCTACGTGTTCGTGCATGTGGTTGTTTGTTTATTCTTGTTGCTTTATAGTATTCCCGCATATAAATATCCACTGCATTTTATTCATGCCCATCACTGAGGGATAGTTGGGTGTCTGCACTTGAGAGCTGCCGTGACTGGGGCTGCCATGAGTGTGTTTGAAGGCGTCGGCGCGAACCTGTCTGCGTGTAGGCGTAGTGTTGCCTGTCAGAGCCTCCGTGGGCCCCGCCGGTGGTTCCTGGGGGCGGGGGGTGCCCGTCTGCACTCCGGCTGCGGCGTGTTTCTGGGGCTCCACCTCCGGCCCTTGCTTGGTCGTGATAAGAGGTGCGACTGGGGTGGGAGCAGTGTTTTATACAGTGATGGCTTAGGACCAGAACTGCTTGGAATCCAGACTTTTTAGAGCCAGACGGGCTCTAGAGATAATTTCTCTCTAGACATCTCTCCATATCCATGTAGACCTATATGGTTCTATATTTCTCTCCAGATAGGTAGATATCTGGAGATAGTCACCCACTTTATAGATGAGGAAACTATCGTAGATCACATAGCCAGTTAATGGGCACACGTGGGTTCAGCACTCTTTTTCCGACCTCAAGATTTGTGCTCTTTCTGGTTCCACTGTTACAGGACTCATCTGTGCATCACTGTGCAGTTGAACAGAATTTCTACCCGCTGTCTTGTTCGCTTCTCTCAAAAACCCGCCGAGATGGATGTTGTAGGTGTTTCTCCTTCTCTTCCTTTCTCTCGTTCCCTCCCTTCCTCTTTCTGTCTCTCTTTTCTTCTTGCTCTTTTTTGACTTAAAAGATGACAGAATAGGTTTAAAGAAACAGCAAGTCCTGTGAGACCTCCCAGGTTGCCGGTGGCAGGAGTGAAGCTGGACCCGAGTCTGCCGACTTGCTCAAACCCTATCCAGGGCCTCCCACACTTTGTTACTGTAGATGTTGGGGTTTACGTGTTTGCCGGGCATCAGCTTTTGACAAGGTCTTATGCTTTCCCTGCAGCTGAGAGCGCCACTTACTGCCTCGTGAAGAATGCTGTGAAAATGTTTAAGGATATTGGGGTGAGTCCCCACCGCTTATGGTAGGAAGGCGTGTGTTACCTTCTCGCTCTGCTCAGATCTCGTCTGTTTGAGCCACCTGCATTTGGGGCGGGCCCTGAGAAAAGCAGTTTCTGCTGGGCTGATCATGAGCACATTTCTGGGGATTGGAAAGGGGACGGGCATGTTGAAGGTGAGGCCCATCAGTACAGATTTATTTGAATGTTCCAGAATTTTCCTGGTTTTCACCTTCATCCCCAAACCATTTACATATAACAGGTGGCAGTGTGTTTCGACATGCTACTGCAGTTTTCGGCAGGGATGTTAGTTATGTCGTATGATTTTCATTTACTGTATTTCTACCAGTATTGCTGGAAGTTTCCTCCAGTGTATTGTACTCCATGTGTCCTATGGGACGGGAGTTCCATGGAGGTACTAATGGCCTTTGTAAGGGACTCTTTGTGACTTTGTTCTAACACAGATTTTAAAGTACAATACGCTGATTGGACTCTACTCATAAAAACACCACCCCTGCGTCCCTAACCCTGCTCGTGAGCACCCACATGTCTGTTCACTTAAAGCCAGGATACAGTTTTACGTGCCTTGACTGCCTTTTGGGGTCTAGGACACAGTCAGGGTTGGTGGCAGAAATATCTCCTTGTTTTGGTTTGTCTTTAATTTTAACTTTCTCTCTAGGTTTTCAAAGAGACCAAACAAAAGAGAGTGTCTGTTTTAGAACTCAGCAGCACGTTTCTACCTCAGTGCAACCGGCAGAAGCTCCTCGAGTACATTCTGAGTTTTGTGGTGCTGTAGGTTACTCCTGGCACCTCTGGCAAGTGGAGGGCATCGGACGAGTCCCTCGTAGGCTCCAGCCTCTGGCTCGAGAGCTGAAGGTGCCGGCGTGTGGGCGGGCTTGGCCTGTCCTGCTGTGACGTGCTGGAAGACAAGTGCCTTCCCCTCCACGGGGCTGTGCTAACCCCTACTCCGAGATGACACGGCAGCCTCCGCGTGACGCTTGGGGGCCCCCCGGCTTCTGCTTGCAATTCATCGTCAGTAGATGACACAGTGAAATCTCAGAAAGTTATTCTGGAGTTTATTAAAGATTTCCCTTTTAAGTATAACCGTTAAGGACTAAATTACTGTGATGGGCACAAAAATGTAGATTCATTCTAGAACCGAATCTTATATAGTATTCTTAATACTGTCGGATAATTTGTCGGTATATTTTCTGATTAATGGTTAATGCTTCCTTTAAACATAATTGAGTCATCTGTTCACTGTTTTGTTTTTGTTTTTTCAGTTTTATCTTTGTCAATAGTAGCTAAATTTTAAAGGGGACACCTTTCATCCCAAAGTGCTTTACAAATGAATGGGCTGATCTATATCACACCCAGGTATCACTGTGCTGTCCTTTGCGGTCAGATTTAGAAAGTGTTTGAAGAGCTACATGAAAACACAATATTAGTTTAGGTCAGAAATAGGGCTAATGTGATCAAAAAGTCGACATCAGGAGATAAATTTGGCCGGCAAAATTCAAGGTAAACTTGGCCAGAACACTGACTTTGAACTTTTGCTCATATAAAAAAGTGCCATTGAGTTTTAAATGACCAGCAAGTATTTAGGAACGATTCCTGTTTTATGTCTGTACCCCTTCCCAGCCCTCAGGTGGCACCTGCCTCTCCCAGGTACAGCTGTTTCTTGGAGATTCTCCAGCCAAACAGCAACCGTCCTAATGATTAGCTTGGCCTGATAGACTGTGTGAGCGGAGGGTGCTGCGGCTGGAGGCTGCTGACCCCGGGCTCTCATGTACTGTGTGCAGCTTGTGCACGGCACCCGGTCCACGTGACTGGTGCCCGCTCAGGTTGTGTGGGGTACAACCCATGTGCCGTATATGTGGGAGCCCAGTGGACTGCTCCGTGGTTGGAGGCAGTTACGGACTTTTAGCTGTGAGGAAAAACCATGGTTTTTAACAAATATGTATGGGTTATATGCCTAAACCCTGATGTCACGTAGTGGTTATTATGAAAAATTGTCTGTTCATAATGGGTAGGTGCCTTCTTATGAGGAGGGAGCATAACTGTTCATTGTGATAATTATGGTGATTTCATAAAGATCATGTGATATTAAAACATTTTCTAACAGCTTGTTGTTCCTTCTCTCCATGGTATTATGGAATTAGGAATTTTTCCTGATGAATATTGCATATAGACTTTGAATTTGAAAGTACTGAGAATTAAGTTTGTACTTTTATAAGCTTGGACTTGAAACACTAATGGTAGCCCATGAATGTCCTGTGTGTGTCGGGAGAAGGAGGGGGACTGATCGGTACTTCACGTCGTATGAAAGATCTCGTTTGAAACTCATAGCAATAATGCTGTGCTGTTGTGAGCTTTTTCCAGTCTTCTCAAATTCCATGTTTAAGATCTCTCTATTCTCTATAGGAATTCATGTACCCTTAAGCCATTGTCAGTGTTATCGCGGCTCCGGCGTGGACAGGGTCTCCGCGTGGTGGCGCTCCTTGCACTAACGGGGACAGAGGAGCAGTTCTTCTGTTGGCCGGAGCCCTGCACGTGGGGGACACCCAGGGAGACTTCGTTATCCCCGTGGGTGTTCCTTTTCCAGGCGGGCAGTCACTGCACTAGTCTTGCTCATTCTCTCTCTCAATTATAGATCAAGGATTGCCCGAGCACTCTCTCAGTTACCTGGAAAGTCAAGGTTGGGACTGCCCCGCCCGTGGCTTCCGCTAAGCGCTGCTGCCGAGTCAGCCTGAGCAGGGCACAGTGGCTGCCCTGGCTTCATCTTCCTTTTCAGTTGTTTTCTAGAAATATCATCAGATGCTTTGGGGAATGCAATGTATGATTTGCTAGCTCTCTCGCAACTTAACTCACTGTGAGAATAAATATGCATGCTTTTTGTAATTAACTGGTGCTTTGAAAACCTTTTTTAAGGAAGAAAAATCTCAACCAAAGTTATGCTCATCCAGACAAGCTGACCTGGGGTTAATTTTAGCACAACTCATTCTTCAGTGCCTCATTACTGAAAAACAAACATATGTCATCACAGTCAGGCTTCCAGATAGCACTGTTTTTGCTTAAAGATTTATTCTCACTGTTTTCCAAAAGCGAATGGCTTCCATGTAAGATGATACAAACTAGGTGCTTGTAAATAATTTATTACAGTTTACTCTACTGCATTTCTCTAAAACTGAAATGCATGCCCTCCAGGGGAAGACTGTGAGTCAAATTAAAAAACAAAATCCAATAATAGGCAATATGAATCTGCACGCTTTCCAACCGAGAATGTCCTAAGTGATTTCAGAAAAGAGGAAGGATTTTTTGCTCCCTTAATTTCAAGAAAAGCAAAGGGAAGGAACTTGTGTGAGATGCATAGAACTAGTAGTAACAGGGAAAGTACTCCCAGGTCTTCCTTCTCAGATCTGTTCAGTCTCTCGAAGTCACGAGGATGAGTGGAGAAAATACATCAGGGATTGCCATGAATGTGAACTCAGATTGTGGAACTTCTAGGCACCTGAAGGGGAAAAGCATTTCCCATGGTTCTTCATGCAATCTCTGTGCTCTGAGAGATGTTCATAGGTGTTTTGTAGAAGACATGTCGCTGGTACGATAAATGTGTACGTGGATCCTCTTTTTTAGAAACTCAACAGTGCACTCTGGCATGGCGTGGGCTCAGGGCGTGCCAGTCCCAAGCCTGTTTAACCCAGCATTTCCACACTGTTGTCAGTCCAGGACCTCTGTCCCCCTTGGTATCCCTATGAGCCTCTCACTAGTATGCCATGGAAAACATTTTGGAAAACACTACGTTAGGTAGTTTTTTAAGGGGACAAAACAATACGAGATGACATGGAGGCAGAACTTGCATGCATTTTGTACAATCACCTGTTACAGTTAGTGGATGTGTGCCCACCCCCCCGCCCCCCCGAGACGATAAGCACAGAAAACTAATATAGGCGGTCAGGTCTCTTTCCTTTGATGGAGAGATCAGCCGTCCATGATCCTGGGTTTTTCCCTGAAAGTAATAAAATTAACACAAGGATTAACTGGGGTAAATAATTAAGGTTTTAATTCAGATCTAGAAGAAAATACTGCACAACCGAATGCAGATTTTTATCCACAGATAGTTCTAGTGTTTAGAAATGGTAAGACCAATCATTGAAGTTTATAAGACTTAATTTGGATGTAAATCTGTTTTTTAAAACACTCTTTTTAGGAACTTGAGACTTGGCATCTGGCGTTCTAGTTTAATACAAACTAATGATTGCATTTGAAAGAATTTTGACTTTATTTCTAAACATCTAAAGCTCTGAAATGCCTTGATGGAAGGTGTTATTTTCCTGTTGTACAAAGAAATGTTAAATTGTAAAAAGAATTACTATAAAGTACTGTGAAATAATACTGAGTGATTTTGTGAGCGAAACTTATTTGGAAATGTTGATTGATTTTTATGCCTGTTAATGTATTGTAAGAAGCACAGAAGTGTAGTTTTGTTTTAATAAATCAAAAATGAATATATTCTTGATGTCTTGCATTTGTAGTTAAAAGTTCCTGACATAATTCATTAGACAAACAATTGTTCTTGTTTGACTTTACATAACTTTATTAAAATGCTTATAGGAAATAATCTTACATAAATGTATGAGCCTGCAGTGCATGGTTTTATTACTGATCCATAGCTCTCCAAATTTGATCAAGCATTTGCTCTCCTTAGTAAATATTCACATTACAGAGATATACTTGGAGTTTCTGTCAAGATTCCTTTAAACTTGGTGCTTATCTCCTATTTTTATGTACTGAAGTGTTAGCTTTTTTCCCACCAGTTCATAATAGTCGCCCAAAAAATATTAGTTGACTTTTTTGACAAGTAAGGCAAGTATTTTCTTACAGCACTATTTTCTGTGGCTCCTTTGAAATCACACAAATGCAGCCTTCTCAAGAAGAGTGTGCCCTCTGGAAAGGGAGCGAACAGGTGCCTGGCCATGCTGCCCATGTCGTTTGGGTACATAACATGGCTGTGAACCTGACATTCAAGACCATCCCATCTGTTCTCCACCAGACCCTCTATCTGAACTTTGCACTTTCCCCCCTCTGGTTTGCTCTGGAAGATTGTTGCCAGGACTATGTCCTTGCCCTCTGGTGCATTCATTTCTTTCTTTGCATTAGCAACTCTCTTGCTGCGGCCAAATGTGACCTTCCCTTTATCATACAAAATTCCATTTTTTACAACCACTCACTCTAAGTGGATGTTCATTTTGAAGGCTAATCTCTTAATGTTCCGTTCTGCCCACTCATTTTAGTCCTGTTTATTCCGTTTTTTAACAACTGGCAGTCTGTCTTCTCTACACACACATCTAGTGAAATTCCTATGTCCCTCAGCAGATACGAAGGCGTTTTCCTGGTTGTTGTCCACAGCCCCTGCGATGTCCATACTGCAGCCTGGCCTCTCAGTGAGATGCTGCTTCTGCCCTTCTAGCTTCCTTGGCCCTCTGGTCTTCTGTCTCCATCAGAACTCCACCTTCTCCAGCTCTTCCTTGCCTCCCACCACTTATCAGATGGTCCTGGTATTGTTGCTGCAGTCTCTGAGTTAAAAAAATCAATTTTGTCTGAAATCTATTTTTATAAGAAGGAACCCAATTTTCATATGTCAGTGCAACAAACGATGTGATCATGTACACTGGCTTGCTGGGCCCTTTCTGTCTTGTCAGCAGCCAGTTCGTGCCTTCTGGCCTGGGAGACAGTGGCTATGAAAGCACAGTTCTAGATGCCCCTTCCAGGAGCCAGAGGGCAATCCGTTGTTGGAAGAAGGTTGACCTTGCTCATCTGAGTTAAGCAGGGATGAGGTCTCAAAGCAAAGCTTTGATGAGGACCACTGGGTAATGTTTAACCACGCAGGTGGTGGGCATCTGAGTCAGCCTTTGATGTCGGGCTCATTGCTATGCCCACATCGAGGAAAGGGTATGTCAAAACAAGCCAGGGTTGCACCTGTCAGTGGCCTTGGTACTAGGACCAAAGCTTCTGGCAGGGAGTGATGAGAATAAGTGCACAAGCTCAATTTCTAGCTTTCTGGGAAAACGTCTTGCCACCTTCCCATTGCAGGACAGTTGAAGATTAGAAAGAAAAGAATCCATACAGAGACCCCCTCGAACACCTTTTAAAGTCCTTAACTAAATAGCCAAGATAGAGAACTTCGTAGAAGTGACATGCCTACATAAGGCAAGAGCAGATGTAGATAACCTTTCCCCTTGCTTCCTTTTGGGTTCTTTATTGGTGGGCTGATCCTATACCTAGACACCCATTTGCCTGCCATGGTCCCTTTGCTTGCACAGAGTTGAGCAGGAGGAGAGCCTCCGAGGTTGAAGATGGCTAAAACTGGCTGCCATTTATCGTGTATCCGTCATGGTGCAGAGCCAGAACTCAGCAGTGATTGCCATAGGTGTGGGAGGAGGTTATCCAGAGAACGTGACCTCCCACAGGCTGGACCAGGGCAATGGGAGGCGCCTCACCTCTCCCCTGTACATTTCGCCTACTATTTCGGCCCTAGCAGCCATTTCAAGGAGGTAGTGCTGAGAGAGGAAGGAGTTGTTCAGATCATCTGGAGGGCTTCTGTGACGGAACCTGGTGAAGGTCTCTCAGTGAACTTTTAAGGTTCCGGGGTGGAGATCTACTTGTCTTGCCACCGCCCAGGACAAGCCTCATAAGTAACTTCCCTTGCTTGTTTACGGCTGCCACCTACCCATCTGGAGTGGTCTGCCTCTTTCTTTGGTGTCTCTTTGCCCTTAGTGTACAAGGGCCAGTTTGTGAAGGATCATATGATAGTATTTTTAGTATCCTGTGTGTCAGGCACCATGCTGGTCACTTGGTGGTGGTCCTCAAGACCCTCAGAGGAAACTGAGGCAAGGTCATGTTGCCAGCGGGCTGTGATCCTCAGCATTGTGTTTTATAAGCGCTCAGTGAAGGCACTCAGCCTCCCTGGTGGGTTCACGTCTGGAAGAGAGAACGGATAACATTGACCCGGAATCTGCAGGTGGCATTTATTTGGGAGGTGTTTTGAGTGGCAGGCAGGCTTTGGTTGAGCTCACGCCGAAGTCTTCCACTGTGTTCACTGGGTTGGACAAGTCACTGTCTCTCTTGTGGAGGGAAGAGGTGAGGTTCCACTCTGTCGTCCCCCAGGGCAGCCTGCGGTCCTGGCCCCTCCATCTGGGGTCAGGAGAGCTCCCCTCCCCTACAAAGCACCGAATAAATCACTTCTAAATCTGCACTCCTGGCACAGTAATGGTATCCACAGGGTCAGAGCTACGTAATGCTCTAAGGCTCAAAACAGCAAGTCATTTTTTTAACGGAAAGTTAGCCTCTATCTCTGGATTCTGAAGCTTTACAGAATCTGCTTTGTAGGAGCCTTCCAGCCTCATTAACTTTTCCCCACTGAAGTTCCCGCTCACTGGAGGCACAAAGCAGGCAAATTAATTTGGAAAGAATGTCTCAGATGGGCAGTGGAACACAGCCATTGTTTTTGATCAGGACGAAACTTAATTTTTATTGGCAACAACCTTCCATTGAGATCATTCCCAATGAAAACTCATTGTGCTCTCTAATCCATTGTACCGGGGGCATCAGCGTAAATGGTGTGTCCATGGTTGCTGTTTTAATTCAATTTTATTAACAATAAAATCTTGCCAGTGCCCAGGAGACAGTTTTACATAAATTAACGTGAAATGTACAAGTTGAAAGAGTACTTGTCAGAAAGGGCATTCAGATCTCACGACACTGGAAGGGGCCAGAATGGGACAGACATCGGATTTCTGCAGACATAGGTTTCTGTAGCAGAGATGACCCTCAAGCGCAAAAAGACGCACCAGGAACCAGACAAATTCCCTGAAAAGATGTGAGGAAATCAGCTTTAAAAATTACAGAATAGGGGCACCTGGATGGCTCAGTCGTTGGGTGTCTGCCTTCGGCTCGGGTCATGATCCCGGGGTCCTGGGATCGAGCCCCGCGTCGGGCTCCCTGCTCCGCGGGAAGCCTGCTTCTCCCTCTCCCACTCCCCCTGCTTGTGTTCCCTCTCTCAGTGTGGCTCTCTGTCAAATAAATAAATAAAATCTTTTAAAAAAATAAAAATAAATAAGAATTACAGAATAATTTGAAGGGATGAGATGCTTGGCTACGCGTAAAGTAACCCCCTGGCAAGGTCTTTAGTGATATAAAGTTCAGCAAGTCCGCAAACTAGAGTCAGTAACTGTTTCTATCCATCTGGGCAAACACTTGATTTCTCCCATTTGTAAATTACAGCAGCGAGTCAGAGCCCCATGCCTATCATGGGGAACCGAGATGGGCCAGTGGGCTATGCTTTGCAAGTATAATTCATTCTCCCAGTGCCATGGAACTGGGTCTTCTGGAAGCAGAGTTCTTGCAGGAGATTCTGTAGGACTCTGTCTATACCCTCTTGGCCACCTGGGGGTCACTCAAGAATGTTCCGGCACCCCTTGTCTGCCTGGATCTCCCTGCTGAGGGCAGTCTCTGGCTGGGAAACATGAGAGGCCCAGAGAGCAAGCCAGAAGTGCTGGAGTGTTAACATCCCAAGAGTGACCCTCCACCAAGGAGGGGTGGGAACCAGAAGATAAATAGATGGCTTTTTTGCCTCTCATTGGAACAATTCAGAGGACCCCCAGTGAGATTAAGCTCCACCGGCCATGGCAGTGACTCACTCATTATACTTTTTTCTTGGCTTTCCCTCTTCTGTGTCTCCCTTTGCCTGTCCCTTACCGGTGCTTCCTGGCGCCAGCTCACACATACATGACTTGTAGACAAATTCTTGTTTCAGGAGCTGCTTTTAGGGGAACCCAAACTAAGACAGCCGTCATGACTACTCGTTGGCTAGCTGCTGAGCTGCAAAGCGATGTTAAGAGTGTTTCCAGAGGCTGCTAAGTTGGACTCACCAATGCACTGTCATGCCAGCTAGCAGAACAATTAAAGAGAGAGGGAAAGAACCTGACTTATCTAATTCCCAGTTTGCGATCCATGTTCAAAGATGGTGATGAGGAATGATCTATAAACATTGCCCTGCCTCTTTTGCTGGTTGTCAGTGGGAAAGATCAACATGGTGCTTGGAGAGATCAGCATTCAGGTGGTAAATGTTCGGGGAGTGTTATTGTTATCAGTTGCCAACACTGACAGGGTTTAATAGGCGGGAGAATAAGATACAAAGTGTAAAGTGAGCAGCTCCCTGTCTCCTAGGAGACACGGACTTTTCCCAAGAAAAGTTACCTGGAGGCAAATACAGAACCTGCTGTGGGAGATGCGGGGGGGGGGGGGGGGGGGAGGGGGGGGGGAGGCACCAGGGGGGGGGGGGGGGGGGGGGGGGGGGGGGGGGGGGGGGCACATGGCAGAGTCAGTCTTCAGCTGGGTCTGGAAGGCAGGGTGAGAATCAGGCGGTGGGAACAGGAATCCTTGCAGAATCTCACTCGATAATTAAATTTCACAGAGCTATTAAGTTGCGCATGTGCAGGACCCATGCGCATGGGTCACCTGTGGGCTTCAGTCAGCCCAAAGACCTGCCTCCTTCCGTAACTTTGAAATGCCAAACAAATGGAGTCAATGTGCAAGCTGTCAAAAAGATTTCTAAATTCTAAAATTCTAACTTTTGTTAAGATTCCTAGAAGATCTGGCAACAGTGGGTCTGCATTCCACCTGGAACAATGGGTTCAGATGAGGCCTGTGGCTTTTAGTTTGTTACTGTCCCCTCCCCCGCCCCCACCTGATTGCTCCCCGGCCCTGAGGCCAAGGGTCAGAGGTCACTGAATCACTGCACTTGCTTGCAGTTTTTAATTTTTTCCCTCAAATACTGAGCAATGTCTCTAAATGCATGTCTTTACTTAAAATGACAAAAAAGAAAGCCATCTGAGTGTGCAGATGGGAAAGGTATTTTTTTTTTAGGGGAGAGTAAAATGGTACATATTGAGCACGAACTAATTGCTGGTCGCTGAGCTAACAGCTTTCCAGGCACGCCAGCCACTCCCCATTTTACAGATGAAGAAGTGGAGGCAGAAAGTCCTGGGGAAAAGCCTCAAGCTTCTTAAAGGAAGCATGACCAGCCTAGCGCGGGAACCTTTGCTCTGTCCACCAAGCCCCGGGGCTGCCTTGACCTTGAGCTTCTTCCTGAGTGCTTGAATTTCATGATCTGGGTTTGGTAAGTCCCCACAGTCACCACATTCAGGAGTGGGTTAGGGGTGAGGGTAGTGGGAGAGAGAGCCCGGGGACGCACCAGAAGTGGGGCCTTATGGTCACCCCTATGACTTGAAGCCCGCCTCCCAGGACCCACAGGCCTCCCAGTCCTGCCTCAGGACTCACACCCGCCCACCCCGGGACAGAGAGATGTTTCAGGAGGGGATGTGAGGGCTGGAGTTGAGTGTGACAGATGGGCGAATCCCAAGCCTGGATGAGGAAAAGCAGGCCATGACCAGGAAGTTATGGGTGACTCCGTGTTCACGACTTTCTTCAGGTACAGAGCCCTGAACCGCCAACATAGTTTTGAACAGGTAGGGTCCCACGCAGGAGTCTTGGGGCTTCTGCGTTAACTGTCTTCCTGACTTGACTGCTGCTGACGTGTCCATAGCTTTGTGATTCTGTCAGTGCCTAGAATCTGCCCAGGCTCCCTGGCTTCCAGTCCCAGCTCCCTCCTGACCAGCCCGGGGACCTCCCAGCTGTTTCTTGATTACCCGCCTCCACCCACAGGGGCTACAAGGAAATAAGGAATGTTCGGGAAGCATTTAGCGCCAAGCCTGGCACATAGGAAATACTTTATAAATGTTAGCTCTGTCAAGGCTCTGTCCCTTTCCAGATGACTCAAACTTTCCCCAGGACCCTCTGCTTTTTCTACTTCCATCTGCCCGCTCTCCCTCAGCCGGAGATCTCCGGAACACTCTGGTAAAAGCTCTGCCAGCCACATGACAGGGCAGCATGGTCAGGAACAGTGCTTTGTGCTTCCCTAGCTGAGGTCGTGAAGCCTCCGACGGGAGTTGGCCCCAGTCTGGTTCCACCTGCACGGGGAGGCAGGGTGTGGCCACGCCGGCTCCGTCCACTAGGTGGTGCTAGCGCCCCACCGAGGGCTCCTGGACCCGCCCAGACCGCAGGACTAGAAGGTGCGCTTCCCGGAGGAGGGCGGGGTGCTTTGAGAAGCTCCTTCTGCTCCTCAGCAGCCGCGGCCACAGTTGAGACCTCAGGATGGATCCTCCAAGGGGAGGAAAGGGAAGGGAAGAGACCTCAGTGGGGAGCGGTGGGATAGAAAGGGCAGCAGTGGGTGCGGTTCCTGCGGCCCTAGGTCCCCTGTCTGCTGTCCCAGTGGAACAAGGATGCCAATGGGTGAGGCCCCAGGGAGCCCTGTCACCTCTGCCTTGGGCTTATGTCTGTGGCTGTGTCTCGGCCCATCCCCTGTGTTAGTTCAGGCTCTGGCCACTCTGTCACGCTCTTCGGTCCCCCTGGCCTCTGTCCCCTCTGCCTTGCTGTCCGTCTTCCATGAGCCTTTCTGCTCCTCCCAGAGCCCTCCAAGACCACATCCCCCCTCCTTGCCCTCACTGCTCACTGTAGTCAAGCCCAACCACTAAGAGCCTTCCTTAGACACGCCCTCCTCTGCAGCCTTGTCACCACCTCTGCACGTTCAAATCTTCTCTTTTCCCCCCTGGGTCACCTGGAAGTGATTGTCCCTTCTTCTGAACGCTCGTTGCGTCTCTCCTATGGCACAGGACGCCTTCATCCATTCCACTGAGCACCTACTGTGTGCAGCAAGGTGCTGAGCAGTGGTGAACAACACTGACGTCCCGGCCCTCGTGGAGCTTGCATGCCAGGTGCTGAGCTCGGCCTCAGAGGAGTGAACACGAGTGTAAATGAAGCACAGACGAGGATGAATGAAGCTAAAGGGGTGTTGGGGTGCTGCGAGAGAGCATAACTGGGATGTGGACTGGGGGAGTCTTCTCTGAGCAAGTTGACGGTTAAGCTGAGAGCCTTAAGGCTGACAAAGAGCCAGCTTTGCAAGGCGGCTCAGGAGTGGGCTGCTTCTGCCTAGGGGGCAGCACGAGTGGGGCCCTGGGACTACGACAGGAAGGTACTAGCTGTAGAGAAGCTGGGGGAAGGCTGGAACCCAGCACCAGAGCACAAGGTAGGAGGTCACCGAAGGGAAATCAAGGCTCAAGCCCTTTAAAGGGCACTGTTGCTGTTTGGTGTGCCGCGGCCTGGGGGGAAGGGGAAGAAAGGAAAGCACGATGCACAGAAGATGATGGTGTCCGGGACACGGTGGGAGGAACTGGGAGAGTGGGCCCACTGGGATATGCTCTAGAGATTGACAGGCAACTCTTCCCTATCACAAAGGGATGGGGTCTCGTGTCAAGTTGAATACCAACTCCAATGGCTTGGGCTGGGGCGGAGGGGTTCTGAGGCCATGTGTCCTCTGAGAAGCCAAGGGTGACACGATGGAGCAGCCAGCTCCCGGGTTGGGCGCAGGAGGGGCAGAGTGACCTGGACAGTCGATTTGACATTTGATTCATAGACTCGGAACTTCCAGAGGGCAGGAACTGTGCTTGATTAATTGTTGAGTCCCAGAAAGCATTTCCTGGGGTGGACTCCCTTGGGCAAAACAAGCATCAGGATTTGATGCTGCCAACCGGGCTGGGGCAGGGTCCGCTCTGCTGCCTGCCCCTGGCTGTGTGAGGAATGCTTGCTATGCATGGAGACAGTGAGGGGCCAGGCTGGGCGGGCTCTTTTCCCCTTTGCTCCGTGCCCACGGGGCTCTAAGCCCACTTGGCCCTCACTGCTATTGCTTAAGCAGCGAGCTCTAGATCCCTCCTATTCTCCCTTTGGTGGTCCCGCCTGCCTGCTTCTAAACCTCTGGAAAGTGGAGTGCTTTAGGAGTTCCGTGGTCCAGATGGTCTTGCAGAAGGGGACAGTGGGTGCCTCCCACACACCTAGAAACACATCCCGGACGCCTGAACCAGATCCGAACTTCAATCCTAACAAAGATTCTACTGGCTGTAAACTGCCTTCCGAAGGCTGCCCTGTTCGGTCTTGTTTACAGTGTCAATTTCGCACCTCACTAAAGCTGAGATCCACAAAGTAAGCTGGGGGTGGGAGGGAGGATGTGTCACTTTGCGCCTGGATCTGCGGGAAGATGGCAAACGCTGAGGAGGGGCCTAGGGAGGAACGGGAAGCCGGAAGGCTAGTGTCCCGCGCTGCACAGTTTTGCTCCGGCCCTGCCCCTCTGGGAACGTGAGCCATCCTCCCCGCCCGCAGGGAAGAAGCTCCAGAAGCCGGAGACCGCGGCGCGGTCGAGGAGGACCGTCTGCACTTCCGCAGCTAGAGGGCGCCAGCACCTCTCAGTGCGGCCGGCACTTGCCGGCGCCGGGCTTGGCTGGAAGGGCCGCTGATAGTGGGCGAGGTTTGGGGTGTCTCCGGGACCTCAGGATGGACATACTGTAGTGCCTGGAACTGCTGTCTGGCATCCCCTGCACCCGCTCCACCGCTCAGGTGCTCACACGTGGCCGCGGCTTCCTTGGGCCTCTCGCCGACCCCTCTGGCCCCACTATTGGCCATGTGAGCCCTAGAGTGGGGACCCCTGGCCAGAGCCCCCCACCCCGGTGGTGAACATTAGAAGGGCTCCCTGAGTTGGCCCCAGTGTGTGTGGTCGGGTCGGCCCGCCCAGGATCCTGTGGGTGCCTCCAGCCCCCTCCCTACAGGGTGACTTTCCTGGGGGAGCACCCGTCTTTGGCCCGTCTGTCCCTCTCCGGGCTTCAGGCCGAGCTGGGGGCTGCACTCAGTAGGAGCTCATCGGATGCGCTAGACCCGCGAGTCTCCTGGGGTCGCCTCCCCGCGCGCTGCTGGCTGGGGTGGTGACAAGGCCTTGGCCCGCAATGAGTGGGCGGGAAGGTGGTGTGGCCGGAGCTCAGCCCGTCCTGCCGGGGGAGGCTCAGAAGCCGCGGGGCGGGGGTCGGGGGTGGGGGGTGTGTGCTGGGGACCCTGAGTGAGGGAGGAGGGCCCAGCAGGGAGGGGGGGGGGGAGGCGGGACCACAAACCTGGAGGAAGGGGAGGAGGAGGAGGGAGCGGAGGGCAGTGAGCCGCTCTTAGAAGCACGGAGGAGGATTCAGACAGGCAGGGAGGAAGGTTTCTCTAGGTCTCTCTACCATGAGAGGGTTTGGCCCGGTGGCCACCCCGGCTTGACACTGTTCGAGAACCAACCCATGGAGCTGGCTCTGCTTCCCACTTCCAAAGCCGTTTCCTCCAGGCTGCTCTGGGCGGGGGAACCAAGGGTGGGGGGGATGTTTTCCTTATTCTGCCCTGGCCTTTAACCATGGGGCCAGGCTCTCTGGAGGATGCAGGGAGAGCCACCATCCTGGGCTGCTGGGACCTCTGTGCCCCACAGGGCCCACGGAGGTCTTGACATCTGTGGGCACAGGTGTCATGTTTCGACTGGTGTGGCTCTTGCAGCCAGCGTCTCTGAACGTGGCCAACCTGGGGGTGGGGCTGCATAAAATTCTTGGATCCCCGGCCTGACAATGTGGGCTGTGGGCAGGCCGGGCAGGCTGCATTTTCTTCTCCCAGGGGATACAGCTTCTACCCTGGCAGCTGGAGGACCCTGCTTCTGTGCTAACCTCCAGCAGCCATTTCTCGGGTCTGAAGATAAATATCCTCACTGTGTATAGGGCTTGTCTGAAATGTTACTATATTTGATTTTAAATGTCATTGGTGGATGATTGTCATCATCAAGAGAGCCTTAGCGATGGATGGACATTGTCCAGAGGCCGAGGACTCCTACAGAGTCTGTGGAACACGAGGGAGTCTAATGAAGGGAAGACCAGTGGGTAGGAGATGGCAGCCATGCTTCTGAAGGCCAGGATGGATGGAGGAGGTCCGTTATCTATGCAGGTTCGCTAGAAACCAGGAGGCGGTGGGCCACGGCCAGATTTCTAATCATTCTGCATTGCAATGTGACAATAAGTGTGACTTTTTTGGAGGAGAGTCTCAGAGAGGTTTAGATTCTTGTCCAGGGCCACACAGCAAAGCAGAGACCAAGCAAGGCTCAGGAGGCAGATTTCTGCCTCTAGATCTTCAGAGTTCTTTCTTCAAAATATTTATCCACTTGGTCAAATAATCTCCACCGCATGCTTACTGCATGCTAGGCGCTGAGGACAGCTTGGGGTCTGCTGGGCGATGCAGACAAGTTGACAGGCTATTACCACATAAGGATGATGGGTACACAATGTGACAAACCCAGGCAGGGTGTCAGGGTGGCTCAGAGGAGGGACTTACCTTGGCTGAGTTGGGTAGCAAGCAAGACTTCTTAGAGGAAGTGAAAAGTAGTTGAGCTCTGACGGAAGAGAATCCAGTAATGTGACACCCCACTGAGAATGTCCCAGGAGAAACAGAGAGTAAACACTAACAAAGGGACAAATAAGTAGCAGAAGTCCCTGACATGTTGGAGCTTTCTAGTCCCTGGTAGCAGGAATCCATACCCCGAGGTGACTGGCTCTGGGGGGGGGGGGGGGGGGG